>NC_140583.1:534230765-534563595 GCF_964204655.1 Triturus cristatus | reverse complement strand
GACTCGCAAGGGAGGAGAAGAAGGACCAGCTTGGTTTTCCTCGGCTAGATCTTTCTCCGGTGAGCCGTGTGAGAGGTCAGAGAGGCCAGAGGCAGGTATCTCACCCCGTTTATCTCTTTGATGCTGACGAAACCAGTGATATAGCTTGGCGGGACAGATTAGGGAGAGTAAAATACTGTATGGATGTCGGGAAGGGATTAAACCTTGGCAGCCCTGGTCATTTCGTAGGCTCAGGAGCCCCTGACAGTCTTAAGAGTACAATAGCAGATGTAGTGACTGAAGACATCCAGGAGCTCAAAAGTAATAGATTTACTCTATGAAGCAGGGCCGTGAACGACATTGAAATACCAGCGTATCCCCCTCGTGTCTCCCCCCCAGTCTCCGAAGTAAAGGTCACCTGTAGACGCGGCAAATCTAAAGATAATAATTCGGACGAGGTTAAAGGTAAAAAGGGGGACTTCTTTAAGAAGAGGGGCAGGGAAAAGAAGGGGTCTCCTTCTAAAATAAAGATTACTCCATCGCTTAAAATTTTCTATAAAGTAATGTCTACCACTACTACTACAACCTCTACTGCCATACCCTCCCCCAGACGGCCGCCACCAATGATACTCTAAAAAGTACGAACACGGGTAACATCCTAGAGCCTCTCAGTGCCTCGCCTCAGCTGAAAGTGAAAGCTGAAGATATACAGCTGAATACAGTCTCTGCTACTACGCATTCGGCAGTAAGCCTGTCAAATAGATATTCGGTGCTGGCAAGTGAGGAATTTGTGATTGTTCCTGAAGATCAATTTCAAGTGCCTAGCATTGAACAATCAGACTCTATAGCTGAAAATGGAATGGCAACTGTCAAAAGCGTGGACACAGTTGATACATCAGACACAGTAAATATGGCATCGCATACATTGGCGGATATACTTCTTGCAATGAAAGATGAAATCGCAAACAGATTTACGGTGTCCGAAACCAATCAGGAGATGACTAACAGATTTCTAACCTCTGAGGCAAATCAGGCAGCAATTCAAGCCTCCTGTGAAATATTAACTAAAAGACTAGATGAGGTTACAACAAGAACGGAAGCGATTGAGCTGGAAATCCCTCAAAACAAGGATTCTATACACTCTACTGAAGTCGAGTTAGCCAAATTATCCGCTCAAAATAAAGATTTGAAAAAGGACCTTGAGGGCTTAGAGAATCACGCTCGGCGGAATAATTTGAGGCTTTTAAATGTGCCAGAAGCCTTGGAAGGGTCCGACCTTAAGGGTTTCGTGATATCTATACTAAAAGGTTCCGTTTTAAAGGATATGCCAGAAGTTGACCTTATATATGAAATACAGAGGGTGCATTGAGAACCTTTTAGGAGAAACCCCGCTAAACAAAAACCAAGAAACATATTGGTCAATTTTTTAACGTATGCAGTCAAGGAACCGATTTTGTCTTTTGCTTTAAAAGAAGGTTCTTTATCTTATAATTGCCCCAAACCCTTCTCCTTTCAAATTAGATCAGATATTTCCCACACGACTGCGACCGGGAATTGGGGAGAAGGATGGAAGAGTTTAATAGCATTGGGGCTAAGGCACAACTGAAGTTTCCTGCATTACTCCAGGTAATGTGGAACAATCATATGTATCAGATAAAATCTGGAGAGGAAGCGGATGCTCTTATTGAGAAGATCAAGGACGAGCAGGGGGGAAGTAAGGGAAAGGGGGGTTAGTGATTAATTAGGGGAGTTGTTTTCTTTTTTCTTGTTTGTTTCCCCGGTGGGAACTCAGGTTAAGTTAGATTTGTTCTCTTTTTTAGAGGGGGAGAGGAGGGGCCGAATAGGCTTACGCCTATTGGAAGGGAGGGTTCCTCATGGGAAAAGGGTACACTAGGGGGATTTGGGGGAGGCGAGGGGGGACACGGGTGGGTTGCAAGGGGCAAAAATGGAAAAAAATTAACCTCATCTCATCTAGCTATTTTAGATATCGGAATGCTCGATCCAGTGGGTGTGGCAGTTTTACGGTTAAATGATGGTTGACCTGGGAAATAGAAAAACCATCTTTGCTTCATGGAACGTGAATGGGTTGAGGTGTCCTAGGAGACGTAGGTTGATTTTTAAACATTTGGAACTTTCTTCCGCTAAAGTTTGCTTATTGCAGGAGACACATTTAAGCTACAATGAAAGCTGCTCAATTTTCTCTAAAACCCCCTGGATACAATCCTACAGTGTGTCACTTCAGATGTCACACAGTAGAGGGGTGGCAATTTTAGTCAAACATGGTGTTCATTGTTCTATAACAAAATCACAATCGGATTCCTCTGGAAGGTGGTTAGTAGCTCATTTACTGTTAGAAACGCGGATTTAGTCTGTGTCTCTTATTATGGCCCAAATGTAGATGACCCAAGTTATATGTGTAAATTACAATCAGTATTGACTCTGGAATCCCCCCCATGTGTTATTGGTGGAGACTTTAATGTCTTGCTAAATCCATTAAAAGACAGGTCTAACTTGAGTCACTGTATAGGTGCCCCGAAGATACGTTGTGCTTTATTAAACATGATACAAGATCTAGATTTGGTAGATGCTTGGAGGGCTAGAAAGGGAGACCAGCAGGGGTTTATATTTTATAGTATAAAATATAGTCACTCCTCAAGGATTGACTATATATTTATAGATAGATCATCCCTGAATAGGTTAGATGGGATTTCTGTTATGCCAAGCCATCTTTCAGACCATGCCCCAGTGTAATTTATATACGAGGTTAAAGGGGTGCAGCTCCAGCCAAGGTGGACTTTAAATAGGGCTAAGATTTTAGAACCAGAAGTCATAGAGGTTGCGAAGTCTTCCTCTTTGGAATTTCTTTCTTTGAATATGGGTTCTACATCAATGGATTACATCTGGGATGCATACAATGCGAATTTAAGGGGGAAGCTTCATGGTATTATCAGTTTTAAAAATAGAAAGGAGGCGGGGCTACTTAAAGATATTGAAGGTAAAATAAGTCAGCTAGAAAAAGAGAGGAATGGATTCAGTAATGGTAATAAAGAACGCTTATCGCAAGTCCAGAGGGATCTAGAAGAAGCACAACAGGAGTATAGGGGGAAACTGGACGCAAAGTGTAGAGCTCAATGGCACTCCAGAAATATGGAAAACTTTGAATATGGGGAGAAAGCGGGCGCCTTGTTGGCTTGGGAGGCCGGAACCGACCAAGCAAGGAACAATATTAAAGAATAAATAATTAATACCGAAGGGGAAATATCAGGTAGATTCGAGGACATGCAAACCTGTCTCCACTGTCTTTTTTCAGATCTCTATAAAGAGGATTCGGTACCCTCTTTGAGCTCTATACAATCATGGCTGAGCGATAAAATGTTGCCCTCTTTGTTAGAGGAGAGTAGGAATAGGCTAGACGCCCCATTTACCTTGGAGGAAATAACTGACCAAATTAATAAATCTAAAAATAAAAAAGCAGCCGGTCCAGGCTCACTTCTGGCAGAGGAGCTGACCCCTATATTAGGCACTATTTTCAACTCAGTTTACTACCCTATGGGCCGGGTACCCGAGTCTTGGAAACAGGCAACGATCGTTCCGATCCTGAAACCAGGCAAGGACCCTTTAAAAGCAGACTCATATCGTCCAATCTCCCTGCTGAATGCCGATTATAAGATCTTTATGGCCATATTAGCAGGGAGATTGGCGAAGTTGGTCCCAAAGTTAGTCCATACAGATCAGAAGGATTTTGTTGCAGGAAGGGTCATCCAGGAGCAGACAGAACTGTTAATAGGCAACATCGATTTGGCCATTCAGAGATCAGATCCTTTGGCTGTAGTTGCCTTGGACGCAGCTAAGGCATTTGACAGAGTCTGCTGGATGTACCTGTGGGAAGTATTGGGGATGATGGGATTTGGACCCGTTTTTATCCAAACATTACGGAACTGTTACCACTGAGCCTCGGCCCAGATTCTTTTAAATGGAATTTTGACTTCAAGTTTTTTCATCCAAAGAGGAACCAGGCAGGGTTGCCCGTTGTTGCCTCTTTTGTTTAACATCTATACAGAACCACTGGCACAAGCCTTTAGGTTGGATGATTTAATTCACCCTTTTAGGTCAGTCCAATACAGTTGTAAGATAGCCTTGTATGCAGACAACCCAATCCTATATACAAGTGATCCCGAGAGGGCTATTTCGGGCAGAGGCGCTTTTTGACTAGCTTTGGGGCCCTATCTAGGCAATAGGTCAAAGACAGAAGTAATGTGCTGGAATCTGGACCAATGGCCCGGTATAGTCAGTACGGAGTTTAGATATTTAGGGATCTATATAGTCAAAACCTTGGAAATGATTCCCTAGGTAAATTTGAATAGAGTTACCAAAGAAATAGACCGCCTTTTTACTCGATGGAGGAATCTTCCTTTAACCATTTACGGAAAAATTAATTTTGTAAAGATGGTTGTTCTCCCTAAGCTTTCCTATTTATTCCTACTATACCCTTGACTTTTCCAAATAAGAGTATCAGTAAGGTGCAGAGTAAGATCGGGAGTTTTGTATGGGGAGATTGGTTAACATGGAAGAAGTTAAGACGTAGACTCATTAAAGGGGGGCTGGCCCTTCCTGATATCAGACTGTATGCGGTAGCTTTCCAGTTTAAAAGTATTCAGATGCTACTCGTGAAACCAGAGAAGTCAGTCTGGGGTAGGTTGCTGGGAGAGATGGTTAGAGCTGAAGGAGGTGGAGGGGGCCAGGCCTTCTTATATAAGTTTGGCGCTCCTAAATTCTTTAAGCGAGTTCGCCTGAAGGTCTTGAGGGCAGCTTTGGAACTTTGGTTTAAGGTTAGGCTTAAGTGGGGTATAGGATACTATTCTGACTTTGCCCCTATTTGGGATACGCCTGGAACTCCGGACTGCCTTAAAGACAGTCTGGCGTTACCTATCAAAAGGGCTGGTATTAACACCTGGTCTGAGCTGGCAGATTCCGAGGGGATTCACCCCTGGGAATATCTGCGAACTAGGATAGGCGCTGTATTTTCCAGATTTAAATATCTGCAGTTAGAGTCTTGGGTTAATGCGAGAAAAGGGGAAGTTAGAGGAAACCGGGAAGTTGAAAGGCTGTGTCAAACTATCCACACATTGAAGAGGGAGATCTCAGTATGGTACAATTATTTATTGGATGCTGAAGATCAGGAGACTCCTTCCTCAGAGATGGTGTGGACTCAAACCCCTCTCGCCCTTCAATAGTTTCCCTCTTTGAGCCAGGTGTTATATAAGCAAGTTAAACCTGCTTGCTTAAAAAAGAACCATTACTGTGTTGTAAATAGACTCTATTATACTCCAGCGAAGATTGCCAAATTTGTCTCAGCTCCCCCCCCCCCTCCCCAAGTGCCCGAGATGTCTGCTATCTTCAGCTAATGGTCTACATGTTTTTTTTTGAGTGTCCAGAACTGGAAATTTTCTGGAAGGAGGTTGATGATTCACTCCGAGACATTTTTAAGATTAAAATCAATGTTAACATGTCATTTGTTATCTTTGGCGATGACGATATAATATGCCATACAGTCTCACAACCATTGAGAGGCCTACTGTTATATCTGGTCCTCTTGGCTCGGAGAGAGATTTGTAAGAGATGGAAAGACCCCCTATCACCAAAAAGGGAGCATTGGCTCAAAGCCTCGTTTGCTATGGCCCGTTTGGATTACGAAAGCGCAGAGGATAAGACATCTAACATCTGGCATCCTCTCATGAGCTGGGGCCGTAGCTTGCGATTAATATAAATGGTCCAATGATTACATCAAGCTCCCTTATGAAAAAAGGTTTGGTCGGGGGACCAAGGCGAACGCGGAAAGCCTGGAGGCCCTCAGATCGTTACAATGGCTTTATAAGATCCGCTGAGACTTGATTGGTGCAGTGGAACCTTGCAGAATCTTATAGTAAAACATTGATTTCAAAGCAAAGTGTGACTGACAAGTTCTAATGGTGCACAAAAAATACACAAAGCAGCAGCAGAATGTCCCTGATCCTTTAATGGATCTTCGAACCACAAGACCACGGGTCAAAATAGAGGTTGGTCGTAGAATAGGTTATTGGTATCCTCCCAGCTCCTAGGGAATTATTTCTTTTGATTATGATCAGAGTTCCAATCGCTTTAAGACAACCTTTCAAAATGACTGTGGAGGTATCCAATATTTTAATAAGCTTGCGATTTGTGTTGTTGTTACGATATCTTTTTATGTGCTAGCGTAGTAACGTCCTCTTCCAAGATTCAGGATTTATACCATTCAATACGACCCAGTAAAAGAAAGGACTCGATATGAAAGGCCACCACAGATGATTGGCATCAAATATTGCATCTGGAATATTATCTGATTGTGCAAGAGATCCAATCATAGATCTAAGTATTGCTCCAATGTGTTCCACATTTAGTCGCTGTAACTAAGTGTCAGGGAGACGCTGTGCTGAGTGAATGAATGGATGAATGCATGAGCAGTTTTGTAGAGCACATAGCTGTTACTAGGGTAGTCCCAGCTAAGGGTTTGCAGGACTTGAAGCCTTCATCAGGAGTGGCAGAAGCAAACAACAAGGTTTTCAACATCTTCCAAAAAGAAGTGCAGGGCTGAGGGTAGGAAGCTCAGCTGGCAGCTGGTGCCGGCTTGTGCTGCCAAATAGGAGAAAGAGCAGCCGCCTCTTCTCAACCGCCTGACCTTTGGAACCACCGTGAGAGAGGCAATGCTGAAGCATACCTGAGAGATACTGAGTTTGAGGGATTTGTTTTGCATCCAGCTGGCTGTGCTAGTCATGCACCTGTGAAAATTGGTTTTGGTGTTAGTGGGATTTGAGGATGATATGATGTTCATACTATAGGGCACGGGTACTCATAGTACGGCCCGCGGGCCGTTGGCGGCCCGGCAAGCCTTCCTTGGCGGCCCGCGGACCTTGCAGACAGTGCCTGTGCCCTGTGCTTGTCAGCGAACACCGCCGGTTACAGCAGCGCGGAGCTGTGAGGCCGGGCGATTCTTTTAAAGGCCATTTACTTGTTAATGAGGCTTTGTTGTATTTCACCTCTTCTTAGCACCCCTGCATCTCCCCTCTCATTGAGTGGAGATGCAGGGGCGCTAAGAAGAGGTGAAATACAACAAAGTCTCATTAACAAGTGAATGGTCTTTAAAAGACCTGTGAAGTACCTGGGTGCGGCGGCCGTGTGCATTCCCTGGAAGCCGTCTCAGCGCGGGGTGAGGTGACAGAGGACAGCAGGGTGAGGTGATGGAGGGCAGCAGGGAGTGAGAGCAGGGGCTGAGGTGACAGCGGGAGGAAGACAGAGTGCAACAGAGGGAGGAAGAGGGAGGGAGAGAGAGGGAGAGGAGGAAGACAGGGAGAGGAGGAAGACAGGGAGAGGAGGAAGACAGGGAGTGGGGGGAAGACAGGGAGACAGAGAGGGAGACAGAGGGAGGGGGAGGGAGGGAGAGAGAAGGAGGGAGACGGAGGGAGAACGGAGGAGGGAGGGAGGGAGACAGAGTGCGAGATAGATAGATAGATAGATAGAGAGGGCGGGAGACAGAGTGAGAGATAGATAGATAGATAGATAGGGAGGGCGGGAGACAGAGTGATAGATAGATAGATAGATAGATAGATAGATAGATAGATAGATAGATAGATAGATAGATAGATAGATAGATAGATAGATAGATAGATAGATAGATAGATAGATAGATAGATAGATAGATAGATAGATAGATAGATAGATAGATAGATAGATAGATAGATAGATAGATAGATAGATAGATAGGGAGGGCGGGAGACAGAGTGAGAGATAGATAGATAGATAGATAGATAGATAGATAGATAGATAGATAGATAGATAGATAGATAGATAGATAGATAGATAGATAGATAGATAGATAGATAGATAGATAGATAGATAGATAGATAGATAGATAGATAGATAGATAGATAGATAGATAGATAGATAGATAGATAGATAGAGAGGGCGGGAGACAGAGTGAGAGATAGATAGATAGATAGATTGAGAGGGCGGGAGACAGAGTGAGAGATAGATAGATAGATAGATAGATAGATAGATAGATAGATAGATAGATAGATAGATAGATAGATAGATAGATAGATAGATAGATAGATAGATAGATAGATAGATAGATAGATAGATAGATAGATAGATAGATAGATAGATAGATAGATAGATAGATAGATAGATAGATAGGGCGGGAGACAGAGTGAGAGATAGATAGATAGATAGATAGATAGATAGATAGATAGATAGATAGATAGATAGATAGATAGATAGATAGATAGATAGATAGATAGATAGATAGATAGATAGATAGATAGATAGATAGATAGATAGATAGATAGATAGATAGATAGATAGATAGATAGATAGATAGGGCGGGAGACAGAGTGAGAGATAGATAGATAGATAGATAGATAGATAGATAGATAGATAGATAGATAGATAGATAGATAGATAGATAGATAGATAGATAGATAGATAGATAGATAGATAGATAGATAGATAGATAGATAGATAGATAGATAGATAGATCGATAGATCGATAGATAGATAGATAGATAGATAGATAGATAGATAGATAGATAGATAGATAGATAGATAGATAGATAGATAGATAGATAGATAGATAGATAGATAGATAGATAGATAGATAGATAGATAGATAGATAGATAGATAGAGAGGGCGGGAGACAGAGTGAGAGATAGATAGATAGGGCGGGAGACAGAGTGATAGATAGATAGATAGATAGATAGATAGATAGATAGATAGATAGATAGATAGATAGATAGATAGATAGATAGATAGATAGATAGATAGATAGATAGATAGATAGATAGATAGATAGATAGATAGATAGATAGATAGATAGATAGGGCGGGAGACAGAGTGATAGATAGATAGATAGATAGATAGATAGATAGATAGATAGATAGATAGATAGATAGATAGATAGATAGATAGATAGATAGATAGATAGATAGATAGATAGATAGATAGATAGATAGATAGATAGATAGATAGATAGATAGATAGATAGATAGATAGATAGATAGATAGATAGGGCGGGAGACAGAGTGATAGATAGATAGATAGATAGATAGATAGATAGATAGATAGATAGATAGATAGATAGATAGATAGATAGATAGATAGATAGATAGATAGATAGATAGATAGATAGATAGATAGATAGATAGATAGATAGATAGATAGATAGATAGATAGATAGAGCGGGAGACAGAGTGATAGATAGATAGATAGATAGATAGATAGATAGATAGATAGATAGATAGATAGATAGATAGATAGATAGATAGATAGATAGATAGATAGATAGATAGATAGATAGATAGATAGATAGATAGATAGATAGATAGATAGATAGATAGATAGATAGATAGATAGATAGGGCGGGAGACAGAGTGATAGATAGATAGATAGATAGATAGATAGATAGATAGATAGATAGATAGATAGATAGATAGATAGATAGATAGATAGATAGATAGATAGATAGATAGATAGATAGATAGATAGATAGATAGATAGATAGATAGATAGATAGATAGATAGATAGATAGATAGATAGATAGATAGATAGATAGAGCGGGAGACAGAGTGATAGATAGATAGATAGATAGATAGATAGATAGATAGATAGATAGATAGATAGATAGATAGATAGATAGATAGATAGATAGATAGATAGATAGATAGATAGATAGATAGATAGATAGATAGATAGATAGATAGATAGATAGATAGATAGATAGATAGATAGATAGATAGAGAGGGCGGGAGACAGAGTGATAGATAGATAGATAGATAGATAGATAGATAGATAGATAGATAGATAGATAGATAGATAGATAGATAGATAGATAGATAGATAGATAGATAGATAGATAGATAGATAGATAGATAGATAGATAGATAGATAGATAGATAGATAGATAGATAGATAGATAGATAGATAGAGAGGGCGGGAGACAGAGTGAGAGATAGATAGATAGATAGATAGATAGATAGATAGATAGATAGATAGATAGATAGATAGATAGATAGATAGATAGATAGATAGATAGATAGATAGATAGATAGATAGATAGATAGATAGATAGATCGACAGATCGACAGATAGATCGATAGATAGATAGATAGATAGATAGATAGATAGATAGATAGATAGATAGATAGATAGATAGATAGATAGATAGATAGATAGATAGATAGATAGATAGATAGATAGATAGATAGATAGATAGATAGATAGATAGATAGATAGATAGATAGAGAGGGCGGGAGACAGAGTGAGAGATAGATAGATAGATAGGGCGGGAGACAGAGTGATAGATAGATAGATAGATAGATAGATAGATAGATAGATAGATAGATAGATAGATAGATAGATAGATAGATAGATAGATAGATAGATAGATAGATAGATAGATAGATAGATAGATAGATAGATAGATAGATAGATAGATAGATAGGGCGGGAGACAGAGTGATAGATAGATAGATAGATAGATAGATAGATAGATAGATAGATAGATAGATAGATAGATAGATAGATAGATAGATAGATAGATAGATAGATAGATAGATAGATAGATAGATAGATAGATAGATAGATAGATAGATAGATAGATAGATAGATAGATAGATAGATAGATAGATAGGGCGGGAGACAGAGTGATAGATAGATAGATAGATAGATAGATAGATAGATAGATAGATAGATAGATAGATAGATAGATAGATAGATAGATAGATAGATAGATAGATAGATAGATAGATAGATAGATAGATAGATAGATAGATAGATAGATAGATAGATAGATAGATAGATAGATAGATAGATAGATAGATAGATAGATAGGGCGGGAGACAGAGTGATAGATAGATAGATAGATAGATAGATAGATAGATAGATAGATAGATAGATAGATAGATAGATAGATAGATAGATAGATAGATAGATAGATAGATAGATAGATAGATAGATAGATAGATAGATAGATAGATAGATAGATAGATAGATAGATAGGGCGGGAGACAGAGTGATAGATAGATAGATAGATAGATAGATAGATAGATAGATAGATAGATAGATAGATAGATAGATAGATAGATAGATAGATAGATAGATAGATAGATAGATAGATAGATAGATAGATAGATAGATAGATAGATAGATAGATAGATAGATAGATAGATAGATAGATAGATAGATAGATAGATAGATAGAGCGGCAGACAGATAGATAGATAGATAGATAGATAGATAGATAGATAGATAGATAGATAGATAGATAGATAGATAGATAGATAGATAGATAGATAGATAGATAGATAGATAGATAGATAGATAGATAGATAGATAGATAGATAGATAGATAGAGCGGGAGACAGAGTGATAGATAGATAGATAGATAGATAGATAGATAGATAGATAGATAGATAGATAGATAGATAGATAGATAGATAGATAGATAGATAGATAGATAGATAGGGCGGGAGACAGAGTGATAGATAGATAGATAGATAGATAGATAGATAGATAGATAGATAGATAGATAGATAGATAGATAGATAGATAGATAGATAGATAGATAGATAGATAGATAGATAGATAGATAGATAGATAGATAGATAGATAGATAGATAGATAGATAGATAGATAGATAGATAGATAGATAGATAGAGCGGGAGATAGATAGATAGATAGATAGATAGATAGATAGATAGATAGATAGATAGATAGATAGATAGATAGATAGATAGATAGATAGATAGATAGATAGATAGATAGATAGATAGATAGATAGATAGATAGATAGATAGATAGATAGATAGATAGATAGATAGATAGATAGGGCGGGAGACAGAGTGATAGATAGATAGATAGATAGATAGATAGATAGATAGATAGATAGATAGATAGATAGATAGATAGATAGATAGATAGATAGATAGATAGATAGATAGATAGATAGATAGATAGATAGATAGATAGATAGATAGGGCGGGAGACAGAGTGATAGATAGATAGATAGATAGATAGATAGATAGATAGATAGATAGATAGATAGATAGATAGATAGATAGATAGATAGATAGATAGATAGATAGATAGATAGATAGATAGATAGATAGATAGATAGATAGATAGATAGATAGATAGATAGATAGATAGATAGATAGATAGATAGATAGATAGATAGATAGGGCGGGAGACAGAGTGATAGATAGATAGATAGATAGATAGATAGATAGATAGATAGATAGATAGATAGATAGATAGATAGATAGATAGATAGATAGATAGATAGATAGATAGATAGATAGATAGATAGATAGATAGATAGATAGATAGATAGATAGAGCGGCAGACAGATAGATAGATAGATAGATAGATAGATAGATAGATAGATAGATAGATAGATAGATAGATAGATAGATAGATAGATAGATAGATAGATAGATAGATAGATAGATAGATAGATAGATAGATAGATAGATAGATAGAGCGGGAGACAGAGTGATAGATAGATAGATAGATAGATAGATAGATAGATAGATAGATAGATAGATAGATAGATAGATAGATAGATAGATAGGGCGGGAGACAGAGTGATAGATAGATAGATAGATAGATAGATAGATAGATAGATAGATAGATAGATAGATAGATAGATGATAGATAGATAGATAGATAGATAGATAGATAGATAGATAGATAGATAGATAGATAGATAGATAGAGCGGGAGATAGATAGATAGATAGATAGATAGATAGATAGATAGATAGATAGATAGATAGATAGATAGATAGATAGATAGATAGATAGATAGATAGATAGATAGATAGATAGATAGATAGATAGATAGATAGATAGGGCGGGAGACAGAGTGATAGATAGATAGATAGATAGATAGATAGATAGATAGATAGATAGATAGATAGATAGATAGATAGATAGATAGATAGATAGATAGATAGATAGATAGATAGATAGATAGATAGATAGATAGATAGATAGATAGATAGATAGATAGATAGATAGAGCGGGAGACAGAGTGATAGATAGATAGATAGATAGATAGATAGATAGATAGATAGATAGATAGATAGATAGATAGATAGATAGATAGATAGATAGATAGATAGATAGATAGATAGATAGATAGATAGATAGATAGATAGATAGATAGATAGATAGATAGATAGATAGATAGATAGATAGATAGATAGATAGGGCGGGAGACAGAGTGATAGATAGATAGATAGATAGATAGATAGATAGATAGATAGATAGATAGATAGATAGATAGATAGATAGATAGATAGATAGATAGATAGATAGATAGATAGATAGATAGATAGATAGATAGATAGATAGATAGATAGATAGATAGAGCGGGAGACAGAGTGATAGATAGATAGATAGATAGATAGATAGATAGATAGATAGATAGATAGATAGATAGATAGATAGATAGATAGATAGATAGAGAGGGCGGGAGACAGAGTAGAGATAGATAGATAGATAGATAGATAGATAGATAGATAGATAGATAGATAGATAGATAGATAGATAGATAGATAGATAGATAGATAGATAGATAGATAGATAGATAGATAGATAGATAGATAGATAGATAGATAGATAGATAGATAGATAGATAGATAGATAGAGAGAGAGGGCGGGAGACAGAGTGAGAGATAGATAGATAGATAGATAGATAGATAGATAGATAGATAGATAGATAGATAGATCGATAGATCGATAGATAGATCGATAGATAGATAGATAGATAGATAGATAGATAGATAGATAGATAGATAGATAGATAGATAGATAGATAGATAGATAGATAGATAGATAGATAGATAGATAGATAGATAGAGAGGGCGGGAGACAGAGTGAGAGATAGATAGATAGATAGGGCGGGAGACAGAGTGATAGATAGATAGATAGATAGATAGATAGATAGATAGATAGATAGATAGATAGATAGATAGATAGATAGATAGATAGATAGATAGATAGATAGATAGATAGATAGATAGATAGATAGATAGATAGATAGGGCGGGAGACAGAGTGATAGATAGATAGATAGATAGATAGATAGATAGATAGATAGATAGATAGATAGATAGATAGATAGATAGATAGATAGATAGATAGATAGATAGATAGATAGATAGATAGATAGATAGATAGATAGATAGATAGATAGGGCGGGAGACAGAGTGATAGATAGATAGATAGATAGATAGATAGATAGATAGATAGATAGATAGATAGATAGATAGATAGATAGATAGATAGATAGATAGATAGATAGATAGATAGATAGATAGATAGATAGATAGATAGATAGATAGATAGATAGATAGGGCGGGAGACAGAGTGATAGATAGATAGATAGATAGATAGATAGATAGATAGATAGATAGATAGATAGATAGATAGATAGATAGATAGATAGATAGATAGATAGATAGATAGATAGATAGATAGATAGATAGATAGATAGATAGATAGATAGATAGATAGATAGATAGGGCGGGAGACAGAGTGATAGATAGATAGATAGATAGATAGATAGATAGATAGATAGATAGATAGATAGATAGATAGATAGATAGATAGATAGATAGATAGATAGATAGATAGATAGATAGATAGATAGATAGATAGATAGATAGATAGATAGATAGATAGATAGATAGATAGATAGATAGATAGAGCGGCAGACAGATAGATAGATAGATAGATAGATAGATTGATAGATAGATAGATAGATAGATAGATAGATAGATAGATAGATAGATAGATAGATAGATAGATAGATAGATAGATAGATAGATAGAGCGGGAGACAGAGTGATAGATAGATAGATAGATAGATAGATAGATAGATAGATAGATAGATAGATAGATAGATAGATAGATAGATAGATAGATAGATAGATAGATAGATAGATAGATAGATAGATAGATAGATAGATAGATAGATAGATAGGGCGGGAGACAGAGTGATAGATAGATAGATAGATAGATAGATAGATAGATAGATAGATAGATAGATAGATAGATAGATAGATAGATAGATAGATAGATAGATAGATAGATAGATAGATAGATAGATAGATAGATAGATAGATAGATAGATAGATAGATAGATAGATAGATAGAGCGGGAGATAGATAGATAGATAGATAGATAGATAGATAGATAGATAGATAGATAGATAGATAGATAGATAGATAGATAGATAGATAGATAGATAGATAGATAGATAGATAGATAGATAGATAGATAGATAGATAGATAGATAGATAGATAGGGCGGGAGACAGAGTGATAGATAGATAGATAGATAGATAGATAGATAGATAGATAGATAGATAGATAGATAGATAGATAGATAGATAGATAGATAGATAGATAGATAGATAGATAGATAGATAGATAGATAGATAGATAGATAGATAGAGCGGGAGACAGAGTGATAGATAGATAGATAGATAGATAGATAGATAGATAGATAGATAGATAGATAGATAGATAGATAGATAGATAGATAGATAGATAGATAGATAGATAGATAGATAGATAGATAGATAGATAGATAGATAGATAGATAGATAGATAGGGCGGGAGACAGAGTGATAGATAGATAGATAGATAGATAGATAGATAGATAGATAGATAGATAGATAGATAGATAGATAGATAGATAGATAGATAGATAGATAGATAGATAGATAGATAGATAGATAGATAGATAGATAGATAGATAGATAGATAGATAGATAGATAGATAGAGCGGGAGACAGAGTGATAGATAGATAGATAGATAGATAGATAGATAGATAGATAGATAGATAGATAGATAGATAGATAGATAGATAGATAGATAGATAGATAGATAGATAGATAGATAGATAGATAGATAGAGAGGGCGGGAGACAGAGTGAGAGATAGATAGATAGATAGATAGATAGATAGATAGATAGATAGATAGATAGATAGATAGATAGATAGATAGATAGATAGATAGATAGATAGATAGAGAGAGAGGGCGGGAGACAGAGTGAGAGATAGATAGATAGATAGATAGATAGATAGATAGATAGATAGATAGATAGATAGATAGATAGATAGATAGATAGATAGATAGATAGATAGATAGATAGATAGATAGATAGATAGATAGATCGATAGATCGATAGATAGATCGATAGATAGATAGATAGATAGATAGATAGATAGATAGATAGATAGATAGATAGATAGATAGATAGATAGATAGATAGATAGAGAGGGCGGGAGACAGAGTGATAGATAGATAGATAGATAGATAGATAGATAGATAGATAGATAGATAGATAGATAGATAGATAGATAGATAGATAGATAGATAGATAGATAGATAGATAGATAGATAGATAGATAGATAGATAGATAGATAGATAGATAGATAGATAGATAGATAGATAGATAGATAGAGAGAGAGGGCGGGAGACAGAGTGAGAGATAGATAGATAGATAGATAGATAGATAGATAGATAGATAGATAGATAGATAGATAGATAGATAGATAGATAGATAGATAGATAGATAGATAGATAGATAGATAGATAGATAGATCGACAGATCGACAGATAGATCGATAGATAGATAGATAGATAGATAGATAGATAGATAGATAGATAGATAGATAGATAGATAGATAGATAGATAGATAGATAGATAGATAGATAGATAGATAGATAGATAGATAGATAGATAGATAGATAGATAGATAGAGAGGGCGGGAGACAGAGTGAGAGATAGATAGATAGATAGGGCGGGAGACAGAGTGATAGATAGATAGATAGATAGATAGATAGATAGATAGATAGATAGATAGATAGATAGATAGATAGATAGATAGATAGATAGATAGATAGATAGATAGATAGATAGATAGATAGATAGATAGATAGATAGATAGATAGGGCGGGAGACAGAGTGATAGATAGATAGATAGATAGATAGATAGATAGATAGATAGATAGATAGATAGATAGATAGATAGATAGATAGATAGATAGATAGATAGATAGATAGATAGATAGATAGATAGATAGATAGATAGATAGATAGATAGATAGATAGATAGATAGATAGATAGATAGATAGATAGATAGGGCGGGAGACAGAGTGATAGATAGATAGATAGATAGATAGATAGATAGATAGATAGATAGATAGATAGATAGATAGATAGATAGATAGATAGATAGATAGATAGATAGATAGATAGATAGATAGATAGATAGATAGATAGATAGATAGATAGATAGATAGGGCGGGAGACAGAGTGATAGATAGATAGATAGATAGATAGATAGATAGATAGATAGATAGATAGATAGATAGATAGATAGATAGATAGATAGATAGATAGATAGATAGATAGATAGATAGATAGATAGATAGATAGATAGATAGATAGATAGATAGATAGATAGATAGATAGATAGGGCGGGAGACAGAGTGATAGATAGATAGATAGATAGATAGATAGATAGATAGATAGATAGATAGATAGATAGATAGATAGATAGATAGATAGATAGATAGATAGATAGATAGATAGATAGATAGATAGATAGATAGATAGATAGATAGATAGATAGATAGATAGAGCGGCAGACAGATAGATAGATAGATAGATAGATAGATAGATAGATAGATAGATAGATAGATAGATAGATAGATAGATAGATAGATAGATAGATAGATAGATAGATAGATAGAGCGGGAGACAGAGTGATAGATAGATAGATAGATAGATAGATAGATAGATAGATAGATAGATAGATAGATAGATAGATAGATAGATAGATAGATAGATAGATAGATAGATAGGGCGGGAGACAGAGTGATAGATAGATAGATAGATAGATAGATAGATAGATAGATAGATAGATAGATAGATAGATAGATAGATAGATAGATAGATAGATAGATAGATAGATAGATAGATAGATAGATAGATAGATAGATAGATAGATAGATAGATAGATAGATAGATAGATAGATAGATAGAGCGGGAGATAGATAGATAGATAGATAGATAGATAGATAGATAGATAGATAGATAGATAGATAGATAGATAGATAGATAGATAGATAGATAGATAGATAGATAGATAGATAGATAGATAGATAGATAGATAGATAGATAGATAGATAGGGCGGGAGACAGAGTGATAGATAGATAGATAGATAGATAGATAGATAGATAGATAGATAGATAGATAGATAGATAGATAGATAGATAGATAGATAGATAGATAGATAGATAGATAGATAGATAGATAGATAGATAGGGCGGGAGACAGAGTGATAGATAGATAGATAGATAGATAGATAGATAGATAGATAGATAGATAGATAGATAGATAGATAGATAGATAGATAGATAGATAGATAGATAGATAGATAGATAGATAGATAGATAGATAGATAGATAGATAGATAGATAGATAGATAGATAGATAGATAGATAGGGCGGGAGACAGAGTGATAGATAGATAGATAGATAGATAGATAGATAGATAGATAGATAGATAGATAGATAGATAGATAGATAGATAGATAGATAGATAGATAGATAGATAGATAGATAGATAGATAGATAGATAGATAGATAGATAGATAGATAGATAGATAGATAGATAGATAGAGCGGCAGACAGATAGATAGATAGATAGATAGATAGATAGATAGATAGATAGATAGATAGATAGATAGATAGATAGATAGATAGATAGATAGATAGATAGATAGATAGATAGATAGATAGATAGATAGATAGATAGAGCGGGAGACAGAGTGATAGATAGATAGATAGATAGATAGATAGATAGATAGATAGATAGATAGATAGATAGATAGATAGATAGGGCGGGAGACAGAGTGATAGATAGATAGATAGATAGATAGATAGATAGATAGATAGATAGATAGATAGATAGATAGATAGATAGATAGATAGATGATAGATAGATAGATAGATAGATAGATAGATAGATAGATAGATAGATAGATAGATAGAGCGGGAGATAGATAGATAGATAGATAGATAGATAGATAGATAGATAGATAGATAGATAGATAGATAGATAGATAGATAGATAGATAGATAGATAGATAGATAGATAGATAGATAGATAGATAGATAGATAGATAGATAGATAGATAGATAGGGCGGGAGACAGAGTGATAGATAGATAGATAGATAGATAGATAGATAGATAGATAGATAG
Source organism: Triturus cristatus (assembly GCF_964204655.1). Lineage (NCBI taxonomy): Eukaryota > Metazoa > Chordata > Amphibia > Caudata > Salamandridae > Triturus > Triturus cristatus. Next base: position 534,544,263 of record NC_140583.1, on the reverse strand, counting down.
ATAGATAGATAGATAGATAGATAGATAGATAGATAGATAGATAGATAGATAGATAGATAGATAGATAGATAGATAGATAGATAGATAGATAGATAGATAGATAGATAGATAGATAGATAGATAGAGCGGGAGACAGAGTGATAGATAGATAGATAGATAGATAGATAGATAGATAGATAGATAGATAGATAGATAGATAGATAGATAGATAGATAGATAGATAGATAGATAGATAGATAGATAGATAGATAGGGCGGGAGACAGAGTGATAGATAGATAGATAGATAGATAGATAGATAGATAGATAGATAGATAGATAGATAGATAGATAGATAGATAGATAGATAGATAGATAGATAGATAGATAGATAGATAGATAGATAGATAGATAGATAGATAGATAGATAGATAGAGCGGGAGACAGAGTGATAGATAGATAGATAGATAGATAGATAGATAGATAGATAGATAGATAGATAGATAGATAGATAGATAGATAGATAGATAGATAGATAGATAGATAGATAGATAGATAGATAGATAGATAGATAGATAGATAGATAGATAGATAGATAGATAGATAGATAGATAGATAGATAGATAGATAGATAGATAGATAGAGAGGGCGGGAGACAGAGTGAGAGATAGATAGATAGATAGATAGATAGATAGATAGATAGATAGATAGATAGATAGATAGATAGATAGATAGATAGATAGATAGATAGATAGATAGATAGATAGATAGATAGATAGATAGATAGATAGATAGATAGAGAGAGAGGGCGGGAGACAGAGTGAGAGATAGATAGATAGATAGATAGATAGATAGATAGATAGATAGATAGATAGATAGATAGATAGATAGATAGATAGATAGATAGATAGATAGATAGATAGATAGATAGATAGATAGATAGATAGATAGATAGATAGATAGATAGATCGATAGATCGATAGATCGATAGATAGATAGATAGATAGATAGATAGATAGATAGATAGATAGATAGATAGATAGATAGATAGATAGATAGATAGATAGATAGATAGATAGATAGAGAGGGCGGGAGACAGAGTGAGAGATAGATAGATAGATAGGGCGGGAGACAGAGTGATAGATAGATAGATAGATAGATAGATAGATAGATAGATAGATAGATAGATAGATAGATAGATAGATAGATAGATAGATAGATAGATAGATAGATAGATAGATAGATAGATAGATAGATAGATAGATAGATAGATAGATAGATAGATAGATAGATAGGGCGGGAGACAGAGTGATAGATAGATAGATAGATAGATAGATAGATAGATAGATAGATAGATAGATAGATAGATAGATAGATAGATAGATAGATAGATAGATAGATAGATAGATAGATAGATAGATAGATAGATAGATAGATAGATAGATAGATAGATAGATAGATAGATAGATAGATAGATAGATAGATAGATAGGGCGGGAGACAGAGTGATAGATAGATAGATAGATAGATAGATAGATAGATAGATAGATAGATAGATAGATAGATAGATAGATAGATAGATAGATAGATAGATAGATAGATAGATAGATAGATAGATAGATAGATAGATAGATAGATAGATAGATAGATAGATAGATAGGGCGGGAGACAGAGTGATAGATAGATAGATAGATAGATAGATAGATAGATAGATAGATAGATAGATAGATAGATAGATAGATAGATAGATAGATAGATAGATAGATAGATAGATAGATAGATAGATAGATAGATAGATAGATAGATAGATAGATAGGGCGGGAGACAGAGTGATAGATAGATAGATAGATAGATAGATAGATAGATAGATAGATAGATAGATAGATAGATAGATAGATAGATAGATAGATAGATAGATAGATAGATAGATAGATAGATAGATAGATAGATAGATAGATAGATAGATAGATAGATAGATAGATAGATAGATAGAGCGGGAGACAGAGTGATAGATAGATAGATAGATAGATAGATAGATAGATAGATAGATAGATAGATAGATAGATAGATAGATAGATAGATAGATAGATAGATAGATAGATAGATAGATAGATAGATAGAGCGGGAGACAGAGTGATAGATAGATAGATAGATAGATAGATAGATAGATAGATAGATAGATAGATAGATAGATAGATAGATAGATAGATAGATAGATAGATAGATCGATAGATCGATAGATAGATAGATAGATAGATAGATAGATAGATAGATAGATAGATAGATAGATAGATAGATAGATAGATAGATAGATAGATAGATAGATAGATAGATAGATAGATAGATAGATAGATAGATAGATAGATAGAGAGGGCGGGAGACAGAGTGAGAGATAGATAGATAGATAGGGCGGGAGACAGAGTGATAGATAGATAGATAGATAGATAGATAGATAGATAGATAGATAGATAGATAGATAGATAGATAGATAGATAGATAGATAGATAGATAGATAGATAGATAGATAGATAGATAGATAGATAGATAGATAGATAGATAGATAGATAGATAGATAGATAGATAGATAGATAGATAGATAGAGCGGGAGACAGAGTGATAGATAGATAGATAGATAGATAGATAGATAGATAGATAGATAGATAGATAGATAGATAGATAGATAGATAGATAGATAGATAGATAGATAGATAGATAGATAGATAGATAGATAGATAGATAGATAGGGCGGGAGACAGAGTGATAGATAGATAGATAGATAGATAGATAGATAGATAGATAGATAGATAGATAGATAGATAGATAGATAGATAGATAGATAGATAGATAGATAGATAGATAGATAGATAGATAGATAGATAGATAGATAGATAGATAGATAGATAGATAGATAGATAGATAGATAGATAGAGCGGGAGACAGAGTGATAGATAGATAGATAGATAGATAGATAGATAGATAGATAGATAGATAGATAGATAGATAGATAGATAGATAGATAGATAGATAGATAGATAGATAGATAGATAGATAGATAGATAGATAGATAGATAGATAGATAGATAGATAGATAGATAGATAGATAGATAGATAGATAGATAGATAGATAGATAGGGCGGGAGACAGAGTGATAGATAGATAGATAGATAGATAGATAGATAGATAGATAGATAGATAGATAGATAGATAGATAGATAGATAGATAGATAGATAGATAGATAGATAGATAGATAGATAGATAGATAGATAGATAGATAGATAGATAGATAGATAGATAGATAGAGCGGGAGACAGAGTGATAGATAGATAGATAGATAGATAGATAGATAGATAGATAGATAGATAGATAGATAGATAGATAGATAGATAGATAGATAGATAGATAGATAGATAGATAGATAGATAGATAGATAGATAGATAGATAGAGAGGGCGGGAGACAGAGTGAGAGATAGATAGATAGATAGATAGATAGATAGATAGATAGATAGATAGATAGATAGATAGATAGATAGATAGATAGATAGATAGATAGATAGATAGATAGATAGATAGATAGATAGATAGATAGATAGATAGATAGATAGATAGATAGATAGATAGATAGATAGATAGATAGAGAGAGAGGGCGGGAGACAGAGTGAGAGATAGATAGATAGATAGATAGATAGATAGATAGATAGATAGATAGATAGATAGATAGATAGATAGATAGATAGATAGATAGATAGATAGATAGATAGATCGACAGATCGACAGATAGATCGATAGATAGATAGATAGATAGATAGATAGATAGATAGATAGATAGATAGATAGATAGATAGATAGATAGATAGATAGATAGATAGATAGATAGATAGATAGATAGATAGATAGATAGATAGATAGATAGAGAGGGCGGGAGACAGAGTGAGAGATAGATAGATAGATAGGGCGGGAGACAGAGTGATAGATAGATAGATAGATAGATAGATAGATAGATAGATAGATAGATAGATAGATAGATAGATAGATAGATAGATAGATAGATAGATAGATAGATAGATAGATAGATAGATAGATAGATAGATAGGGCGGGAGACAGAGTGATAGATAGATAGATAGATAGATAGATAGATAGATAGATAGATAGATAGATAGATAGATAGATAGATAGATAGATAGATAGATAGATAGATAGATAGATAGATAGATAGATAGATAGATAGATAGATAGATAGATAGATAGATAGATAGATAGATAGATAGGGCGGGAGACAGAGTGATAGATAGATAGATAGATAGATAGATAGATAGATAGATAGATAGATAGATAGATAGATAGATAGATAGATAGATAGATAGATAGATAGATAGATAGATAGATAGATAGATAGATAGATAGATAGATAGATAGATAGATAGATAGATAGATAGATAGATAGATAGATAGGGCGGGAGACAGAGTGATAGATAGATAGATAGATAGATAGATAGATAGATAGATAGATAGATAGATAGATAGATAGATAGATAGATAGATAGATAGATAGATAGATAGATAGATAGATAGATAGATAGATAGATAGATAGATAGATAGATAGATAGATAGATAGATAGATAGATAGATAGATAGATAGGGCGGGAGACAGAGTGATAGATAGATAGATAGATAGATAGATAGATAGATAGATAGATAGATAGATAGATAGATAGATAGATAGATAGATAGATAGATAGATAGATAGATAGATAGATAGATAGATAGATAGATAGATAGATAGATAGATAGATAGATAGATAGATAGATAGAGCGGCAGACAGATAGATAGATAGATAGATAGATAGATAGATAGATAGATAGATAGATAGATAGATAGATAGATAGATAGATAGATAGATAGATAGATAGATAGATAGATAGATAGATAGATAGATAGATAGATAGATAGATAGATAGAGCGGGAGACAGAGTGATAGATAGATAGATAGATAGATAGATAGATAGATAGATAGATAGATAGATAGATAGATAGATAGATAGATAGATAGATAGATAGATAGATAGGGCGGGAGACAGAGTGATAGATAGATAGATAGATAGATAGATAGATAGATAGATAGATAGATAGATAGATAGATAGATAGATAGATAGATAGATAGATAGATAGATAGATAGATAGATAGATAGATAGATAGATAGATAGATAGAGCGGGAGATAGATAGATAGATAGATAGATAGATAGATAGATAGATAGATAGATAGATAGATAGATAGATAGATAGATAGATAGATAGATAGATAGATAGATAGATAGATAGATAGATAGATAGATAGATAGATAGATAGATAGATAGGGCGGGAGACAGAGTGATAGATAGATAGATAGATAGATAGATAGATAGATAGATAGATAGATAGATAGATAGATAGATAGATAGATAGATAGATAGATAGATAGATAGATAGATAGATAGATAGATAGATAGATAGATAGATAGATAGATAGATAGGGCGGGAGACAGAGTGATAGATAGATAGATAGATAGATAGATAGATAGATAGATAGATAGATAGATAGATAGATAGATAGATAGATAGATAGATAGATAGATAGATAGATAGATAGATAGATAGATAGATAGATAGATAGATAGATAGATAGATAGATAGATAGATAGATAGGGCGGGAGACAGAGTGATAGATAGATAGATAGATAGATAGATAGATAGATAGATAGATAGATAGATAGATAGATAGATAGATAGATAGATAGATAGATAGATAGATAGATAGATAGATAGATAGATAGATAGATAGATAGATAGATAGATAGATAGATAGAGCGGCAGACAGATAGATAGATAGATAGATAGATAGATAGATAGATAGATAGATAGATAGATAGATAGATAGATAGATAGATAGATAGATAGATAGATAGATAGATAGATAGATAGATAGATAGATAGATAGATAGATAGATAGATAGATAGATAGATAGATAGATAGATAGATAGATAGATAGATAGAGCGGGAGACAGAGTGATAGATAGATAGATAGATAGATAGATAGATAGATAGATAGATAGATAGATAGATAGATAGGGCGGGAGACAGAGTGATAGATAGATAGATAGATAGATAGATAGATAGATAGATAGATAGATAGATAGATAGATAGATGATAGATAGATAGATAGATAGATAGATAGATAGATAGATAGATAGATAGATAGATAGATAGATAGAGCGGGAGATAGATAGATAGATAGATAGATAGATAGATAGATAGATAGATAGATAGATAGATAGATAGATAGATAGATAGATAGATAGATAGATAGATAGATAGATAGATAGATAGATAGATAGATAGATAGATAGATAGATAGATAGATAGGGCGGGAGACAGAGTGATAGATAGATAGATAGATAGATAGATAGATAGATAGATAGATAGATAGATAGATAGATAGATAGATAGATAGATAGATAGATAGATAGATAGATAGATAGATAGATAGATAGATAGATAGATAGATAGATAGATAGATAGATAGATAGATAGATAGATAGATAGATAGATAGATAGATAGATAGAGCGGGAGACAGAGTGATAGATAGATAGATAGATAGATAGATAGATAGATAGATAGATAGATAGATAGATAGATAGATAGATAGATAGATAGATAGATAGATAGATAGATAGATAGATAGATAGATAGATAGATAGATAGGGCGGGAGACAGAGTGATAGATAGATAGATAGATAGATAGATAGATAGATAGATAGATAGATAGATAGATAGATAGATAGATAGATAGATAGATAGATAGATAGATAGATAGATAGATAGATAGATAGATAGATAGATAGATAGATAGATAGATAGATAGAGCGGGAGACAGAGTGATAGATAGATAGATAGATAGATAGATAGATAGATAGATAGATAGATAGATAGATAGATAGATAGATAGATAGATAGATAGATAGATAGATAGATAGATAGATAGATAGATAGATAGATAGATAGATAGATAGATAGATAGAGAGGGCGGGAGACAGAGTGAGAGATAGATAGATAGATAGATAGATAGATAGATAGATAGATAGATAGATAGATAGATAGATAGATAGATAGATAGATAGATAGATAGATAGATAGATAGAGAGAGAGGGCGGGAGACAGAGTGAGAGATAGATAGATAGATAGATAGATAGATAGATAGATAGATAGATAGATAGATAGATAGATAGATAGATAGATAGATAGATAGATAGATAGATAGATAGATAGATAGATAGATAGATAGATAGATAGATAGATCGATAGATCGATAGATAGATCGATAGATAGATAGATAGATAGATAGATAGATAGATAGATAGATAGATAGATAGATAGATAGATAGATAGATAGATAGATAGATAGATAGATAGATAGATAGATAGAGAGGGCGGGAGACAGAGTGAGAGATAGATAGATAGATAGGGCGGGAGACAGAGTGATAGATAGATAGATAGATAGATAGATAGATAGATAGATAGATAGATAGATAGATAGATAGATAGATAGATAGATAGATAGATAGATAGATAGATAGATAGATAGATAGATAGATAGATAGATAGATAGGGCGGGAGACAGAGTGATAGATAGATAGATAGATAGATAGATAGATAGATAGATAGATAGATAGATAGATAGATAGATAGATAGATAGATAGATAGATAGATAGATAGATAGATAGATAGATAGATAGATAGATAGATAGATAGGGCGGGAGACAGAGTGATAGATAGATAGATAGATAGATAGATAGATAGATAGATAGATAGATAGATAGATAGATAGATAGATAGATAGATAGATAGATAGATAGATAGATAGATAGATAGATAGATAGATAGATAGATAGATAGATAGATAGATAGATAGATAGGGCGGGAGACAGAGTGATAGATAGATAGATAGATAGATAGATAGATAGATAGATAGATAGATAGATAGATAGATAGATAGATAGATAGATAGATAGATAGATAGATAGATAGATAGATAGATAGATAGATAGATAGATAGATAGATAGATAGATAGGGCGGGAGACAGAGTGATAGATAGATAGATAGATAGATAGATAGATAGATAGATAGATAGATAGATAGATAGATAGATAGATAGATAGATAGATAGATAGATAGATAGATAGATAGATAGATAGATAGATAGATAGATAGATAGATAGATAGATAGATAGATAGAGCGGGAGACAGAGTGATAGATAGATAGATAGATAGATAGATAGATAGATAGATAGATAGATAGATAGATAGATAGATAGATAGATAGATAGATAGATAGATAGATAGATAGATAGATAGATAGATAGATAGATAGATAGATAGAGCGGGAGACAGAGTGATAGATAGATAGATAGATAGATAGATAGATAGATAGATAGATAGATAGATAGATAGATAGATAGATAGATAGATAGATAGATAGATAGATAGATAGATAGATAGATAGATAGATAGATAGATAGATAGATAGGGCGGGAGACAGAGTGATAGATAGATAGATAGATAGATAGATAGATAGATAGATAGATAGATAGATAGATAGATAGATAGATAGATAGATAGATAGATAGATAGATAGATAGATAGATAGATAGATAGATAGATAGATAGATAGATAGATAGATAGATAGATAGATAGATAGATAGATAGATAGAGCGGGACATAGATAGATAGATAGATAGATAGATAGATAGATAGATAGATAGATAGATAGATAGATAGATAGATAGATAGATAGATAGATAGATAGATAGATAGATAGATAGATAGATAGATAGATAGATAGATAGATAGATAGATAGATAGATAGATAGATAGATAGAGCGGGAGACAGAGTGATAGATAGATAGATAGATAGATAGATAGATAGATAGATAGATAGATAGATAGATAGATAGATAGATAGATAGATAGATAGATAGATAGATAGATAGATAGATAGATAGATAGATAGATAGATAGATAGATAGAGCGGGAGACAGAGTGATAGATAGATAGATAGATAGATAGATAGATAGATAGATAGATAGATAGATAGATAGATAGATAGATAGATAGATAGATAGATAGATAGATAGATAGATAGGGCGGGAGACAGAGTGATAGATAGATAGATAGATAGATAGATAGATAGATAGATAGATAGATAGATAGATAGATAGATAGATAGATAGATAGATAGATAGATAGATAGATAGATAGATAGATAGATAGATAGATAGATAGATAGATAGATAGATAGATAGATAGATAGATAGATAGATAGAGCGGGACATAGATAGATAGATAGATAGATAGATAGATAGATAGATAGATAGATAGATAGATAGATAGATAGATAGATAGATAGATAGATAGATAGATAGATAGATAGATAGATAGATAGATAGATAGATAGATAGATAGATAGATAGATAGATAGATAGATGTGCATACCGGGTCTGGTGGCTCAGTAGATGAAGGCGTCTGCTGCAGTGGCCTGTGTTCAACCTCATGGTCATAGTTTTTTTTTTGCTCTAGCCCCGCCCCCTCCCCCACTGGCCCCGCCCCCACCGGTGCGGCCCTCAGCCAGAAACCACATTGTAAATTTGGCCCCCGAGAGAAAGTTTGTGAGTACCCATGCTATAGGGTTTGACCAGCATGGTCAGGGGGGCCATATATGTGTTGAACAGGGTTGAACTCAGTGAGGACCATTGGGGAATGCCACATATGATGTTCTTTGGGCCTGCGGTGTAAGATGGAAGGCAGGCACACTGGGATCTTCCGGTGAGGTCAGAAGCAATCCATTTAAGAGCATTTCCTTGGGTCCCCATCTGAGGGAGTCCATGTAGAAGGATGGAGTGTGACACGGTGTCCAACGATTGCTGAGAGAGATTGATGAGGATCAGGGCTGGTGGTGTTAGGGGTGGTGGAGATGGAGAAGTGGAGATTGATTGGTTGGACCAGGGAAGCTCTGAGGTGTGGCTGTATTTGATTATTCTGTTGCTGGCTGTGATTATCAGGTCCAAAGTGTGTCCAGCTATGTGTGTGGCCTGAGTGATGATTTGTGTGAGGCCAAGGTTGTTCATGCTATCTATTAAGTGTGCCATGTTGGTGTCGCTTGGGTTGTCGATGTGAAAATTGAGGTCTCCGAGGAAGATGAAGTTCTCAGGGAAGATGGCCAGGGGGGCTAGGAAGTTGGAGATGTCCCTGCAGAAGGAGAAGCATGGTCCTGGTGGTCTGTCTGCCAGGGTGCCACTGATGGTGGACTTGCTGTCTGTGTTGAGTTTGAAGTTGAGGTGTTCCATAATGGGGGTGGTGTCGTCTGTGGCTGCTTTGCAGTGGAAGGACACTTTGGGGATGATAACTATACCACCTCTGTGTGTGTGGACTCTGTTCTGGTGTATGATTTTGTAACCGCTGGGGGCCTAATTCACAGAACTAACTTAAGACAAAATCCTAAACTTAGTACCATTTTGGTATTCACAGAAGGCACTTACTCATTTTGGTATTCACAGAAGGCACTTACTCATTTCGGTATTCGCAGAATTTAGGAGTCCTAACTTTAGGACTCCTAAATGCCTTCTGTTAATACCGAAAGTCTTAAAGTTAGAATTTTCTCAGTTTAGGAGTAGTAAAGTTAGGACTCCTAACTTTAGGACTCCTAAATGCCTCTGTGAATACCAAAAGTCTCACAGTTAGGATTTTTCTCAGTTTAGGAGTAGTAACGTTAGGACTCCTAACTTTAGGACCCCTAAACTGAGAAAAATGGGGTTGAGTCAAGGCTTGACAGCAGCAGTGAGGTGTCTGGCTGACAGCGATTACAGACTTGTGGAAGAACTCAGAATGCAGAAGCGGGGGGAAGCTGGCCCAGGGACTTGCTCAATGGGGTCATGCTGCGGCCTCCAATTAGTAGGTTCCTGAGAGGGGGAGGGGGAGGGGTGCTGGGAGGGGTTAGGAGAAGGTAAGAGGGAGAAAGTGGTTAAGTTTAGGCGGGAATCAGAAAACATGATTGGGAAATAGAAACAATTTAACAAAACAGAGGAAAAAGAGTCACAATTGGCAGAAGAGAAGTTCACGAATAGGCAAGACCAAAATAAGGTTATGGAGGGAAAAATGAAGCAAAAGATTTATTTGACGGGAGGAAAACAAGGTTTATGATGCAATTGAGGACGAGCAAGAGCCTGAAGTCCGGAAATGGAGGAGCGAGCGGTGTGAGCGGAGCAGTGCAGGCCAGAGGCGAAAATAGCCCCCGCAAGCTGCCGAAGCTGCCAAAGCTGCAAAGAGTGTTGGCGCCTTCCTCCATGCCCCGGGCCCGCACCAAAAGATGATTAGGAAATAGATGCAATGCTACAAAACAGGGGGAAAAGAGTCAAAATTTTCAGAAGAGAAGGTCACTAATAGGCGGGAGCAAAAGAAGGTTATGGTGGGAAAAAGGAAGCAAAAGATTTATCTGGCAGGAGGAAAACTAGGTTTATGAAAGCAAAAAGAAGGCAAAAAGGTTCAGTTTAGGAAAAAAGACTGTTTATAAAGGCAAAAAGAAGATGCAAGTTAAATTTAGGTGGAAAAAGGACTGTTTAGGGACAAAAATTAGACAAAAAGGTTACGTATAGGCGGGGAAAAAGACTGTTAATGGAGAAAAAAGGAGGCAAAAGATCAGGTTTGGGCAGGAAAAAAGACTGTTAATGGAGGCAAAAAGGAGGCAAAAAGGTTACATTTAGGTGAGAAAAAAGATTGTTTAGGAAGGCAAATAGTAGGTAAAAGTTTAAGCTTAGGTTGGAAAAAAGACTGTTTAAGAAGACAAAAATTAGGCAAAAGCTTAAATTTAGATGGAAAAAAAAGACTGTCTAGGGAGGCAAAAAGGAGACCAAAAAAGATTAACTTAGGTTGGAAAAAAATCTGCTTATTGTGGCAACAAGGTTACATTTAGCTGGAAAAAAAGAATACTTATATAGAGGCAAAAGGTTAAGTTTTGGCAAGAAAGAAGACTGTTTTTGAATACACAAAGGTGGCAAAAGTTGAAGTGTAGATGGGAAAAAAAGGTTTATGGAGGCACAAATGATGCATAAGGTTAATTTTAGGTGGGAAAAACACTATTTATGAAGGCAAAAAGTAGGCAAAAAGGTTAAAGTTAGTTGGAAGGAAGGCAAGGTTATGGGGAGAGCTTGAGAGCAGTAGTGAGGTTTCTGGCTGACAGCAGTTACAGTCTTGTGTGGGAACTCAGAATACAGAAGCGGGAGGAAGCTGGCCCAGGGGGCTGTGCTGTGGCCTCCATTTAGTAGGTTCCTGAGAGGGGGAGGGGTGCTGGGAGTGGTTAGGAGAAGGTGGGAGGGAGAAAGACATTAAGTTTAGGCGGTAATCAGAAAACATGATTGGGAAATAGAAACAATTTAACAAAACAGAGGAAAAAGAGTCACAATTGGCAGAAGAGAAGTTCACAAATAGGCAAGACCAAAAGAAGGTTATGGAGGGAAAAATGAAGCAAAAGATTTATTTGGCGGGAGGAAAACAAGGTTTATGATGCAATTGAGGACTGAGGTTCTGTAGCGATCCAAACCCGTGAATTCGGTATCATAGTACTGACACGATTTTGGTACCAATGAACCGCAAATGATCCATTGTATACGTGACAGTGTTTTCGCTGCGCAACTAGCACGAATTCACTGGAAACTAGGGCATTCTCTCTAAAAGTCACGGCATCCATTTTAGTTACGGCATCCATCTTGTTTCTTGCCCTCACATAGTCAATGAACGGACGATGACCCCGGCAGAGTCACCTTGTTAAGGACACGTAAGCTCAAGCCCGAGAAAGGCTGACGCTGCATGACTAGGCAGAATCAAGCTGCCTCCCTTGCCTGAGGCCAGTCCTGCTATACTGGTTCTCGTGTCCGTTGTCCTGACTGAAAAGCCGAAGACGATTGCCCTGCCCGTTTATGATCCATAAACACCTCTTATCCCACATTTCAATCCTTTGCACCTGGCACTGCTCCTTTCCTTCTGGGCTTTTACAATGGGGAGGTTACGATTTTTATGATGGGGAGGATCGGGCGAAGAATGAAAAACTGTCGAGAGGACCTGATTGAATACCGAAAACCCACAACTAATCATTGTTTGATATTTATTTATTTGTTTGGGATACCGGGTTGGGCATGAGAAATATTCGTGTAATGTTGCCCCGAGACATTTTTCTTGTATTTAAAAAGTAACCCACTTAATGCAATTTGAACAGTCTCGTAGATTCTGCCTCTGTGTGGTTCCTATGATTTCTGTGTCCCTGCAGTAAATAAACCTTGGTCTTTGACGCCGCCATCGAGAAGCCCGTGTCTCTGTTATTTGTGCACCGAGACAGGAGGAACTCAGGGGTCTTCGGGTGTTGTTTCCCTGACACCTCTGGACTCTTAAAAGTCCAGAACCTCAAATTGGCGCCCAACGTAGGGCGACGTCATCCGGTACCGGTCCAAAGCCTGAAAAGTTCGAGAAGTTTCGTGTGAAGATTCCGAAGGGAGGTACCCCGCTTCATCGATCCCTGCATGTCGTAAAAGTGGCCCGACGATCTCGTCCACGAGGGTTCCCGTTCCCAGACGGCTACAGAGGACCGCTGCCTTGACTGTCGCCCTGTCTTGGACCCGAGGTGCAGACCTTAGTACGGCGAGACGTAGACGGGTTCTCCTTGGTGACGTCTTCCATATTTCAGTTAAGTATTAAGTGGGTTGTGCTCAGTCTGGTTATTTGGATACGTTTGTTTTGGATTTGTAGATTATCATTGGTTGCTCTTGTTAGGATAATCTTTGTATTTGGTATTGGTTCATTTTTTGGTAGGCCTAAGTTCTCTGCGCATTTTGGTTGGAATTTGTCTTTGTAGTCATGACTAAGGGTAAAAATTGTTTCTTGTCCTTATTACGTTGCAACGGGGATTCCCGGTTGGAGGATTCGTGTTCGGTTCCTCCGATTGGAACTCCTACATATGAGCTCTATTGTAAACATGGTGTGGGTCCTATTACGTATAATGAAGTATGGGTCCGTTATACCAAGAAAGATGGTGTCCTTAGTTGGCCACCGCATGGTAGTTTCGAAACGGAAATTCTAGATAATTTAGAAATGAAGTTGTTCAAGAAGAAAGCACGGCCGGCGATGTTTGATTCTTTTCGCGTATGGCGCAAAGAAGCCAAACAGAGAGAAATTAGGAAAACGAAGAAAGAACAGAAAGAGAAAGGGTTGACCTTAATGGAGTCTGCTAGGCAGCTGCATGTCAACGAGACCGAAAAAGCAATGGAGATAGAGAATAGAAAACATAATTTGGCGATTGATAAATGCTACCCTGTCTTGCCATCTTGTCCTGCTAAGCCGATAGAGGACCCTGAAAAGGATCCTCTGTTGTCTTATCTGTTGAGTTCACCTCCACCGTATGCACAGGGTATTACAGCACCACAGTTACTACCTGTTGTACAGCCAGCTGCTGGTCAGCATGGAATAGGTGCTCCACTTCCTTTGAATCCAGCTCCTGTCTTTCCCGCGATCAATGATCCTACGGCACCCCCTCTCCCTGGGTCGTCTGTTCCGCCTTTGCCTATCGTTTCGCAAACTGCTTTACCTACTACTCCTACCCTTACTACTTCATCTGCTTCAGCTGCCCTGTCCCCAAGCCCTGTCATTCTGACTCCGCTTTCCGTTCGTCGGAAGATAACCGACTCTGTAACTAATATCTTAACTCCTCTCTACAGGTCTTTAATTGGGACCCCCGTTTCTGACTCTATACAGAGACGTAGCCAGCTTCCTGGTCCCGAGGAACGAGACACGTTAGATTCGACAGCTCTTAGGTGGATGTCGAAAGCTGCGAAGTATGATGCACGAAGAGTGTTAGACACATTTATGCAATGGAATGAACCGACTTAACGTTATGTTTTTGACGTGATGTGTTCTCTTGTGTGTGAAGAATGGGAAGATGATGACCTAGATACAGTCCCCTCTGATTTAATAAATATTCAGCAGAAATTCGCCGCAGGAATGGTGATAGGTTCAGAAGTAGGGAGAGCGATAGAATTGATTTTAGCTTATCGGGATGAGTCCCCTTTTAGGGCAACAAGAGACCCTGATGGTACACCGATAACTAGGAAAAGACGAGGTCAGTATCCAATGAGGGAAGTTCCGCCCATATGGCGCGAAGCAGTCGCTGCTGATGGGGCTAATAATATTGTAGCCGCTCCAGCACAATTCCAGCGAGTGTGGATACACATCCCTTGGAAGCGAGCTGAAGTACTAGCAGTAAAACAAGCATTACCAGATCCTCGTAAGAATTCTGCTGGTTATTACAAAGAATTAACGCAGACAGTCCAAGCACGCATCATGAATTTGGCAGACATTGAAATGCTATTTGGTAATGTAGTACCACAGCCTATATGGGCCAAGATTCGGCAAGAGAACCACCCAGTCGCCTTAGGAGGTGATTGGCCAGCTATCGTAGCGGCAGACGCACAGCAGGTTGGCGGAGCTAAACCCGAACCTCTGATTGCTGACTTACCTGGCAGAATAATTAATCTTATGAAAACGCTGATGCCAGCGTTGCGAGTAAATTGGGATAAACTATCAGCATGTAAGCAAAAGAAGGACGAAAGCGTCTCTGACTTCTTCACTAGATTTGAAGAGACTTTCGTAGACCACAGTGGGCAAGATATGAGTACCGAGGGAGGTCAGAGGTTGTTTGTTGACAAGTTCGTGTTTAATTTATTACCTGAGCTTAGTAACAAGTTAAAGGATTCAGAAAGTGCATGGGCGGTGTCGACGACAGCACAGATACTTGCAACTGCACAGTATTACGAGAATAGAGAGAAAGAAGAGAAGGAAAAATCAGAAAAGAAAACGAAAGATTTAAAAACCAAAGTCCTTTTGCAACAGGCATATCCGCCTCGTTCGAATCAGTCAGATTCACAGCAGCGACCCCAGTTTCAACAGCAGCCACAATTCCAGCAAGGGACGACACAAAGATTTAATTATAATTTTCCCCGGCAACAGTTAGCATGGAATCAGTGTGCCTATTGTAAAAAAGAGGGTCATTATAAGAATGAGTGTCCAGTACTACACCCACAAACTAGTGGTGTCCCAGCTCAGAGAGGTAATGTTGGATTTATGCAAGCTCCTAGAGGTAGAGGGCGTGGTATGATGACACCACAGACTGATCGCCAATCGAATTATTTCGACCAGCGAAATATACAACCTACGCAACCAGGTAGATCTCCACAGTATCATGTTGAAGATTACTACGATCATAATGAAGAGATTCATAGAAGCGAGCAATAGGACAGCCGCAGGCAGAGAGAGGGAGTAGTATCAGTTCCAGTTGATCAGAGTGGACCTTATGTCGCAGTAGCTACCTCAGGCGTGGTCGAACCGTTTCTGTTGGATACTGGTGCGGCAAAAAGTTCAATCATGCATGCGAAACTCCCTGGCGCACCTTTGTCCGGCTTAACGAACACTTCAGTAGGTTTCTCAGGCGCCCCTGTTCACAATCCTGTGTCCAATCCTTTATCTATCTCTGTTGGGCCATGCGAGCTAGAAGCACCCCTTATCCTAACTACTGGTTGTAATGAGAATCTGCTTGGTTTAGACCTGTTAAAACGCCTGCATGCGACGTTGTACTGTTCTCCTTCGGGAGTACAGCTCACATTAGGCAAAAGAGTCATCTCTCCGATGTACATGTCAATGGACAAGCTCCCACCGGAGCTACGTTCTCTCCCTGATACTCTTTGGGCGACTGGTCCAAACGATGTAGGCCTCTTGGAAATTCCCCCTTACGTGGTAAGTCTGAAAGCTAATGTTAAATTTCCACGAATCCCACAGTATCGGATTTCGAATGAAGGTGAACAAGCACTTTTGCTGATTGTAAAAGACTTGATACAGAAAGATGTGATTGAGGAAACTAGAGGAAACGTCTGCAATAGTCCTGTTCTGCCGATTCTGAAACATACTGACCCTTCTAAACCTCCAATTTACAGATTTGTGATTGACCTCAGAGAGGTTAACAAAATAGTGATTCCACAGTTTCCTGTAGTCCCAGATATCACTGCATTACTGACGTTGATTCCTGCATCGGCATCATGGTTTACGGTGATCGACTTGAAAAATGCATTTTTCAGCATTCCCATAGCAGACGAAAGTAGAGACATTTTTGGTTTCTCCTTAGGAGGACGCAGTTTCAGATTCAAACGCGCTCCACAAGGTTATTGCGAAAGCCCTTCAATTTATAGCCAAGCATTAAAAAGTCAATTAGATGCTCTTGTACTTCCTCATGGTGTTGCTCTGATCCAATACGTAGACGATCTTTTGCTAGCCGCTGACGACAAGGAAACTTGCAAAGCAGCTACTATTTCTTTATTACGTCATTTGTCCGACTTACATCACAAGGTGTCACCTTCTAAACTGCAATATTGTTGCCAAGAAGTGACCTACTTAGGTCATCTTTTGTCAAAGGAGGGAACAAGGTTGACCCCAGAGAGAATCAAAGCAATCTCGCAGATGACTGTACCAAGCACACAGAGAGAAGTGCGTGCGTTTTTGGGTATTACGTCATACTGTAGGCAATGGATGCCAAATTTTTCTCTCATGGCGAAACCATTGGTAGCTCTGACTGGAAAAGGTGTTCCGATCCCTTTGCCATGGTCTGATGAATGTCAACAGAGTTTCTCTGACTTACGTGATGCGCTGTGTTCAGCTCCTGTGTTGGGTACTCCTGACTACAGTAAGCCGTTTACACTATATGTCCATGAAAGAGAAGGTTGTGCATTGAGCGTATTAACGCAACAATTTGGCGACAAACAGCGGCCCTGTGCATATTTTTCATCCACGTTAGATCCGGTAGCCAGAGCATTGCCAAGTTGTTTGAGAGCCACAGCAGCAGCCGCAGTGTCTATTCGACAGTCTGCCGGATTAGTCATGAACAACATGCTAGTAGTCATGGTTCCACATGCTGTGGATACACTCATGAATCGAACGAAAACTCAGCACCTCACCAGTGCTAGATTATCAGGCTACGAGCTGACACTTTTGGCAAGTCACATTCAGATCAAGCGATGCAACATATTGAATCCAGCAACGCTGTTGCCGACTGCTCAGGAGTCGAGTGATTCAGAGCCCCATGATTGTTGTTTCAGAACTGAAGAAGAGACAAAAGGTAGAATTGATTTAAAGGATACTCCGTTATCAGACCCAGACGGCACGTTATATGTCGATGGGTCCTGCTTTAAACTCCAGAATGGTGACGTGACGGCCGCGTATGCAGTTACGACTTTGAGTACGATTGTTGAGGCTGCAAGAGTGAGTCAGAATTCTGCCCAAGAAGCAGAATTAATTGCATTGACAAGAGCGTGTGTTTTAGCTGAGGGAAAGAGAGTGAATGTGTTTACTGACAGCCAGTACGCCTTCGGCGTTGCACATAGTTTTGGACGTCTCTGGAAAGAAAGAGGTTTTCTCACGTCCCATGGAACTAAGATCCAACATGGACAGTTAGTCAGCGATCTATTAGACTCCCTGACCCTACCGAATGAAGTTGCGATTGTGAAGTGCAGTGCACATCGAAAAATCACGGATGATGTTGGCCGAGGAAATGCATTTGCTGATGAGGTCGCCAAAGAGACGGCCAAGAACATGACGAGCCGAATGTATGTTGCAACGTCTGCAAGATGGATTGCTGAATCAGGAATGTGTGAGAATACGATTGACAGTGTGAAAGCAATCCAAAATGAGGCAACTGAAAATGAGAAGAATGAATGGAAGGAGAAAACGGGTAAAATAGATTCGAGTGGATGTTGGATTGATCTGTCTGAGCAGCAACGTTGGATGTTACCCAATGCGTATGTACTTGCAGTAGTCACGATGGCACATGGAGCGGCGCACATCAGTTCGAAAGGGATCTGTAAAATGTTAGCTCCAGTATGGAAGAATGATGGAATTACTAAGTGTGCGGAGAGAGTGGTGAAAAATTGCATGGTATGCCTGATGCATAATCCTGGCAAGGGAACCCCAACCCCAACTGGTCATTTTGCCCCCCCTTCTTGTCCCTTTGAAGTGATTCAGTTGGATTATATCCACATGGACAGGTGTAACAATCTTAAGTATGTCCTAGTGGTAGTATGTGCCTTTTCAAGATGGATTGAGGCATACCCACTAAAGGATAACACTGCCATGTCCACTGCCAAAATCCTCCTCAAAGAGTACTTCCCTAGGTATGGTATGCCACGGATTGTTTGGTCAGACAACGGAAGTGAGTTTGTAGGGAAAGTTATGAAGATTGTGTGTGCAGGTCTAGGAATTGTACAAAAATTCCACAGTGCGAATCATCCACAGTCAGCAGGTTTGGTGGAAGGGTACAATGGCACCCTGAAACTGAAACTTGTGAAAATTCAAGCTTCCACTGGTCTCTCTTGGCCAGATGCACTGCCTCTAGCTTTACTGTCCACCAGAGCGACTGTACACTCTCAAGTAGGGCTTAGCCCATATGAGATTGTGTTCGGCCGCCCTGCTAATGTTTGGGGAGTCCCTAGGCCAAAGGAATTCAAACAAATAGAATACCCAATGTTGATTGATTACCTTCATGATCTGACTGCTAAACTGAGCCTTATTCATCAACAGGTATTCGAATCCTTGCCTAAACTGCCGGAGAGTCCAGGTCATACGTTGAAACCCGGCGACCGGGTTGTAGTGCGGAATTTTGAACGCACTCGAAACCTTCAGCCAAGATTCGTGGGCCCGTTCCAGGTCCTCCTCGTAACCAGAACTGCAGTACGGCTAGCTGGAAGGAAGAATTGGGTGCACGCCAGCCACACAAAGCGTGTCCCTCTTCCACTCCCCTATGACAACTGGGTTAGACGAGGAATTGGTGTGTCCGAGACAGAACCTGTTCCTAGGCACATCCCTTTCAGTGATGCAGAGTACCTAACGGACCATCCACGAACCGAAATGCAGAACTTTGACACCTCAGCAGAAACCGCTCCTTTGAATCCTGAACCAAGTATTGCACAAAGTGAACACTCGTCACCTGTGGAGTCGAACATTTCTGCACCTGTAGACCAGCTATTTCAAGACCAAACAAGACCCGGAAAGTACAGATATAATCTACGTTCTCATGTTATGAACTAATGACATTGCATTATTGCCCTTCTGTTTAAAGACTATAAAACTGTTTTGATCATACTGCATTCCAGTCAATCAGGAAGTTTGCTAGAATTTTTATTTTTTATTTCGCCTTGCCATCTGGGTTACCGTAGGGTCGTAACGTGTGCCTTGTTTTAATTTACAGGGAATCAGACATTAGGTCGGTTTCTTCTGTTTTTCTTGGGAACCCCCAGGATAGACAGAGGTAAGTTTCTAACAGGTACAAACCATCCATTGCGAACGGTTGTAGAAGATGGAGCTTCCTGAATTACGACGGGTTAAAGTCATAAATGTGCACAAGACAAAATTATATGACATATTGTACAGTAAATGTTTCCTAATGCAATGTGCTCTGACACTTCTGATTGTTTTTATAACTCTAGTAGGCGGAATTATTTTTGGTATTCAATTGATCTTTGCACCTGTTACGTCCACAGTATCTCCCCATATTTCTGTTTCCCCAACTATTGGTACTATTCACTCTTTCCACCCTTTTCCTGCTCACGAGCAAGCTCGACGCTCTGAGTTTATAAATAACACTTTCATTCAGCTCTTGCACCAACATCAACTAGTGGTTAACACAACAAACTGCTGGGTATGTGGCTTGATACCACATACCATGGACAAGGGCATCCCTTATTTGGTTCTGCCTTTCAGTTATAATGGATCATTCTGGGCATTTCAGACCATGTTCGCCTATGCTCTAGAGACCTACCCTCCACGACCTCCGCATTCCACCCGGTATAACTCTGCTAATAGAGCCTTGGTAAAAGGAATCACTGACATGGTGAGAGATGTCAATAATACTCCGTACATTCCCAAGGATGAGTTGCGAGTTTACATGGGGTGGAACATTACAGAATATGGCATTACTCTGGGCGAGAACAAACGTAAGAGCTCAACTCCGATCTGGGTCGTACCCCACCAAGGTCAGGTCTGTTTGCAAGGGAATGGGAGGAATCCGAAAGCTCGACTGGGGAAGAGTGACTGTATTGAAACATACGTGTTCCCGTCACAATCTTCCCCTGCATTCTTAGCCGCTAAGGGTACCTATTTTGTTTGTCAAGACAGAGCATATACATGGCTGCCCGCTGACTTCTCAGGCTCATGTTATATCGCTCAACTGTTACCTCCGACATACACTGCTGCACCGGACTATCACAAAACGAGAGTTGTGAGAGGTGTATTCAGTAAAGAGGATACTGCTGGCCAAGAAGCAGGAGACTTTTTCAAAGGTTTCCTCCCGTTCTGGGGGCCTATGGTCAACAGTAGAAACCTGCGTCAACTAACATGAGTAGTTGAATCCACCATTATGGAAACTACAGGTGCCCTTAGTAACCTGACAGCTGAGCTTCAAGCGGATCGCCTCATGACGTTACAGAACCGTATGGTTCTTGACGTGTTACTTGCAGATCGAGGTGGGGTATGCAAAATGATCCAATCAAGTTGCTGCGTTTTTATCCCAGATAATGCGCCAACAGTATACAAGGCAATCTCTAAGCTACACAAAATCTCCGACTCCATTCATGTAGAAGAAGGTGACTGGTCACTTATGGGATGGTTCTGGAATCTGTTATCTGCATGGGGGTGAAAGGTTCTAATGGTCATTGGTGTTACGTTAGTATTTTTATTCTCGTGCTGTCTCATTATTCAGTGTGGCCCTGCCTTATGTAGCGTTTGTGTTTCATCATGCGTAAGAAGACCACCTGTTTTCAGAGATACGCCACGGGATAGAGTAATGCTACAACAACATATCAGTGACCTGATGAACATAGAACTGGACTCTGACATAGAGTGAGTTGTTGCCTATGTAAGGGCAAAAGGACGGTCTGAGGTTCTGTAGCGATCCAAACCCGTGAATTCGGTATCATAGTACTGACACGATTTTGGTACCAATGAACCGCAAATGATCCATTGTATACGTGACAGTGTTTTCGCTGCGCAACTAGCACGAATTCACTGGAAACTAGGGCATTCTCTCTAAAAGTCACGGCATCCATTTTAGTTACGGCATCCATCTTGTTTCTTGCCCTCACATAGTCAATGAACGGACGATGACCCCGGCAGAGTCACCTTGTTAAGGACACGTAAGCTCAAGCCCGAGAAAGGCTGACGCTACATGACTAGGCAGAATCAAGCTGCCTCCCTTGCCTGAGGCCAGTCCTGCTATACTGGTTCTCGTGTCCGTTGTCCTGACTGAAAAGCCGAAGACGATTGCCCTGCCCGTTTATGATCCATAAACACCTCTTATCCCACATTTCAATCCTTTGCACCTGGCACTGCTCCTTTCCTTCTGGGCTTTTACAATGGAGAGGTTACGATTTTTATGATGGGGAGGATCGGGCGAAGAATGAAAAACTGTCGAGAGGACCTGATTGAATACCGAAAACCCACAACTAATCATTGTTTGATATTTATTTATTTGTTTGGGATACCGGGTTGGGCATGAGAAATATTCGTGTAATGTTGCCCCGAGACATTTTTCTTGTATTTAAGAAGCAACCCACTTAATGCAATTTGAACAGTCTCGTAGATTCTGCCTCTGTGTGGTTCCTATGATTTCTGTGTCCCTGCAGTAAATAAACCTTGGTCTTTGACGCCGCCATCGAGAAGCCCGTGTCTCTGTTATTTGTGCACCGAGACAGGAGGAACTCAGGGGTCTTCGGGTGTTGTTTCCCTGACACCTCTGGACTCTTAAAAGTCCAGAACCTCAGGACGAGCACGAGCCTGAAGTCTGGAAGTGGAGGAGCGAGCGGTGTGAGCGGAGCAGTGCAGGCCAGAGGCGAAAATAGCCCCCTCAAGCTGCCGAAGCTGCCAAAGCCGCAAAGAGTGTTGGCGCCTTCCTCCATGCCCCGGGCCCGCACCTCTGCCTTGCTGCCTTGCCCCTTGCCACGTGCTTTGTCCCGCACTGGGACACGGGACACGAGACACAGTGGCTGCGGAGGCTGCAGCTGGTGCAGTGCGGAGCACTATAGTGACAAGAACAAGTGGGGCAGTAGTTGCGGAAACATGGAGCGAGGACCTGCGGCTCCCATGACCAGAGAGGAAGCAGCAGCGGGGAGTGGCAAGTGGCGTGAAAACGACCTGAGAGCAGAAACCAGCAGCACCCAACAGTTGAGCAGTCAGCTAACAGTGAGCAGTCAGCAGAAGCAGGAGTAGGGACAAGGACAGAGAGCGTGGTCACCATTAGGGGTGACTACGAAGTGCATGCCCAGTGAGTCTGTGGAGTGGCTCAGCTAGGCTGAATGCGGCTTGCAACTCAGCAGCGAGCCCTGCTCTCTTCCTCCTTCCTCCTGCCTCCCAGCCTGCTTGTGCTGCTCATGCCGCCTACGCTGCCTACGCAGACAGGTTCGAAGGCCAAAGCCGGAGCATTTGGCTTCTTGTAATTTACCTGGTCACATAGACATAGCAAAGCATACGATCAGGGAAGCAGAGGGGCACGGCCCCCACTAAGGAAAAAGAAGCAGAGAGCGGTGCATGGGACACTGACTGTAGACACAGATCAGATACTTGACCTGCTGCAAAACTTACCAGAAAGTACTACAGTCAACACCCTCCATCCGCTCATACTGGAAGCTGGACCTGTTTGCTACAAGTCATTTGGCATGCAACCAAATATTACGTCCAAATTTGCCTTTCTGAAAGACGCAGGGTCAGCCGTCTTCTCTAGTAATATGGGAATCAATGGCTTACCTGTTCCTTTGAGCCCCATCGTGACCATCTGCAAGGGGAGCCCTGATGCTAATATTAAGCTTGGTAATTTGGCAAAATACACTGCCAAAGATACCAGTGATTTCGAGGCATCAGGCACGTCCCACGGGGGGAGGTACTGATACGACCAGGTTGGGCAGTCTTGGGGTCCTATCAGTAGCCCCAGCCGACGAAGGGTGAAACCAAACCAAGAACACACCAAATCCCACAGAGACAATGAACAATCTCGCAGCCACTCTTGCAGTCATTCCCCCTGCCATTTTGGACCTTATGTCTGAGTTTAATAATTCACCAATAAAGCTCGGCATACAGGGCCGTTTTTGAGATATAACAGAAGAAATCATGGAAACTTCAGCCAACATACCTCATGTACCGAAAGCGTATCCATCGCAACGCGGGAACGGTGGGAGTGAGCTCGCCCAGTGCACACCTCAGGGGCAGGGTCGGATCATGCCTACGCCATACGCTGAGGATGCTTGCATAATGGAGAGAGATCTCTCCTTTATTCAATCAAAAGAATGGGAAAACATGATTTCATTATATGGGAAGATGCACCAAACCACCCCACGCCCTCACCGGTCCCAAACGGGGGAATGAGGAAGAATTAAAACAAGAATCGGTATGGGCCACAGCTTTAAACATTTTACAAAGGTCAGCCGATGCCATGACATACCAAGCTAATAAAATAAACATACAAATCAGCCTACTAAATACACTGGCGGTGTACGTCGCTAACATAGATGATAAAATTACAAATCTAAACAATCTGATTAGACGTCTCAAGCTGATGCTGACCCTCCGCGATAAGGCTGCAACTGTTCACCAATAATAGGCAAATTAAGTACACTCCCGGAGATGATGGCAAAGCTGGGGGTGGACTTAAAAGAAATCACCAATGCAAAGCCTTTCCCTTCAAGCAAAGGAGTCGGTGCTACAATCACCGCCAACAACGTCAAGGAGGTGGCAAACCCAGGGCTAGGGGGGCCAGGCAAGGGCTATGCCATTGCCCCCAGAAACACCGGCCACAAGCAGCGAAAGGATCAACCAACAAAAGTCCCCAGTTGCTGGAAAAGTAGAGTCCACTTCAACACCTCCATTAGACCAGGACACGGAGGATTTCAACTGTAGGGGAAAAAGGCAAAGAAAGTGAAAGGGCTGTATCAAGATCCGCCGTATTACGCAGGACTCAAGCCTTTACCCACTGTTCAACACTCACACACAAGCAGCCTTAACCGGACATAAGGATTCAAACAGAACCGAAGAGGTAGCTAAGGAAGCAGAGAACCCAATTACCTCATCTGGAAACGTTAAAAAGCAGCAGACTGGTTTTCTACCCCTTAAAGAGGAGAAGGCTGCTGCCGGGGAAAAAGGGGAAAAACAGGGTCATCTGACAACAACCAACTGCAACTCTCGGACCCTACATCTTTGCCTTGGGTAGAGGGCCCAAAGTACACCTTGCATACAGAATATTTAGGCAGCACCAAATCACCTAATCAGGCTCAAGCCAGCAGCCGGCAAATAAAACACTTGGGTAGCATCAATTCACCCAATCATGTTCAAGATAGTGAGGTGCAAATCAGCAGTGGTGCACTCCAAAAGAGCCCTAGAGTACCGAACAGGTTTACTCCTCCATCAGTTCAAATAGCAACTAAGAATGCAGCCCCCGGAACATCCGCAGGAAACCTCTCTATGCACTGCATGCTGGGGACAGAGACTCAGGCTGGGCTTCCTGAGGTACCCCCTGGGCAGGGATCTCTCTACAGGGAACTGAGCCAAAGAAACGTTATTAACTGTGATCCAGAGAACATCCACTCTAAATTCAAATATGAAGGCCTTCAGACCACGAGGTCATCTCAAGCAATTACAACTTTCACTCTTTTTTATCCAGAGTACAAGTCCAAAGGCAGCTGTGACATACTAAATCGTGGGAATATCATGAAACTGATAGAAGCCATAGGCCTGTCAAACGGAGTTATATCACAAGATATTATCTCTATAGAATTTATTGCACCAGGCCAGGGACAAATAAACAAACTCACCAAGGTCACCTGGCGCTCTGCGGAGGCATCAAACAAAATCTTGAGGCATCTGGAAACCTTGAAACAGTGGGGCATCTCCATAACCCCTGGCAAGGAACCATGCTACCCACACGTTCTTCATAACATCCGGGCCGCGGAGCGCCCATGCGCAGGACCAAAACCGGTCTATTCGGTCCTGAGGAGTGCCCTGGGGAAAACCCCCACCTCTAGTTTAAAAAAAGCAAGCGATTGTCAGCACATACAAAATACAGTACCGGAACAGGCCTGCACATGGTCATGGTTGGCGGGGTCACTAAACTCAACCAGACTGCTACGATGACAAAATAACGGCCAAAAGGCTCAAGAAGACAGCCCACTAAAGATATGTTCTTGGAACATAAACGGGCTAGCAACAAACTGGGGGACAAGGCCACGGTCGCCTATTTACGGTCCTTCGAGATTATTCTATTACAAGAGACATGGCTTGTGGAGCCGCAGCAACTCGAAGGGTTTAAAATTCATCACTTTACAGCAATTAAAACGAAATCCCCTGGACAATGTAGTGGCGGCCGAACCATCTATATATCAGCTAACAGGGCAATTACTTCATGGGATCTAGTATGTTGCTCCCAGGTTCTTCAGATAGTGGGTATCTCACTCAGAACATACAAAGGTCAGTTTCGGACCATAATTTTATTGAACGTGTATATCCGTCCTAACTCAACGTCTAGGCTATCCCTATTAAATATGAGATCTGGGTTCCCGAATGCATACATCATATTATCTGGAGATTTCAACATGTGGCTGATGTCTGACCTACAAAAGAACGAGGTAATTAAGTTGCAGGAAAGCGACTGGGCCATACCACCGCAGGATCACCCTGGATGGAGCAAGGAGGACACAAAGGGCCGCGCCCTCCAAGGCAATTTGGAACATCTTGGCCTTAGAGCCCTCAACGGGCATTTTCTTCCTGATAAGCCGCCTGGTCTCTCATTCCTATCAATAACTGGCACATCTCTGATCGACTACTCTTTTGTCAGCCTTTCCATCTTGAATCATGTCTCTGGCTTTGAGTTTGGCAATAGATTGCCCGAAGCTACTTGAAGGCTGCTAAACGGGAACAACGAAGGGCTTATTGGAATTCCTTCGGGGCCAGACTATACCATCACATAAGGTCAAACAATTCTGCGAGGTTTTGGTGCATTATAAAGAGTTTAGGGAACAGAGTCCTCAAAGTTGCCTCGTCTACTATACTGGAATCTGTGTGGTACCTTTTCCTGTAGTGTCATTTTAATGACCCACAAGACTACATCCACAATCAGGTTACTGGTACAGAGGGCAGCAAAGCTCCGGAGGCTCAACCTTGGATGGAGGGTAATCCACCTCCAGAGCCTTTCTACAAAGCGCCAATAATCGAAAAGCAAATTGAAAGTTGCAATCAGATTACTGGTATAGAGGGCAGCGAAGCCCTGGAGGTCCAAATGCAAAAGCAGATTAAAAAGGGACAAAAAGATGGGCCCGCAGGACCAGGAGGCATTCCTTCAACCTTGTTTAAGGAGGATCCTGCTTTATGGGCTTCTCAGCTACCTCCGCTCTATTCTACCATCCTAGAAAGGAACATCATTCCGCCCTCATGGGAAGGATCGATCCTCGTTCCAGTTTTTAAAAGGAGGAGACAAAAAAACCCCAGGCAACTATCGGTTGGTTGCCTTAATCGACAACGAAGTGAAGTATTTCGCAGGGATACTGCTAAACTCACTTTGGGCATGGGCCAAGGCATGCTCAATAATTCCACCAAACCAAACCGGTTTTACAAGCAATACTGGCACTACGGTCAATCTTATGGCACTTTCTTGTTTAATTGACCAGGCAGAGATTAGTACCAGCCTGATTTATTTGGGGTTTATTGATTACAAATCGGCGTTTGACAATGTCAACAGGTCAAAGCTGTGGAAGAAGCTTTCCTCACTGAACATTCCAAACAGCTACTGAGAGCTGTGCAGCTTTTGCATCAGGACACATGGGTCAGGATCAAGATTGGAGCCGGCTCCAGACTGTCACAACCAATTTCGACAACGCAAGGCCTTAAGCAAGGGTGCATTCTGGCCTCCACACTTTTTAACCTATTTTAACGGATCTTCCGGAAGCCCTGAATCTAGCTAAGCGGTACAAAAGGGGGTGGTGATGGACGGAGAATCAGAACCAATCAAAGACTCACACCCAGTCAACAGATCTGGGTTTGATCCATCACCGTTCTTTAGCCCACTCTGCCACCCCAGTTCAGACATGGCCATATGCAAATCAGTCTGACCCTGTGCCTCATGGGAACAGTCCAGCCCGAACTGCCAAGCCATGCCTTCCCTGGACCGGAAACAAGCTTCCTAGGACCGGTTTCTGGCATTTCAGCCGTCTTCAGCCAGGCTTGCTTGAAACCATTGGCAAAGTGAGCAAGGGACTCATGTCTGAGCATACCCTGCCAACTTATGGCGAACAAAACGGTACAAAAGGGGGTGGTGATGGACGGAGCATCAGAACCAATCAAACACTCACACCCAGTCAACAGATCTGGGTTTGATCCATCACTGTTCTTTAGCCCACTCTGCCACCCCAGTTCAGACATGGCCATATGCAAATCAGTCTGACCCTGTGCCTCATGGGAACAGTCCAGCCCGAACTGCCAAGCCATGCCTTCCCTGGACCGGAAACAAGCTTCCTAGGACCGGTTTCTGGCATTTCAGCCGTCTTCAGCCAGGCTTGCTTGAATCCAGTGGCAAAGTGAGCAAGGGACTCCCGTCTGAGCATACCCTGCCAACTTATGGCGAACAAAGCGGTACAAAAGGGGGTGGTGATGGACGAAGCATCAGACCCAATCAAACACTCACACCAAGTCTACAAATCTGGGTTTGATCCATCACCGTTCTTTAGCCCACTCTAGCCACCCCAGTTCAGATATGGCCATATGCAATCAGTCTGACCCTGTGCCTCATGGGAACAGTCCAGCCCGAATTGCCAAGCCATGCCTTCCCTGGACCGGAAACAAGCTTCCTAGGACCGGTTTCTGGCATTTCAGCCGTCTTCAGCCAGGCTTGCTTGAATCCAGTGGCAAAGTGAGCAAGGGACTCACATCTGAGCATACCCTGCCAACTTATGGCGAACAAAGCGGTACAAAAGGGGGTGGTGATGGACGGAGCATCAGAACCAATCAAACACTCACACCCAGTCAACAGATCTGGGTTTGATCCATCACCGTTCTTTAGCCCACTCTGCCACCCCAGTTCAGACATGGCCATATGCAAATCAGTCTGACCCTGTGCCTCATGGGAACAGTCCAGCCCGAACTGCCAAGCCATGCCTTCCCTGGACCGGAAACAAGCTTCCTAGGACCGGTTTCTGGCATTTCAGCCGTCTTCAGCCAGGCTTGCTTGAATCCAGTGGCAAAGTGAGCAAGGGACTCACGTTTGAGCATACCCTGCCAACTTATGGCGAACACAGCGGTACAAAAGGGGGTGGTGATGGACGGAGCATCAGAACCAATCAAACACTCACACCCAGTCAACAGATCTGGGTTTGATCCATCACCGTTCTTTAGCCCACTCTGCCACCCCAGTTCAGACATGGCCATATGCAAATCAGTCTGATCTTGTGCCTCATGGGAACAGTCCAGCCGAACTTCCAAGCCATGCCTTCCCTGGACCGGAAACAAGCTTCCTAGGACTGGTTTCTGGCATTTCAGCCGTCTTCAGCCAGGCTCACTTTGCCACTGGATTCAAGCAAGCCTGGCTGAAGACGGCTGAAATGCCAGAAACCGGTCCTAGGAATCTTGTTTCCGGTCCAGGGAAGACATGGCTTGGCAGTTCGGGTTGGACTGTTCCCATGAGGCACAGGGTCAGACTGATTTGCATATGGCCATGTCTGAACTCGGGTGGCGGAGTGGGCTAAAGAACGGTGATGGATCAAACCCAGATCTGTTGACTAGGTGTGAGCGTTTGATTGGTTCTGATGCCCCGTCCATCACCACCCCCTTTTGTACTGCTTTGTTCGCCATAAGTTGGCAGGGTATGCTCAGACGTGAGTCCCTTGCTCACTTTGCCACTGGATTCAAGCAAGCCTGGCTGAAGACGGCTGAAATGCCAGAAACCAGTCCTAGGAAGCTTGTTTCCGGTCCAGGAAAGACATGGCTTGGCAGTTCGGGCTGGACTGTTCCCATGAGGCACAGGGTCAGACTGATTTGCATATGGCCATGTCTGAACTGGGGTGGCGGAGTGGGCTAAAGAACGGTGATGGATCAAACCCAGATCTGTTGACTGGGTGTGAGCGTTTGATTGGTTCCGATGCTCCGTCCATCACCACCCCCTTTTGTACCGCTGAATCTAGCTAACTCGCACTCACCCAAACTAGGCAGTCTCCACCTGTCAAATTTATTGTATGCTGATGACGTGGTTCATTTAAGCCACTCAAAGATAGGTCTACAATGGCTCTTGGATGCAACCGCTGTATACTCAAATAGGAATGGGCTTCAGAACAACAATAAGAAAACTAAAATCCTGGCGGTTCGCTCAGGAAGGCCCAAGAAGCTGGCATGGGTCTTAAACTCTGAAAGAATTGAAGAAACCAACTGCCATAAGTACTTAGGAGTCTTCTTCAATAATAAAGGAAGATACAAAAGCCAATTGGGAGAACAACAAAAGAAAGGAACAGCGTTAACATTTGCACTCAGTTCCATTCAC
Source organism: Triturus cristatus (assembly GCF_964204655.1). NCBI lineage: Eukaryota > Metazoa > Chordata > Amphibia > Caudata > Salamandridae > Triturus > Triturus cristatus. The sequence continues at coordinate 534,513,608 of NC_140583.1, read as the reverse complement.
AAGAGATTATTTGGCCCAACCTTCGCTCCAATCCTTCAGGCGGCCCAGGCAAAAGTCATTCCAATTCTAACGTATGGAAGTAAGGTGCTAAAAGGACTAGACTGTGGCCAACTAGATAAAATAGTTGCAAAAATATTTAGAACGACCTTCTAGCTACCATCCCACACTTCTCCGGCACAAATCAGGCTGGAATTCGGCTTCTGCAAACAATCAATGGGCAGAATGATGACTTTTTTAATGAGCTGTCATAAGCGGAGGTCGTCGAAGGAGGGCAGCCTGGCTCACCACTTATGGGCCCAGCTGAACACAAGACGATGGCTAGCGGGGTACCGTTATTTGTCCTGCGGGCTCAGCATCCTCGGCCTGATCGAGCTCTGGGACTTACACATAAGCCAAAATGAATTCAAGAGGCTAGCAAAACTCAGTGCGAAAAGGTTTTCCTCAGCAGAAGACAGGGCTACCCTCGCAGCTAGAAGTCACGTTTGGATGACTCTCAGCACTTACGCACAGCTGAAACCGCAGAGTTACTTAACTCTCAACTTCAGTGCACGCACCAAGCTCTGCTTTTTAAAATTGAGAATGGGGGTGATATCATTTATTTGCCATCTTCCCAAATGGAAAAGAGACTGTGCCCTGGAAACATGCCGGCTTTGCGGCCATTATAGGGAAGATCTACTGCATATACTGTGTTTGTGTCCTAACCTCTTGAAGGAAAGAAGGGCTCTTCTACAGATGGGCTGGATCGACAAGGAGGTCAGATCGTGTAGAGGTGTAGTGTTGGCCTGCTTTGATCCCCGGAAAACCATCCTAAATTGTGCACTGGTTAGGTTCATGGATCGCGCTGCAAAACAACTAGCAGAGGGGAACTGCTCAACGCTGCCTCGGCCTGAGACTCAGACCCCTTGCTTATCGCAATAGCTGCTGGACAAACTCCTTTTGCGGAGCAGTCAAGCACATTGACAGTTTTTCGAAAAAGACAAAACAAAATGGCCATCGGAAGACTAACTAGGACTACAGTTTTTCTTTTAAGGGAACACCATTATAGGATTTATGGACAGTGCACTTACAAGAGCGTTTTATAAGTTGGGATGTCGGGTGCTTTTAGCTACAGGAACAGTTTTTTTTTTTTTAATCAAATTTAAATATTGTAACATTTTTATTTGCTGTGATTGCAAAAGTTTTAACAAATCATGCAATAAAGTTCCTACAAACCTGAAGGCAAAAAGGATGCAAAAAGTTTCAGTTTAGGTGGGAAAAAAGTGTTTAAGGAGGCAAAAACGTGGTAAAAGTTACATTTAAGTAAAAAAAACTGCTTATGGGGGCAAAAAGGAGGCACAAGGGTTAAAATTAGCCAGGGCAAAAGTCTATCTATGGAGGCAAAAAGAAGGCAAATGGTTAAATTTAGATGGGAGAAAAGACTGTTAATGGTGGCAAGAAGGTTAAGATTAGGTCGGAAAAAATATTGTTTATGGAGGCAATATGGAGGCAAATAGTAGGCAAAAGTTGAAGCTTAGGCGGGAAAAAAGACTCTTATAGAGGCAAAAAAGAGGCAAAAGGGTAATGTTTAGGTGGAAAAAAGGGAGGCAAAAGGAAAAATTTAGGCGAAAAAATAAAGACTGTCTATGAATGCAAAAAGGAAGCAAAAAAAGGTTAAGATAGGCAGGAAAAAGACTGTTTATCGAGCAAGAAGGAGGCAACAACATTAAGTTTAGCCAGCAAGAAAGACTGATTATAAAGGCAGAAGGTTAAATTTAGGTAGGAAAAAAGACTGTTTATGGAGGGAAAAAAGAGGCAAACGGTTAAGTTTAGGCGCAAAAAAAAGAATGTCTATAGAGGCATAAAAAGGTTAAAATAGGTGGGAAAAAGAAAGTTTATGGAGCAAAAAGGAGGCAAAAATATCAAGTTTAGCCAGGAAAGAAAACTGTTTGTAGAGGCAAAAGGTTAAGTTTAGGCAGAAAAATGGCTGATAATGGAGGCAAAAGGTTAAGTTTAGGCAAAAAAAAGACTGTTAATGGAGGCAAAAAAAGAGGCAAAAGGTTAAGTTTAGGTGTGAAAAAAGATGTTTATGAAGATAAAAGGTTATGTTTAGGTGGAAAAAAGACTGTTTTGGAGGCAAAAGGTTAAGTTTAGGCAGGAAAAAAACCTATTAATGGAGGCAAAAAGGAGGCAAAATGTTTACATTTAGGTGGGAAAAAGATTGTTTGTGAAGGCAAAAAGGAAACAAAAGGTTACGTTTAGGCAGGAAAAAAGGTTAAAGTTAGGCAGAAAGAAAACAAGGTTATGGAGAGACATTGAGAGCAGTGGCGAGTTGTCTAGCTGACAGCGGTTACAGGTTTGAGCTGGAGCTCAGCCTTCAGTAGCTGAAGGGAGCTGGCCCGAGGACACTCTTTTTCCGGGAAATTTATTACAGATTTGGTCAAAGCGTCTGTGATACCAGAATCCTCGGCTATTATCAAGGATCTCACATTCATGTAGGCCCATTGGTTCCTGGATATCTTCCTTCTAACTTGAAGTATGCCAGAACAATTCATATGAATTTTGGAGATGATTTTATTAAACAGCAGATCTTTAATAAAGCATTACAGAGCAAGCTGTCTTTCCAAACATCAGACACATTTCCTTTCATATTTTTGCCCATATGTTGCTGTCTACTGCCCATCGATGTAAGGAATTTAAATCCATGATCACCTGATTCAAGCAAGTTGGAGTACCGGCTGGACAGATACAACAGGCCAAGCTCAAAGTCATTCATGAAGTTCAATTTCACATCTTTTCTACTGTCCCATCTGCTGCTCAATTTTTGAAAAGCCTTAACTCTTCTAAGCCCCAAGTTCAACTTTACCAGCATTCTACAAGTGTTACATCTGTTAGTGACTCTGTAACTACTCTACTCTTAAGAAAATCAATTATATAATGTAGTAACCTTTTCTTCTTTTTAACAATTATCAGCAAAGACTATCATTAGCTGCATGGTAATGTAAGAGGCACTGCTGTTTGATGCTGCACCTTGCTTTACCAACTGAGGTAAAAGTGGTAGGTGCAGTTTCAGCAGGAAAGTGCTAGGATTCAAGAAGATTGTGGTATTATCTTTTTATTAGTATATACGTATATGTGTGACTTTGCTGTCCTCTTACAGCTGTATTCAAATGTTCAGACAATTGTTAAGTCCCAGACATCTTCTAAAATATTAGTAGCCAGCAAGTTAACAGAAAAATCAAACTGCCTTCTTCCCATCAGATACTAGACAGAGATGGGGGGGAGGGGGAGGATCAAGAGAGTAGAGTTATTCTGAGCAGCCTCAGGTCAAAACGTCCATTACCCATGTAGCCAGCTCTGGGTGCTCTGTCAAGGCACCTATTTCAGCGGAGAGCAGTCAGGGAGGCACAGTTGGTTGGGATTTTTTGAGGAGAGACTGTGAGGGACTGTGACAGAGGTGCTCAGGTCATTGGGGTGAAGGTGTTGGCGGATGGGGTGAGGCTCGGTGGGAGATTAGCAGACTGGAGGGCACTGGGTGGGTGATGTTTATTCCAGTAAGCAAAAGAAAAGTAAAAAAGTCTAGACAGAACATCTCCTGCAAGGGGCGATTAGATATATGCAAGCGCAATTTCATATTTATTGTGGAAGAATTCAAGATGGTGGATTGATAAGAGTTGAGATTATTGGTATATATTGTCTAGTTAGTCTTTCCCTTAAGTGACACCGTAATTATTAATTCTGGAGTTTAAGGGTCAACTCCTGCAGCGCTAATGGAATCAAGAACAAGGTTAGGTACAGATCTATATTGGCGTGGTAAAGAGCATCCAAAGTGCAGGCTATTTTTCTTCCATGAAGCCCACCTTAAATCTGCTGAGTCTCAGTTAAATATTCCACGCTATATTCTGCATGCGTTTTTGCATCAGCTAAGGCAGTGGTCAGAGGGGTGGCTGTATTGACTTTCAAGGAGCTCCAGTGTAAAGTTCAGCAGGTTCAGCACTGATATCCAGATCAAAGCTATTTCAAGCATGACAAAACTTAAAAGATAATTTTACAGCTATTGTAATAGTAAATCAAAATACATGGTGTCAGAAAAGCTATGAAGAAAGTGAGCATGTGGGGTGGTACTCAGCATGGTCAGTAAACAAGAGAAGGAATAATGGTACGGGTAAATCGGTCTTCGACGTGGCTAAAAATAAAGTGGTCACTCAGTCAGATTTATTTGGAGAGGTCTTTCTTCAAAATTATGCAGAACTCTAAACAATAGGAGACAAACCTATTCAGCTGCCAGCTTTAGCAGAAGATTTACTGGCACATGCATCAACAAAGACTTTTGCGATTCCCAAATTGCGATTTTTAAGGAATCTTAATTAAGGAATTGCAAAAGCCTATGCATGTAGGAATCGCTATAAAAATAGCGATTCCTACAAATTCCTTAATTGCGACTCGCAAATTGCGAGTCGCAATTAAGGAATGCCGTCCCATTCATTCCTATGGGCCTCCAGGCCCATAGGAATGAATAGGAGATTGCGTGAGCAATTTGTGAGTACCAGTAGGTACTCGCAAATTGCTCATGCAATTTCAAGGGTGCAAGGGTGTCAAAATGACACCCTATTGCACCCCTGAAATTGATCTGTGCACATATGTTGCACACACACATGCTCTAAGGGCATGTGTGTGCGCAACATGAAACTTTGAAAAATGCACAAAAGTGCATTTTTCAAAGTTTTTGCAAATTACCATGAAGTTCAACTTCATGGTAATTTGCTCCCCCTATTAGCGAAATCGCTAATTTTTTAACTTTAATGCATTGCATTTAAGGAATCTCAATTTGGGATTCCTTAAATGCAATCGCAATTTAAGGAATCACTATTTAGAGTTTCCTTAAATTGCCATTTTTGCATTTGGGATGATGCATCCCAAATGCAAAAATGCCGGTCGCAAAGGGGCAGATTCTGCTAATCTGCCCGTTTACGACCAGTTTTCTCGTTGATGCATGTGGCCCTTGGAAGTTGCAGTGGTTGCACCTATCACACTATCTGAGGTGGAAAATGCTATAAAAACATCCCCTAATGCAAAGACATGTGGGAGTGATGGCCTACCCACAGAAGTAAATAAACTATTTAAGAATCAATTGAGCACATTTATGGTTACTCGTTTTAACAAAATCTTAGAAGGTAACGACCTGCCCATTTCCTTTACTGAAGCAGTCATTTTAAACCTTTTTAAAAAAGGGTAAGCCTCCCGATAGCTAGGGTTGATATCGTCCAATCAGCTTGTCAAATAGCGATTATAAAGTTTTGCAAAAATAAGCACAAGCAGATTGGTTTCGTTAGTGCAAATTCTGGTCCAGCAAAACCAAAATGGCTTCTTAGCAATGAGATTGAAATCCACCAACACTAACTATTTAGTACAAGCCATCGACTAATATTCAGTTAATAATACCAAGGCAGCTATCATTATGTTAGGTGTTGAAAAAGCTTTCGATTTGGTTCAGTGGAAGGATTTGTTCGCTATATTAATGACATTTAGGCTTCCTCCTTGATCAGTCAAATTGCTGCAGAATTTATATAAAGAAAGCAGATGCCAAAATTGTTATTAATTTCAAAGTAGCTGGGCACATTACGATTAGGTGAGGGACAAGGCAGTGGTGCCCTATGTCACCCGTTCTTTCTTATGCGTATTATTTATTGAGCCCTTGTCCAGTGCATTAAGGCAAGATCCCAGCATAGTGGTTCTGATCGAAGGCGCGGCAAAACGAAAACTCTTTGCCAACAATATGATACTGTATCTGGATGCAGATGAGAAAAACATTCAAAATACGTATGCCAGAAATGAGAAGTTCACACATATGGGAGGGTACAAAATGACCTATTCTAAGTCGGAAGCCTTGCTGCTTATTAGTTTTCCTTCAGACTTTCCTGTCAAAATGAGGACCCATTACCCCACTGATTGCCCCATGAGATATTTGGGGATTTACGTTACAACCAGTTTTGCTGATCTATTTTGTTTAAATTATACCACTACCTTGACAAAAGTACATGGATTACTTAGCCAATAGCAGCCATTGGCCCTTACCATTATTAGTCAGATGACACTAATCAAAACGGTCCTCCTTTGGTTATATATCTGTTTTCAAAAGTTATCATAACAGTTCATCAACCTTTCTTTAATGAAGTTGACAAAATGATGCGTCATTTTCTATGGCAGGGTAAAAAATCTCACACCAATCTGAAGACGCTACAGCTTGATGTGGAAGAGGGCGGGCTTGCACTACCACAAGTTAAAATGTATTACCAGGCTGATCTGCTAGATTGGATAGTTCGAGCTGCAATTGCCAATGTCCATTCCAATCAATTCTACCTCAAAATGATGTTAAAACAGGCAGATGTTAAGGTACCAAAGTTTCTAAAAATACCTAGTTTGCCGAAAAGAGCTAGGTATAAAATATCCCAGATTTTGGCTGATAGACACAATAAGATGTGGCAGGAGTCTCAACACTTAAGAGATTGTTGTGCACTAGGTTTACAGTTAAAGGTATCTGGAATAACAGATTGGGAAAGGGTGGGGTGTTCTAAGCTTGAAGACTTTACTTAAGGTGGTTCAGTAATATCATGGCAACAGCTATTCATTCTACAATTGTTCCCAACTTTAGGCCTCATTACGATATCGGTCGGAGCCAAACTGACCAGCCCTTGGTTGCGGTCTGATCTTCATCTGCTCCTGCGGTCTGACCGGCTCATTACGACTAAGCGGTCAGAGGGAGCAGGCGGAGGGGCTGACCTCTGCTGTTCCGACGGGCTCAAGGAGCCTGCCTGCCCAGGGGTTGGAATGTACTTCCTACAATAGGGACGGTGCTTGCTCAGGCACCGCTGTAGGGATTACAATGTCGCTTTTGGTCTGCCTTTCTATGGCGGTTGGTTTGCCATTGAAAGACAGATGGAAAGTACTTTGGGGGCCCCTTGATGGGTCCCCATCCCTCCGTGGCCTGCACTAAGAGGGTTGGGGGGCACCTGTGATGCACCCCTTAACATCCCTGCACCATATAACATGCACCACATGCTGCCTGCCACATGGTGCACGGATGCTTAAACGTGCATGTTTACTATTGCTGCTTATGCTGCAGCCCACAGCACAAGCTGCAACAGTAAACATAAACTTTACAACCACCGTGAAGGTGCTCACATCAATATTTGGAATGCAGGACCTTTGACTACTTGTCAGACAGTCCCGTTTCCGACACGATGCCGGTCGGAGACTCGTCTGACAAGCATCGTAATAGTGCCCTTAGTGTTTACCTATCTACAAATTAAAAAATGTTCTTAGAGAGAGTGGACAGGTATCTGGTAAACTAGCTCAGAATATTAGTAAAGACCACTTTGTAACCTATCTTACAGGCATAGCTAATTGATATTATCTATTTCACTAGAAATTAGGAGATGAAGTGGTATCTCCTTTTCTGGATACCATTGCTGCCTCCACAAATTGCAAAATAGATGGACACTTCTGGGTACTGTATGACAAAATTGCCCACAAAGCCATTTATGCTGCGAATTATAGAAGGATCTGATTTTTCTGCAGGTGGATGCTATATTATACTCCATATTATATCCATAAGATGTATCCCACTCTTTCAGCAGCATGCTTTAGATGTGGTAACATTAAAGGGGACTGGTTCCATCTAAGCCTTACAAGTCTGCTTCTTTACTATGTTTGGGATTAAATATTTCAATGTATTAGTCAACAACTCCAGCTGACTCTAAAACCAGATCCTTACGGGGCTTTGTTTGGAATGATTTCCCAATCCAGTTCTAGCACCGTACAGCAAAGGCAACTTGTGTTTGCCATCTTGATGATTGCCAGGCCACTAATCCTACAATAAGGGAGATCGACTGAAGTGCCTCCCTTTAGTCAATGGCTAAATAAGATCAAACAGGTGAAGCAGTTTGAGAGCTAATATGCTGCATGAATGGTGTCTATGAAACAAAAGTCTGAAATGTGGATATTGTTCCCTGAATGAGCTGTGGTTGAATGTTGTAATGAATTTTGCTGTTGCTGTTTTGGAATTTGTGCCATTCCTATGACAATATGTTGTTTATTTGTATATATATGTACTTTTGTAATTTTGCAATAGTGTTACATTAAAAGATTGTACCAAAATGTTGAATATATGTAATGGTTTTCCTACACTAAAAAATAATTGTTAAAAAAAAGGATCACTTTAAAGCCAAACAACTCAACCAGAGGTATCAACTGGCTTATGTAGATATTAAATAAGGTAAGACTCAGAGATGAGCCGTATGGCACCCTGACGTTGAGGGATCTAGTGGCAAAGAAGAAAAGTGCCACCCAGACTGCCTTCCCTTTATTGTCCAGAACAGACGCAATCTATCTATGAGCTTGGCCCGTAACCCCGATAATCAAAAGGTGTTGAAGTACAATAGGATTGAAGACTATATCAAATGCCACTGACAAATCAAGCAGCACCGGGTGGCATTATTCCCTTGATCAAGTGTCAATTTAATGTAGTAGGACACTTCTAACAATGACAGCTCCATGCTATGTCAGAGGTGGAACCCTGATTGCTTAGGATGCAAGAGCCCATGTTGCTCAAGAAAATCAGATTGCTGATATTAGAAATGCCAGCATTAGGTTGGTCTTCCCCTGAACCTTTTTCCTTCACCCCTCCTATTTGTGCTGATCTTGTTTTTCTTAGCCTTAGGACTCTGTGAACTTTACCACTGCTAATCAGTGCTAACATGCTTGTGCTCACTCTCTAAACATAGTAGAAATGGCTTACACCTAATTGCCATTTTAATTTACTTGTAGGTCCCTAGTTAAGGGGTACTACAGGTACCCAGGACCTGTAAATGTAATGCTACTAGTGTGGCTGCAGTACATATTGTGCCACCCACTTAAATAAACATGTCTCAGGCCTACCCTTGTAGCCTGTGTGTGCAATTTTAAACAGTCATTTTGACTTGGAAAATTAAACCTTTTGGCAGCCCCAAATATTCCTTTTTAATACATATAAGTCACTCCTGTGGTGAGCCCTGAGCAGCACAGAGGACAGAGTGCAGTGTATTTAAAAGGTTGGACATGAACATTTAAGCTTTACATGTCCTGGTAGCAGTGGCGGCTACTAACATTTGAAAGTGGTGAGCGTATGAACAGACAATCAATTTTGACTTATTGATTAGATTGCCTTTGAGATGCCCTGTCAGAATAGTGCATCATCCGGGATCCTCAGTGAGGAGATGCGGGCTGCAGAGGGGGATAGGGGGAGACAAGGAGACAGACGAGTTAAGCATTCGTCCTGTCAAGCACCGCACTTCCCACAGGGTCCTCGGTGTGTTGCGGGGATTCTGCTCATGCACAGAACTATGCGCAGGAAACCAGGACCTCAGTGAATTGTGGTGTACCAAAAAACTCACCCCAGTACCTAGAACCCCTATCCGACTAGCATCAGTGTCTCATTTGTTCTCCATACTATATCGAAGCTACCAATGATTAGACAACCCAGAACAAGCGACTTAGAATACTCTCAGGAATAGTGGGAATCAAGAACACCTTTTCGTTGTTATTCTCATATCAGTCCACAACGTGAGTAATCAGAGACACGGCAAAGTTTACAATGTTTATTTTTAACTCTGTGCTCTAAGATGCAGTATTTTGGCTAACATAAGCAAACAAATGATCAGAAAAAAAAACATCAGCATTGTTACAATTCCATAAGAAACAAAGGGAAAAGTCATATTATAATGATAGTGGAAACAGGTCCTATAATACCTTGTGTACCACCCTCCCCTGGCTAGTAAGCTAGTTTTATAATATTAATAGAAGGTCTTTAGGTTTGAATGGGGAACCCCATACCTTCAAGATCAGCTTAGGCGAATCACATCTCAGGATCAGCACTGCTCTCTGTGTCTGGAAAAGTTTTCTCCAAGTGTGCCAGCATCATCCATGCAATGCATTTCATTTCATAAGGCTTTATTCGGAGCTTCAACACAAAGTCCATAAAAGCACATACATTTACGCTACAAATGCAGAAACCATAGTTAAAAATACAGTACAGGATACAAGATTAAAAAGAGAATTAAAAAAGCATACTGGTCCTTGCTCTAATAGCTTGAAGAAGGAAGGTAGCAGTAAAAAAACAAACATCGGGGTGGGGGTTAAAAAACAACTTCATAGAATCATGAACATTTCTGGTTCCATACTTCATAAAAATGGGTTTTAAAAAGGCTGAACGAAAGTTACCATAAAGTTTACACAGCAATAGAAAGTGCATAGTGCTTTGTACTGAGATATTATCGCATGGGCACAAACCAATCGGGTGTTTTTTAATACAGGGGAAAGCCACCAAATGGTGCACAATCCCAAACCTTAGTCTTGTTAGAACAAACTGGTGGGAAGCTCTGGTGATGTAACTCAGATACGGTTGATAATAACCCACATTCTCACAATATCTTCCGTAGAGCAAACATGTAGTAAGATTGCCACCATCTCTCTCCCGCCTCTCTAACTTACAGCTCATAAAGGCAGTCTTCATACCAACTTTAGACAGACTAGAAGCAGTGTAACTGTCCTCTCTTATATCGAGCCCATAGATCTCTAAAAAACCATTAACAACAAATTTGATCCAGGGAATCTTCAAGTGGTCGTCAGTAGAAAAACAATCTCTAATGATGGCTCTATTTAAGGAAGGCTCTTCCTTCGACCAGATAGCACGCCACAACATTAATGGTCTTAGGGTAATCAGGTCTGAAAGATGTTGAATCCCAAGCTCTCTGTGCACCAGGTCATTAGATGCTGATTTGGGCAGACACAGAAGTCTCTTTAGAAAGAGATTTTCTTCCACTTGAAGGCTCCCAGCCGTGGCGTGTCCCCAAACCCCAGCACCGTAGAGGGCAATTGAAAGACATCTCATTTGATATATTTTTAACATGTCTTTAATCCGTTTATCCCCTATTTTGGTAGCAAACTTGAACACCCCGTGTGCGCATTTCGCCATCTTGGCCCGGACATAGGTAATCTCACTAGTCCAGCTACAGTTCTTAGAAAAAGTGATGCCAAGATAGTTAAATGAATCCACCGTTTGCACCTTATACCCATCAATAAAATAGGAATGGGTTTTTTTACGCCCCATGCCACATTCCATGATGTAAGTTTTGGATTTATTAATCAACAGCTTTCTATCCTTGATGAACAGTGAAAACCTGTCCATCAGGCGTTGTAGGCCTATAGGGGTCCTGGACAAGATCACGGCATCGTCCGCGTAAAGTAATACAGGGACGTTAAAATCATTGATTTTAAGGGCATCAGCCGCAACCGTCTTTAGGGCGGAATCAACTTCGTTGATAAAAAGGGTAAAAAGTAGGGGGGGAAGAACGCACCCTTGTCTTATACCACGCCTAATCTTACACTTTGCGGTGCGCTCCCCACCCGGACCGTAACGAACACTGGTACTTAGATTGGCATAAAGTCGGGCCAGGAAATAGACAATGCCCTCGGGTGCCCCCATTTCAAGCAGTTTAGCCCATAAAATGCTTTGGTCCACCATGTCGAAGGCACTGCTCAAATCTGCAAAGCAGAGATAGAGAGAACCTTTCTTAGCCTTCGTATATTTACCAATTAAATATTCAAGGTTAAGACATTGTTCAATGGTCCCTCGTCCCTTCCTAAAGCCATATTGGCTATTAGCCAGAATGCTTTTAGATTCGGCCCATTCTTCCAGCCTAACCAAAAGTACCCTGCTCATAATTTTCACAGAGGAATCAAGGAGGGAGATTGGGCGATAATTCTTCACATCCCCCTGTCTCCCTTCTTACAAATAGGAATGATGATGATTCCTCCCAAGTAGGTGGGACACCATTACATACAGCAGCGTTAAAAACGTTAGTTCACAACGGGCCCCACAACTCCGGAACTAATTTATACAAATCGATCGGCACCCCATCGGGCCCATGGGCCTTCCCACCATTGCTGGAGGTAATACTTCCCTGCACTTCAGCGATGGAAATGTCCAGAGGAACGATAGGCCAACCATCTTCATGCACACCCCTCGGTCTATCCGTATCAAAAATCTAAGAGAAGTGGGTAACCCAGTTTTCCTCGCTGACGTTAGCCGTCAGTTCGGGCAACTTGTCGTCCTTTAGAAACGGACAATTGACTGTGGCCCAAAATAAAGAGGAATCCGAAGTTACGGCTGCCTGGTCTAATTTATCCCAGGCCTCTTGCCTTAATTCGGTCTTCCTACGTTTAACTGCAGCCTGATAGGTGGCTCTAAGCTCCCTAACCACACTATTATCTCTTTGCTTGGCTGCCAATGCTGCTTTGAGCCCCTTGAGCGCGGTAGTACTTGCGTGGTCAAACCACCCCTTTTGTTGAAATATCTTGCCCTTGCCAAGTTTGGTGAATTTATTATATATAATCAGATTGATGTTAATAAAATTACACACAATTTCATCGGTAACCTCCTTGCTCTCAAAAATGGTAGTGATTTCTGTTAAACAGCTTTTGACAATGGAATTTGACATAATATCCGCTTTATCCCCTTTCCATCTGATTCTGGTTCCATTCGGTCGGTGCGGCTCAATGTTAGCGATGGTACAAATTTTAGAACCATGTTTCACCTTCCAAAGTATGGCCTCAATAGTGATACAATTATGATCACTAAGCAGATTATCCACGACCACAGGGGTCATACACCACGGGCTAAGACTAGAGGATATGCAAATAAAATCTATTACAGTGTTTGCATTCCTTCCCGTGAACGTGGGAATGATTTCTCCAGAAGCATTTTTCGCATTAACCAAAATTTCCAGGTCATAAGTGGCCAGGATTTTATTCAATGAATCCCCATAGATATTATGGGGGAAGTGACGATCAACATCCCCAAAGCGATTATTAAATCCACATACCCTTTGGGTGGAAAGGGAACATACAGCAGTGTTAAAATCCCCCACCCAAATGAAATCAAAATCAATATCAAACTCCATAATGATATCAGCCAAAGCGGTCTCTAGAGCAAACACTACCTGATGCCTAGTACTGTCAAATATATTGTTATAAAAATGAATTAAAATAATGTTTCTACCTTGCTCCTGATAAAGCCATAAAATCTGGGAATGGACCCCAACCAATACATGTTTTTTGACAATAATAGGAACTTCCACAGAGATCACAACCAGGAGCCCTCCCTTTGCCCTGCCCGAAGGGGAGGCCACAGCTGGTAATTGATATGAAGCAAAACCATTGTAATTAATTGGGTCCTTACACCATGTTTCTTGAAAACAGATTATATTAAAAGCGTTAATAAACTCCAGCCAGCCCAGGTAGGCATCCTTTGATAAGAGTCCTGCAATATTCCAACTAGCAATTGAACATATCCGGGGGTTAAAACTTTTAATGGACGTGTTGGTCAAAGATATTGGTCTACTATGACCATGAGATACATTCTTAGGGGAAGAGTCCCCGCCCCGGCCATCAAAGACCAACCTCGCATCTTCACAGCGTCTAAAGTCATTATTAGGATTGGCTGTGGATCTACAGCTACCACTTGATCCCACAGTGTCTGGATCCCCCAATATTACATGCCCCCCCCACCTCCTAGAGAAACAGCGGCATCCCCTGATTTCATCAAAACAGATTCCAGTCAATCATTGGAATCAAGTCCGCTCAGAGACTGGAATCTATTAGACGTAGCAACGTTAAAGCCAGTATACAAATTCAAATCTCTATCCCCCGCCCTGATGTGATCAGCATTGGGCTGGTTATATAAGTGCCTATAAAAGTAACCTAAGGGACGAAGAGAAATCCCTTGATCTCGATAGGGGAGTGATGTAGCTCTTAGCAGAACGGTGGAGGCGAGTTGTGGATTTCTAAAATTAACAACAATGCAATCGCCACCACAATTCTTGCGTGAGCTGCCTATCCAGTTGGTTCTTCTAGTACTTAGAATCTCATCTGCTAAAGCTACTGGGAAACCACACTCCCGATTAAGCCGATCCACGGTCTTATTCTTCAATGAGGCATGAGGTTCTCTGTTTATGTTATTGTGTCCAGACCCTCTAACTGGAGGGACGTTGGTTAAGACTGCCACAAAGGGTGCCCAGTCTGGTGGTAAATCAAGCTGTGGGTTAACGTGACTTTTGGCTTTCCCTGTGCTATGTCCTACCTGAGTCCCTGAGGCTGAATTGGATGAAGAGTTTCGACCTATTGTCTGCGGGGGGTTAGATGCAATAGATACCTTCTCACTATGGCCCCCAGAAGATGGCTTAGATGTATTAGACATGGCCGATGGTATAACCTCGCTAGAGATCTTAGAGGTTACTTTACTACCTCCAAGATCCTTGTCCTTGTATTGGGGACCTATGCTGGTATTAATATGTGATTCCAGCAGACCTCCCAGTCTGACTACTTCAGCAGTGATGGTATCAAGTTTGATCAATAAAGGTTTGACAATCAGGTCGAACTTAGCATCTATAGTACTAATTAAGAAGTCAAATTGCTCATTGTCTATAATGACCGAGGTACTATCCGGTGCTAATTTAGGGTCACGAACAGCACTGGTTAGTGGGGGATCTTGTTTGATCGACTCCCCCCCGCTTTAATTGGACATTCTTACTATTATTCCTACAAGAACGCAATACTCTCTGAGATCTCGGGGCCATCGGGCATTGTATCGGTGGGTCTAGAGGGGCAGCCTGACTAGATTCTAGGTCTATAAGAGCCCCAGGTATTAAACTATCAGAACGGACTTGGTCTGAAAGCGCCGCCGAGATAGGACTATCCAAGTTGTTAGGATTGTTGCTAACGTCCTGATGGGGGATAGACAAGGGGATCGATGGATTAGGTAAGGAGGGGGTTGGATCGAGGGACCCCGCCCGCCCCAGGGACTTTCGTCGTTCCTGATTAATTTTATCCACCATCTTGACCAGATAATTGTCCAAGGTGGCTGTCACTGGGGCATTTTTCACTTTGGACATTATGAACACAACCAAATAACCTTAGTGACCTTATAATCTAGTTCAACAAACGGAAATAACGGAAAACCATACAGTGGCGTATAACACAGTCCCACTTCCCCTCTTTTGCTATTGGCTTTCCACTAGATATCACGGTTGTTAACAGCACAATGAAGGGAAACACAATCTTAATAAGGCAACCTGGGTAGTCGGACGCCTTGGATCGAAACGGAAGGTCCTAGGCCCAGCCCAGCATCCTCCTGCCCCCTCCTGTCCTGGACTGTTACAGACTGTCCGCCCTTTGTCCAGGCTTCGTCCGGTACATCCCGCGCGCGTCCCATGCAGCGGTTATCGATGGTGTATTAAGGTGGCGTAAACCAATAGGCAGGTGGGCGGGCCACAGCACAGCTGGTGGCACGCACGGACTCCTGGTTACTGGAGTCCTGTGCAGCGACCTTCCCCCTCCGCAGCAGCAGCAGCACAGAGGCGCAACAACGGGCTCGGCCCCTACTGGGGTGGCGGTAGCTCAAGTGTCAGGTAGCCCCCAAGAACGAAGCGGGACCCGCGCCAGCGGGTTCCACGAGCTGTTAAAAGTGTTTGTGGGTGGTTGGGCGGGCCGCAGCACAGCTGGTGGCACGCACGGACTCCTGGTTACTGGAGTCCCATGCAGCGACCTTCCCCCTCCGCAGCAGCAGTAGCACAGAGGCACAAGAACGGGCTCGGCCCCTCCTGGGGCGGCGGTAGCTCAAGTGTCAGGTAGCCCCCAAGGACGAAGCGGGACCTGCGCCAGCGGGTTCCGCGAGCTGTTAAAAGTGTTTGTGGGTGGGTGGGCGGGCCGCAGCACAGCTGGTGGCATGCACGGACTCCTGGTTACTGGAGTCCCGTGCAGCGACCTTCCCCCTCCGCAGCAGCAACAGCACAGAGGCACAACAACGGGCTCGGCCCCTCCTGGGGCGGCTGTAGCTCAAGTGTCAGGTAGCCCCCAAGGACGAAGCGGGACCCGCGCCAGCGGGTTCCGCGAGCTGTTAAAAGTGTTTGTGGGCGGGTGGGCGGGCTGCAGCACAGCTGGTGGCATACACGGACTCCTGGTTACTGGAGTCCCGTGCCTTCCCCCTCCGCAGCAGCAGCAGCACAGAGGCACAACAACGAGCTCGGCCCCTCCTGGGGCGGCGGCAGCTCAAGTGTCAGGTAGCCCCCAAGGACAAAGCGGGACCCGCGCCAGCGGGTTCCGCGAGCTGTTAAAAGTGTTTGTGGGCGGGTGGGCGGGCCGCAGCACAGCTGGTGGCACGCATGGACTCCTGGTTACTGGAGTCCCGTGCAGCGACCTTCCCCCTCCTCAGCAGCAGCAGCACAGAGGCACAACAACGGGCTCAGCCCCCCCTGGGGCGGCGGTAGCTCAAGTGTCAGGTAGCCCCCAAGGACGAAGCGGGACCCGCACCAGCGGGTTCCGCTAGCTGTTAAAAGTGTTTGTGGGCGGGCAGGCGGGCGGCCCGCAGCACAGCTGGTGGGACGCACGGACTCCTGGTTACTGGAGTCCCGTGCAGCGACCTTCCCCCTCCGCAGCAGCAGCAGCACAGAGGCACAACAACGGGCTCGGCCCCTCCTGGGGCGGCGGTAGCTAAAGTGTCAGGTAGCCCCCAAGGACGAAGCGGGACCCTGCAATGCAATATTAAAGGCACCCAAGTTTCAGATATTTGCAGCTGTGTGCTTGTTGCGTCTAGAGCGTGGGCCGATCAACCTGAATTCAACAGCATACATTGTTATTTGACCTTGACGGTTCAAACTAAGGTCACGGTGCACATCTAGGGATGTGAAAAACAGACCGTTCTCATGTGAAGAAAAGCAAGCAAGCAGTTTTACTTATAATAACAACTACCTGTAGTGTTGTGTGCTCCAAGATGCATCAGAAGCGGCGTTGAATATTAACCTGGGAGCATTCACCCTCCCATCAACACATAGATTATATACCCTGGCTCTCAGGACAGTACCGCCCAGGGATTGCCATACCTGTCCGACTGGTTCTGATGGGCTCTGTCGTCTGAGAGAGGGAGACGAATTCTCCTGGACCATCCATCTTCATCCGGGACCTCATTTAATGTCAAGACACTTTCTCATCAGACTTTGCAGGCCATCCTTGCCAGACTTAGCAGGGCAGATTCAGCATTTTATCCAGCTTGAGGAAAGGTGCCCCATTGTGTTGATAACAATATGTATTAACAAGTTGCGTAGTTATTATTTTGCTTGTACATCGTCCCATATACACCATTTTTATTTGTATTATTGTTGATAAATTACTGATATGATCTTGTTAACATCAGTAGTAGTAAAAAAAAAAATCAGTTTGATATAGTGTGACCTGGACCCGAATGTACTAAAGTGCTTTACATGAGCACCAGTTATATTACACACGGAAACATGTTACTTTTTGTGTGTTTTTTTAGGCACAGGGGATTAAGTGAGTTGCCCTGAATCACAAGATGTTGAGCTGATGCAGAGACTAAAACCTGATTTTCCAATTCCAATGTCGTCAGCTCTTGGCGGTATGCCACATTCTCTCCCCCTTGATATAAATTAACTTTCATAAATCAAGAAACATCATCAGCACGTTTAAAGAAAGAGCTGGAGTTTATATAAAACAGGCAGTGTGCTGCCTCCACTGTAAGCAAAGGAAGCATCACGTGGGATAAATAGGCTCCTGGGGATATAACTGCACTTGGGCTTGGACACCTACAATAACCGCACACTTCACCGAGGCCCAGAGGGGAGGCGGTGTCGAGGACTGAGGAAGGGACAGAACTCACAGCCGCTTCTGCTCAGGGAACAAGTGCAGTGGCGTTTATTAGATCAAGGATTTAACTGATTGTAAATGTCAAATGCGTAAGTGTAAACTATAAAATGTAACTCTTTAAAGCCTGTGGGGCAAAGTATGTGACATATGTAAAACTGTAAAATATGTGCATACCAAGTAAGCTGGATTCTTTCTTAAAAGTTACAAATGTCTTTGGCATATGACCATAAGTCACAAGAGTTACTTTCACCCCATTTTGTAGCTAGCAAATAGACCTTCTTAAGCTGGAAACAAAGGGTCTTTTTTGCCACCCACTGTCACACTAAGCTACAGCGCTGCACACGCGATCGTGCAAAGAACAGGGTGGGGGAGATGACACCAAGGAAGGTCCGTGGCCAGTGCTTACCTTACAGCATGTCCTCGGGGCTTTCCCTGGCTCCAGTGCTGTTCCTGGCGCTGCTCAGCTACCTAGGTTACACTGCTACTCCGTCTCATGGAGAGTGAGGAGCTGCTGCCCGGACTCTTGTGCAATAGCAGTCAGTGCACAAGTCCTGCCCAATCCAGATGCTGCTCCCTTACTGAGAGCATCGCCAGGATTGGAACGAGCAGGTGGACCCAGCGCTCATTCTGAGGGCAGGGGACTGCGGCTGCCCCCCAATCCCTATCGCTATGCACTGATGGAGAGAAGCATCTAGTGTGCATGTCGGGCTGGTCACTGAAAGGTGGTTGTCCAATTTGAAGTGCAATTGTGTTTTGATGGCCTGACTAGACCTATATGGTATTTTTAAGCCCCAACAGTTTATAACAAGTACTCAGACTTGGATGTGATGCACGCTATTCACAATCAAAATAATCATTTTGTTTATCACAATATAACACTCTGATATTTACTTCATGTTAATGCTTGTATTTATTCATTCAGTATTCTTTAGTACTTCTATTTGTACTTTTTCATTGTTTGGTCCCATAGAGTTAGTACCATACATTTGTTACAGACAACAACATATTAATGTTATAAATTCCTTGGATACATAATTCAACTTAAATGAAAAATCAAAACGTTACACAACAAAACACAACATTTTGATCATGTTCATTTTCATGCCCGATGCATTTTGGGACATCAGTGTCCCTTCCTCAGGGGTATATCTGAAAACCCAAAATAAATAACTATTTTTAATTGTATAGGTGACCGCTACTCGCAACATTATTCATGGAGACTTTTTTCCAATATGATGGCCGGATTCGGCACACATTACATGGTAGTCTAGACGGTGGCAGTCCGTCTTCCCTACCAGCACCGCAGGTCCTCTAAACGTGACTCTTAGTGCACGGGATACTCCGCAGTATGTCGGCGACTCGTGCCGAGACGAAAATCACCTTCGATTACCGGTAAGAGGGGAAGCTACAGGTTTCTGTAGTCACAGTCTGTGAATCTCTTAAGCACAGAAAGAGGTTGATGTACACAATGAGATACTGGGTTCCAGTATCAAGGTTTAACAGGATACATCTTGTTTATGTTTGATGATTGGAATAATCACTATCTATAGAGTTCGTTTATCTTTTCCATTGCTTGTGGTTTAGAGGGCGCCTGTAGACGATCGCAGGTTGGTGTGAGGTTTTTGTATTAACAGGGACAGTGACTACCATCACCTAAACATCATCTACGACTGATTTTTTTAATGTGGAGGTAAACGTGGGCACGCTACTTCTGATTATACTGAAATGGTATTGTTTTGGTGAGCAATTCATTCCATATCTTGGCATTTTTTCTGCAGATAGTACTATTGATTGCCATTTTTTCATTTTGGACCCTACATTGAGTGGGATCTCAAAAGGTAGAATTGGACAAATGACTAACAATTTAGTGCATTTTTTAGTGAAAAACACAGGGGGCCATATTCTCAAGGAGCTCTCGCCGAGTTAACGGCACTTTATCGCAGCCAAAGTCGCTATAAATCACCCCATTCACAAGCTGGTGCTAACAGCCCATTGCACCAGTTTACCTGTGATAGCAGCCATAAAAAACATCGCCACAGATGAGCCCAGCAACTATTGCTAATGAGATGCAGAGTAGGCGTTCCCAAACAAAAAGTTGCGACAACACCACTTCGCAACATTCTCAACGACCAGCCACATCAGTGATACGACCACAAAACATGGGATAAGGCGTGTTAGCAGCAGGAAATTAACACCTGCTCTGACCTGGTGTAAGGTCGGACAGCAGCGGCACCAGAAAAAGTAGCTCAGCCCACAGCCACAACTGAAAAACAACAGATACCATGGAGATACTCATCATGCAGCTCAGAGCCCCAACAGGCCCACAACACCCACCACCACCACCCCCAGGCCCGCCACCAACCCCCAGACTCCCCCGCACCACCCTCCCTGGACCACCACAGAGGCAGTGCAGACACAGACCGCGGACCTTCAGAAAACGCACCAGCCTCACAGACATGACACCAGAGTATGTCATTGCCCACCGCAGGCTCAAAAGGACAACCATCCTCCGCATCCTGAACATCAATGCCCACAGGCTGACTGTACCAACACAGCGGATAACCAACTTCCCACCTCAGACAAAGCTGCTGGCTGTGCTGCACCTGTTAGCCTCTGGTACCTTCCAATCAACAACCGCCAGAGTCAGAGGAGTCTCACAGCCAGCCCTATCACAGTTCCTCAAACCTGTCCTGGATGCTATCATCAGCATGGTACCCCAGTACCTATACTTTCCCCACACTCCGCAAGGACAGCTGGAGACCAAGCAAGGCTTCTAGCCATAGCTACATTCCCGCATGTGTTGGGGGTTAATTGACTGCACACATGTTCTACTTGTTCCCCCTGCCGACACTGCACACAACTAACGCAACAGAAAGCACTCCATCAATGTGCAGGCAATAGTAGACCACCGGGGACTCTTCACCAATGTTGTCGCCAACTACCCAGGCAGTGTGCATAATTCCTACATCTTCCGACAGTCCATCATCAACCAATGCTTCCAGGATGACACCTACGGAAATGCTCTACTCGTTGGTAAGTACCAGATGAACACACCTCAACTCCACAATCATGCAACTCACAACTGTGGGAATTCACATGTTACAAACTCACATACAACATGCCAAACAACATACTCACCTACCAGACACGACAGCTCAACTTACTGTGGTAACCTGGGCTAGCCATGTACACAAGCCATCAACGGCATGGCACCTTAGCCACACAATAGCAGATTGTGGGTAGAGGTGGGAACCGGTCATGTGCGAAGGAGGCAAGTGACCCATTAATAAGCATGTACACACTGCCAAGTGTGGCGTGGATGTGCTAGCCAGACTGCAGTATGCAGACCACACACATATCCATGTCGACACACACAGCTGGAGTATGGAGTGTAGTGGACAGTGGATGCAACCATGTCACCCCAGCCAGTGGGGAAGATCGCGGAAATGTAGCTTGTTACAGCCCCGCTGTAAGCATGAGCAGAGTGGGCTGGCCCGGCGTATGCCAGGCCAGTGTAGGGGTGTGAATAAAAAGAATGTTGCTCTGGGCGTGGTCCTCTTCCGGAATGCCCAACATCTCTGCCAGGGCGGCGTCTCTCGTCCCGCCACAAGGCCGTCGCCATGAGCGGTGTTGCCTTCGATCCTGTGGGTCTGATGCACCCCAGGCTGCTGGTTCCCAAACCTGTCTTGCCCGCCCCTGTGCACCCAGCCCTCAATGCCCAGCTGCCAACACTGGTGTGTGCCAAAGAAGGCCCACCACGTGCTGGTGCAAGCTCCAAGCCCGAGGCCCGTGACCTTAGCAGCCTCCTCAGACCATCACGGCCTCCGCGACACAGGCCCGCAGTACTCCTTTCTTGTTGACGTACTCCACCGGCATAAACAGCAGACTAGTAGGTCACACATTTGGAACTGAGTCATGCCCTCTACATGGCAGAGTCCATGTCATTGTACAGGCCTCATCGCATACTGCATCCCATTCCAGATCTGTTGCCCCTGAGTGTGTGCCCTGAAATTCATGGTTGATATCTGTCTGTACATCTGTGGCGTCTGGGCCCATGGGCTGGTGGTTGTCTTCCTCTACATGTAGCTGATACTGACAAGGTGGAAAAGTGGGGCCCGATTCACAGAACTAACTTAAGACAAAATCCTAAACTTACTACCATTTTCGTATTCACAGAAGGCACTTACTCATTTTGGTATTCACAGAAGACACTCACTTCGGTATTCACAGAAGTTAGGAGTCCTAACTTTAGGACTCCTAAATGCATTCTGTGAACACCGAAAGCCTTAAAATTAGGATTTTTCTCAGTTTAGGAGTCCTAAAGTTAGGACTCCTAACTTTACTACTACTAAACTGAGTAAAATACTAATTTTAAGGCTTTTGGAATTCACAGAAGGCATTTAGGAGTCCTAAAGTTAGGAGTCCTAACTTTACTACTACTAAATTGAGGAAAATCCTAATTTTAAGACTTTCGTTATTCACAGAAGGTATTTAGGAGTTCTAAAGTTAGGAGTCCTAACTATACTACTACTAAACTGAGAAAAATCCTAATTTTAAGGCTTTCGGTATTCACAGAAGGCATTTAGGAGTCCTAAAGTTAGGAGTCCTAACTTTACTACTACTAAATTGAGAAAAATCCTAATTTTAAGACTTTCGATATTCACAGAAGGCATTTAGGAGTCCTAAAGTTAGGAGTCCTAGCTATACTACTACTAAACTGAGAAAAATCCTAATTTTAAGACTTTCGGTATTCACAGAAGGCATTTAGGAGTCCTAAAGTTAGGACTCCTAACTTCTGTGAATACCGAAATGAGTAAGTGCCTTCTGTGAATACCAAAATGAGCAAGTGCCTTCTGTGAATACCAAAATGGTAGTAAGTTTAGGATTTTGTCTTAAGTTAGTTCTGTGAATCGGGCCCGTGGAGTCTGTAGCATTAAACTCCGCAATTTGCCTGTTCCTGCTTGCTTCTGCCCTCTGCATCATGCCCTGGAGGGACACCTTCCTCTGTCCCCCGCAACCCTCTGTGACATTCCCCTTGGACATCGACGGGGACACGCTCAGCTTGTGTGGCCCTACCTCAGTACACCGCAAGTCACCGTCCTGTGGCAGTGTGCCTGTGCCGGCCACTATGCATCCGGGGCCACAAACACTGTGCTGCTCAAGTCAGGGACCCATGATGTCCGTACCTTGTACTGCTGATTGTCTGCTCACTGTTGTGGTTTTTGCAAGCACCAACCAACCCCTGAGTGGTGGCTTACACTACCCAACACCCATCCAGCACAGGCATCACTGGAGATGGGACCCTGGCAATAAAAGGGGCCAGGCGCACGTGCCCGTAGCTAGTCCCAGAAACTCACTCAGTGTGTCCGTGTGGTCACTATATATGCATGTGGGACCGGGGCCATTCCACAGTACATTGTGCTGTGTACAGCATGCACAGCCATGTCACTGCAGGCAGTGGCGTAGACCTGGGGCATGTAACCGTGTCGTATCTTCATGTAAGCATAAGTGGGGTGGACACACGTATGACAGTACTGTGTAGGGGTGTGGCTCCGCCACACGTGGATCTGGGTGTGGTTCAGTGTAGGCCTTGCCAAGGATGTGGCTGATGCGTGTGTCTCTGTTGTAGTGTTTGCGCCACCCGTCTCGCAATCAACAATGTTGCTATGTGGCATGTCCCCGGTGTGCGTGGTCGGCCGAAGGGGTACATGGGGGAGAGCATGCCTACTCGGGGTCAGGAATCACACATGCCAACTGTTGTGTGTGTCGCTATTAGCGCAGCATGAGCCAAAGATGTACCCTCAATGGCATGTCGAGTTCAGCCAGGCAGGTGCTCTACATCTTTGTCAGCACTGTCCTTGCAATGGGCCTACACACACGTGGTCAGCCACATTCTGCGCGGCATCATCACTGTGTCATACTATGGCTTGTAGACATGCGCAGACAGGCATGTCAATGGTATGCCGCAGGGGTGCATGTGATGTAATCGCGCTGAGCACACTAGTGAATGTGCTTGGGGGAGGGGCAGAAGTGAGTCTACGTAGTACACAGTGATGCAGCTCATTTGCAACACGCAGTACATGTCATAACGGAATCAATAAGTCACACACCAATGAACCAGTGAGCCTGCCAACACATCATGCAGTATGCAGTCGTGATTTATGTCTCTCTGCACTGTCACAGGTGACCATGGATATGCACTCTGCGCTTGGATGATGACACCCCTCCAAGCCCCGAACACACAGCCCCAGAGGCAGTACAATTTGACCCACAAATGCACCAGGGGCATCGTGATACGGACATTTAGCATGTTGAAGTCACGTTTCAGGTGCCTGGACGTCACAGGTGGTAAGCTCCTGTACAGCCCAGACCTTGTGTGCAAGATGATCATTGCATGTTGTGTGTTACACAACATATGTGTATGCAGCAAAGCCCCATGGATACGAGCGCCAGATACACCAGACGATGATAATGAAGATGAGGCAGGTGGACCACACCCCACTGCAGCTGCAGCAGGAATAGCCCGTAGGGACTACATCATTGACAATTTCTTCTATGGTTTGATGTGATTTGATTTATTTGTTTATATAGCTCATTGAATCACCCTCGGGAGGGTATCTCAGCGCTCTGGAGTTGCAGTGAAGCATTGATAAGGGTTTCAGGCTAGAAACAGGGCAGTTTTCAGAGTTTCCTGAACTTCCAGTGGTCAGGGCATTGTCTTAAGGTGAGCGGAGTTGATTCCAGATGCGAGGAGCCTGGTAAGAGAAGCATTTTCCTCTTGTTCTTACTTTTTTTATCTTGGGGGCCTTTAGGAGCGATTTGGAGCTGGAGCGCAGAGTCCGGTGTGGGGTGTAGTGATGGAGTCTCTCCGTCAGGTAGGAGGGGCCATTTCCCCAAATCGCTTTGTGAGTAAGGCAACATATCTTGAATTTCACGCGTTGTCGAATGGGTAGCCAGTGTAGTTGATGAAGGAGAGGGAGAGAGGCTGATCTGTAGGGCGCATTTAGGACCAGGCAAGTGGCGGTGTTCTGTATCAACTGCAAGCGGTCTAGTGAGGACTCATTGGCTGCGATCATGAGGGCATCGCAGTAATCTAGCTTACTCAGTACTAGGGTCTGGGTCAGGGTCTTTCTAGTGGAGTCAGAGAGCTAGGGAAAAGCTTTCCTTAGAAGGCCCAGGATGTGGAAGCATGAGCCCACTGTGTGTGAGACGTGTTTTTTCATAGAGAGGGACTGTTCAAGGAACACCCCGAGGTTCTTGACTGTGGTCGCCGGGGTAGGGGGTTGCCAAGTTCTGGAGGCCACCACTGAGGGGTCCACAGGAGAGGGGCATCTCCGAAATGCAAAACTTCTGTCTTTCCGGCATTCAGCTGGAGGAAATCGCTTTCCATCCAGCGAGATATGGCCAGCATGCCAGAGGAGAATGTGGAATGAGCTGTCTGAGAGGTTTTGTTGAAGGAGAATGTGAGTTGTATATCGTCCACTTGGGATATTGGAACGAATCCATAGTGTCTTAGTAGGTTGGCTAGGGGAGCTATGTAGATCTTGAACATAGTCGGGCTTAAGCATGAACCCTGTGGCACCCCCTTGGTGAGGTCTTGAGGTTTAGACCGGAAAGACCCGAGGTTGATAGTCTGGGAGCGATTGGAGAGGAAGCTGGTCATCCATTTCAGGGCCATCCCCCCAAATCCTGCCTCCCTCATTCTCGTGAGCAAAGTCTGGTGATCGACCGTATCGAACGCTGCCGAGAGGTCTAATAGCACAAGAAGGGTACGCTGGTTCTGATCTAAGGTGCACCTGATGTTATCGGTGACGGCCACAAGGCTGGGTCAAGGTAGCCAGTTGCTTCGATATGGTCGGATAGGTGTTTATTAACATGTTTTTCCAAGACTTTGCTCAGGTAAGGGAGGAGGGAGATGGGGCGGAGGTTCGAGAGATTTTCCGTGGGGAGGTTTGTTTTTTCCCGGATGGGGATGATGTGAGCAGCTTTCCAAGAGAGGGGTAAGTGCCCTTCCTCCAGTGATTGGTTTAGTATGGAGCAAATTGGTAGGAAAAGTTGTTTTGCTAGAGATGCCATGATCTTGGCAGGTATAATATCTAGAGGGGAGCCAGATTTTATTTTAGTCATTATGGATTCGATGTCCTCCTGTGTAAGAGGGGGGAAATTTTGTAGGGTAGTACGGTTGGCTGGACAGTAGCGGGGAATGTCTGTGGCGGTGTCTGAAGAGGGGGGGTACTTTCAGGCGATGATTTTGTTATAAATGGTGTAAATTTTCTGTGTGAAGTCGTTACTTTCTTTTATCGCACAGTGTTTGGGAGGCAACTTCTGCTGTCTCGCAGGCTATGCGATGGGTGAAGGTTTTTAGAATTTGATACATAGCTTTTGACGTAGATTGACGTCACATTGTGTGGGTCCTTCTCAGTAATCGCACCGTACGTTGACTGCCACAGGCACCGCATGTGCTATTAAAAGCATTCCGATACACATTCCCTGCGTGCATATCACTCATCTGTACAGGCACTTCACTCAGACAAGTGTGGGTGCAACATGTTGTGCTGACAATTGAGGGATTTGTTGATGGATGGTGGGTGTGTCACCTCTGTGCAGTGAGGCTGTTCATGGTGTCATGTATTCTAACTGCCAGTTCTGTGTGTCACAGTTGTTACGGTATCCCACTCTTCGGCGTTTCACATGTGTCCCAAATCATTCCATTTTGGCTGTCATTTATGGCCTACAGGTGACAACAGAGATTCCTTTGTGCTCTGATATGTGCCGCCATGATGCAGGGATGCACCCTGTGACTCAAGTCCCACAACATGGGCAACATGTGCGTAAGAGGGAGTCACTGCCCCTACATTAGTCTGTGCTTTCATTCTTGTTTGGTCATGGACATGGCACGTTGGTGTGCAGGGGCTGATGTTTGCCCCTCTGCAATGTGAGGGGTAGATGCGGTTTCACAGTGTGTACCATGTTTGTTTCCGTGTTGGCGCAGGTTACATACTGAATGCATGTCTATGTGCATTGTGGCTGTTTGTGGGGAAATGCCTATCTGATTTTGACAAGGGTAATTTGTTCTGTGTCACAGCTGTGGGGTTGTGCTCGCAGGTTGTCATCTCACCGTTTGTTTACTCTGCTTTTATGTTGCATTTTCCCGCCAGACGCGTGGGATTTGCAGGCCGGTCTCTGGCTTTTGGTGCTTTTAGTACCGCGATTGGCCTCTTTGCAGGATCTATTGCGTTCGCGTTTCGCATTTTTGCAGTGTGGTGTTGATTTTATCACAGCCATTTGACGCATTGTCTGGTGACTATCGCATGGTACCACCGTGTTTTGAATACTTGGTTAACACGGCGTAAGTTTCCCGCGATGGACTGCGATGTTGTAGGTTGCGTTAAGTTACTTTTGTGATGGTTTTCACACGTTCTTGAGAATATCTCCCTGGGTGTATTAAAATAAGGCTAATCATATTATGGATATCAGTGTATGCTTGTTATCTAGCATGCATACCCTGTATAATATTACATATACACATGCACAGGTTTACATTGATCCAGAGAAGCATGCAGCATGAAAGTGGCACGATAATTTAAGGGTTCTGGTGAACCTTCAACACATGCAGGGTTGTTTGGGCAATTTAGCATTTCTGTGTTTTACTATTGTTTTAACATTGCAATTTCTTTTGGGTTTTCAGATATGTCCCTGAGGAAGGGACACTGATGTCCCAAAATGCATTGGGCATGAAAATGAACATGGTCAAAAACATTTGTTTTGTGTAACGTTTTGATTTTTCATTTACGCTGAATTATGTATCCAAGGAATGTATAACATTAATATGATGTAGTCTGTAACGAAAGTATGGTACTAACTCTATGGGACCAAACATAATGAAAAAGTACTAATAGAAGTACTAAAGATTACTGATTAAATAAATACAAGCATTACAATGAAGTAAATAGCAGAGTGTGTTATATTGTGATAAACAAAATAATTATTTTGATTGTGAATAGTGTGCATCGCATCCAAGTCTGAGTACTTGTTATGTAAACGTGAGTTAACAGCACACGCAGTGGTGTAGCACCACTAGGTTAATTTGTATACATTTATATTTTAAAATAAGCAGTTGGTGAATCAGGAGTGCACCCACTATTTTTAAGCCCCACCCACTAATCACTAAGCAACCCGGCTAGTGACCAATAGATAAAAAAACATGTAGAGCTTGTAAACTGTAGGTTTATTGGCATTAAATTGGGCAGCGTTGGTGACCAAATATAGGGGGGAACGCCCCGGCGCTTTAAAGAAGGAGCTGCCCCTGCCTGGTAGTCACTCTTTAACTAATTTTCATTATTGCAAGGCCTACCTCTCCCGTAGGATAACACTTGCGCTGGGAAATGGGATATGATAGTGCTTCCTTGTCTTTAATAAGGATATCAGTAGACTCGGGTCCTTCTGCAGAGACAGATCGGATGCATTGGCTCTGCTTTTGAAGAAAAATATTTGAATCACTGAGATGCAGGAAGCACTATCGGCTCCCGTTTACCAACACCAACACAGACCAATAAGATGTGTGGGGCTTCTCCCCAGTAACATGGGCTATTAGACAGATGAGTAACCCCTTGATGTGGGTAATCAGGAAAGTGCAAACCGGCTCCTGGATGGAGTCCCTAGCCCTCACAGAGGCTTTAAAGGAGGGGATGCTTCTTTAATATTAACTATCGACTTCGGGAACACTGTGTGATTTGTTTCCGGTGCAGGACTTCGCATCGCCGCCTTAGCCTTCCAAGAACAGCCGATGTGTGATGCATCCTTGATGCAGGCCTTCCCATTGCAAGCCTGTCATTGATGGCATCCTCGATGTTAGTGCAGGACTCTACATCACGAGCCTCGCAACTTCTTCAGAACCAGTTGGTGTTCAATGCATCTCCTTGCAGGACTTCACTTTGCAGGTCCCACATCTAAGGGATCCTGGATGATGATGCAGGAGCTCACATAATAGCTTTGCAGCTCCTCAGAATTGCCCCTGTGTGACGCGTCCTTGACGCGGGACTCCACATTGCTCAGCAACCAGGATTTAATGTACTTTGTTCAATAGGCCTAACTGTCCAACACTCCATTGTGGTCCACCCTACCCAAATATCCACAGTTGGTGCTTTGAGCTTTTGGTGCTATTTCCACTTGAATTAAAAAAATTACATAGTTTCAGTTCTATTGATTGGATTTTTGTCATTTTGGTCTTAAGTTATTTATTAAAATGTACTCTTTTTTTTCTAAGTTGGTATGGGATTGTTACTTGTGTTGTCTTTCACTGTGTTTCACTTTGTTACTGTTTGAAGTGCTGCATTAATACATTACACATTACTTCTAAGCTAATCCTGACTGCTTCTGTGTCAAGCTACCAGAGGGTTAAGGGCAGGTCAATTTGGTGTTGCTTGTCACTTCACCTGGCAAGGATTATGCTTGCGGCTTGAATAGGGTGTAACCCCGCTCAACCAGTAATCCAATTTCTTACAGCGGAGTATAATTCAGCTTCTCAAGCATTCTGGTTCCTGACAACAGGAGCGAAATTTGTTTAAAATCATATAACATACTAGGGTCTGCTGAGGACTTTTTCAATAAAGGAATCGGTTTAACCTGTTTCCATATAAACAGCACCATAGCAGAAGAAAAACAGGTGTTAAAGACCATGTAAAGAACTAGATTAATGACCTTCAATGCCTTAGCTAGGACCAATGGTGGTCAGGGATAAACCAGGAATAGTTAACTGCAGTTCTGAATTACCATGATATCCAACCTATTTCTTCTCTTTTACAGAGAGTATAGATGTAATAACTATCCAGAGTAGAGATATAATAACTAGCCCCTTTGCCTTCTGGAACTGTATATTCTAATGTGTTAGGAGCGTTCTTGAATACATTATTCATCTGTTGCCAGAAGCATTTGCAAATACACTGTGGTATTGCTACCTACATTGTATCCGTTCATTTGTATCTGACTTTTCTCTATTTAACTGTTCAATGAAAGCCCTTTCTTGTTGTTTTAGGATCATTGCAAGCTTTATACCATCATTATTGTATATAATATCTTCGTTTTTGTGTCCTTAATCTAAGACAGTCTAGATTAAACCAATTTGTCTTGTGCTTGCTTCACTGAATTCCCTTGATGAGTTTTTTTACTAGTTAGATTTTAAGTAGGACACAACTTTATCAATTAGTTGAAAGGGCCAATCATACATTTTACCTTACCTTTACCTTGTTGACTCCTTATTATGAATTTTTGAGTTTATTTATTTGTGGTATTTGCTGCTTGCTTTTTTATGTTGTTACTGTATCTTTTATGACCATTATTAACCAAATAAAGACTTGATGATGAAGATGATAACTGCATCATTCAAGGAGTTGACATTCAGAGGATAATCAAAGTAATTATTAGTGCACTCTTAAATATTGCTTGAATATGTTCTTCTAGTATATGAGTTCAAGTCATTTGAGGGTAAAATGTAGAAAAAATAATGGTTGAATACGTGTATTAACATTTACATAATTTAAAACTAATTCCAGCTCAAGATTATGGCTATTGGTGAGAAATTGGTAGTTGGTGGACTGGGGTGTGAGCCCTGGCAAGGTAGGAGCCACAATCCCTTGGAGGGAGAACCACAAAATGTCACTAATCAACCTTTGCTTAACTCTGGGTAGCTTGGCACGAAAGCCAGTCACTCTGAACTTAGAGACAATGGGGTATATTCACAAGAACGTGTGATAACTACCACAAGAGTAGCTTAATGCAACTCTCAACATCGCAGCCTATCACGGGAAAATTACGTCATGCCAACTAAGTATTCCCAAAGCGGCGGTAGCATGCGATAGTCACCAGATAATGCGTCAAATGTCAGCGTGAAAATCAACGCCATGCCACAAAAATGCGAAACGCGAATGCAAAAAATCATGCAATGAGGCCAATCGCAATACAAAAATCAACAAAAAACAACCTCAGGCCTGCAAATCCCACGTGTCTGGCAGGAAAATGCACTATAAAAGAAAGAAAAAAAACACCAAAACCAATTCAAACTGCGTAGCACCATAGATGCACCCGGACCGAGTGCAGAGGACAAGTCGAACTCCACAAGCCCCACGGAGGGCCAGCCAGGAACCCCGTGTTCGGGGAAGGGCAAAGAAGAGAAAGAAGAAGACGGGGTTCAGTTCGCAGGAAGACCGGATCATCATCACGGAGGTGATAGAACACCATCACCAACTGTTCGGCACCTCCACTGCGGCGCTAGCAACCCAAACGGAAATATGGCAGGCCATCGTCACCAACGTCAATGCAGTCAGAGTGTCAAGGAGGTCAATGAAGGAGGTCAAGAGGCGCTGGCATGAAGTGCACAGCCAAACCAAACAGAAACTCGCCGACAACAGGAAGGCAGCAACGGCGACTGGAGGTAGGAGTCCTGAGACACAGGAGGAGCTGGATGAGCTGGAGGAAATGGTGGCCACAGTCAGCAGTGTGGAGCTGGTCGCAGGATTTGGGGGCCTGGACACAGCTCGATACGACCTGACCCAACAGCAACAGGGTGAGTAACGACCAGGGACTGGGGGGATGGGGGAGATGAGCACAGTGGCACACTGCACACCCACAATGAGCGTGGAACATGTCCCTGATAGCCTTGGCACACTGCAGCACACATAGAAACATCAAGTAGGCCCCCGTCCACAATGTGCATAAAGGGGACCCCCTCCCTATCACCAATATCACAACCGACCCATGCACATGTGCTGAATCCAGCAAAGCAGCGGCTCTGTGACCCACACTGACTATGCAAGTGGCACTGCATGCCCGATGGCATGGCAGCAGCCAAAAAACATTAAATGGCCCATGATTCGACTTGGAGGTGGCCCAGTGCAGATCACATCCATAAAGGAGCAGGTCACACTCTGACATATCCACATGCACCCACAACCCATGCTGTACAATGCAAGCAGCAGAAGAACAATACACCAGGCCACCAAATCTGTCCGAAAGCACACATGACCCAAGTCAAAAACAATTCAGCCCCCGAAAAGCAAACAATTCAAAGGCACCCCGCCTCAAAGGGAGAAGGCTACATGAAATCAGAGCTGCAGGGGCAACTCCCCCACAATGCAGCACACACACATAGCAATCACAGAACATCAGCAATGACGGCAATGTGGTACAAAGTGCAACACCAACACCACAGGACAGGGTTCACAACAGGTTCCGCACATGCGTAGTAACTGTCCACTCACATCTGGCATTGCCTGACACTGTGTGATGAAAATGTATGAGTACTAGCACACATCTGTCATGTAGTCGAAAAACACACTGACTGCCATCAAATAGCCAGCTCCAACAAAACAGTCACAATGTATATTGGCATGCAGTCTGAAGGTAAACATCTGTAAATCTTCACCATACATGTGTAACTCTGTTAACCTGCATCTAGCCTCTACATTGCAGAGGGACAAACAACACCTCCTGCAGAGCACACCACACTTCCCTTCATTGCTGATGAAGAGGACAACCTGCACATATGTCATGACCCCCTCAAACGGATAATGGACAGCCTCCTCACCCCATCCCCAGGAGCAGGGCAGGCCAGCTGCCACGAGGTGACCCCACCACCTGCACAGACCACACAGTAGGAAACACACACCACCAAGGTTGTCTCCCAGGACCCCCAGCCAATACATGGAGTTCCAACAGAATGTGTGGGGTTGCCAGGTAGAGTTGGCTGAACAGCTGCAGGTGGGTTTCAAGTTTGTGGCAGCCTAACTCAATGCCATACATGGGTGTCTGAGTCCCATCAGGGACCACATACAGTCCCTATCGGACACCCCCTGTACGCACCATGCTCCACCACAGACCTTGGCTGACCTCGATGACAGCACAGAGTTGGCATAGATGTGGAGGTCAATGGAGACCATGGAGCAGAGGCAGGCTGGAAGTATGGCGGCCACATCTGGACACCAGTGAGTAGTAGCTGGGAACTTCAATGCCCTGCAGTTCATCATCTTGCCATTGCTGCCACTGAGCCTGTCCCAGATGACTGAAGTGGGAACATCAACCCACACAGCTCCGACCCCTGATGGGTCAGTGGCACACAGTGATGCTGCCCCATCACCTTCGCAGTCTGATGTGTCAGTGGCACAAAGTGATGCAGCCATTACCCCGCCACACATACCAGACACACCGGACACAGAACCCATATCAGGGGAGTAAGATGGGGATGGTCATTTCTGTGTGAGGAAGGAGGCAGTAGCATCCATCACTGCCAAAAATTACCAAAAATGTAGTAGAGACCTCTGGATGTTAAAAACGGTCGGTTATGAAAACCTGGCTAATACTGTGACTATTGAATGGCAGGATGTATGGCAATGTGATGAGAAGGTAGGCAAAAAGGACGAATGGCAGTATAATATAATATAATCAACATACATTATATATGAAATATATATTATTATCTGCTTATATCAAGACAGTATTGTCGGTTTAAAAGATGTTTCTTTTCCCTCATTTATCTCATTATCTCCAGAGTTGCAGATTTTATCTCTCCCATTAAAAATATTCCTACAAGATAAGTCACGGTCTGGCACATGAACATCAAATTACCAACCTATTGGTTTGAAAACAAATAAATATCCCTTTCCCTACAAGGAATCATCGAATAGGCAAGTAAATATCCTATTCCCTCATCATTTATCCTACATAAACACCTTTGCAATAACAATTTCTTCTAATCCTGTTATATGTTTTTTGTTATAGGGGGGAAAAAAAAGAGGAAAGAAAAAATATTTTTCGCCGAGATTTTCCCCAAACTTATACATGTCAATGATCTACCTCTTGCTAACTATATAAGTAAGAATCATATCATTTATAACAGCTTCTCCTTAACCCTTTTTGTCACGGGTGTTTTACGCATTCACAATTATGAGGAATATTTATAGACCACAAATCCTTTGGGTATCATTTTATCACACACACCATTATTTCTTCACATATATTTCTTTATTTCGGCCAATTTGGCCATAAAAGACACATGTATATAAAAAAAAACAGAGAATCATAATAGCATACATGCAGCAACACTTTAAAATAATAAGTTTAAAAATGTAATACAGGAATAAATTTTCATCTCCTCAATTTAAAACACATTTCATTTTAGGAACAGATTTTTACGGTCCTACTCAGAGTATCTGACCAAGTTTCCTGCGAATAATATACACAGAGTAAAGGAACCTGCTTATGCTAAATACAATAAACTGGGTTGTATTGCTTTTTATAATCCTGTATGCTGTAGAACAGGATCTGGTTCCTAGGAGAGTACACATGGGTTTTAGCCATTTCTTTCGAGCCTTCAGGTAGGCACTACAACCAAACAACATGTGAACCTCATTCTCCGTACAGGAGTTTAAGCACATAGGACAACACCCGCTTTTGTCATTCAGGCCTCCCAGTCTTTTCTGTGACCAGCGTTCTGTATTATAGTTCAGCATAAGGATCCCATATCTAAACTTCAAGTAAAGGGACTTTGCAATAGGTGGCTCAATTTCATCCAAAAAGGATTCGAAACGGGGTTCGTCCTTA
Source organism: Triturus cristatus (assembly GCF_964204655.1). Taxonomy (NCBI): domain Eukaryota; kingdom Metazoa; phylum Chordata; class Amphibia; order Caudata; family Salamandridae; genus Triturus; species Triturus cristatus. The sequence continues at coordinate 534,479,285 of NC_140583.1, read as the reverse complement.
AAGGATAAAAAACCTTGAATTAGAGACCCAACTCTACTTTCATGTACGAGCCTGTCACTCATGTAGGACCAAAAGGCTCGTTTTACTATAGATTTAGAAAAGGCCGGTAAATTGTCAGGATTCTCCCACATTGAGTACAATCCCAGAAGCATGAACCATTTTTTAATATGCACAAGCCACTGAATAGAGTTAAAAGAATCAAGAATCAACAATTCTTGAAGGCCATTTCTGTATTCGAGCAGTTCTGGGGTAGACCATAACCTAACCCAAAACATTAATGGTCTTATAATGGCAAAGTAATCTGTTCTTTTAAAATTCAAATCGAGCTGGAGGGGTATTAAAGGTGTACTATTCGGGACCCTAACAATAGCTCTCATGAATTTATTATCCAAGCCCTGAAAGCTGTCTCTAGCCCAAGGTCCCCATATCTCTGCTCCATACAACACAGCAGATTGAATTTTAAATTTAAAAAGCTCTAAGACAGGGGTTACACTCTTGCTTGTGCTAGCGTTCAGTCTACGTATAATAGGTTTAACGTTGTGGGCATATGATACCTTACTTTTCTCAACTTGGGCCTTCCAACTTAGTTTTGAATCAAGTGCAACGCCCAAATAGGAAAAGTTTTCCACAGTTCCTAATTTCTGGCCATTCAAAGTCAAAAACCCTCTGTCCGGTTTGCTGGGGTTTAATGCCATACATTTCGTTTTATCAGCGTTTATTTCCAGACCCTTGGTCATGCAATAACAGCTAAAGGAGTTTAAGAGTGCCTGGAGTCCTTTCTTGGTCTGGGATATAAGAATGGTGTCGTCCGCAAAGAGCAACGCAGGCACCCTCTCTCCATTAAGCTGCGGGGAATCATTAGTACAACCATTCAAATAGTTGGGAGCATCATTAACAAACAAGGAAAACAAGGTAGGGGCCAAGACACACCCTTGGCGAACCCCACGTTCAATGGGGATGTTACGTGTCAGTTCACCATTTGGACCCCACCTGATGTTTGCATAATTTCCAGCATGCAGCTCAACTATTTGAGCCAAAAGACACCCTGGCAAGCCTACTTCACTTAAGGTCCTCCAGAGCAAGTTGCGAGGGACAAGGTCGAATGCGGCTCTCAGATCTACGAAAGCTACATACAAATGACCTTTCCTAATATGCACGTACTTCCAGATCAAACAACAGAATCTGAATATTTGATCTATGGTACTAGTCTTGCTCCTAAAGCCGGCTTGAAATTTAGAGATTATTTTTGAGTCCTCCAGCCAATCATTAATCCGAAACAGTAAGTGTTTGGCATAGAGTTTTTGCAGGGTGTCCATTAGACTAATTGGTCTATAGTTTGAAGGTACCGATCTGTTCCCCTTTTTAAAGATTAACACAACTTCCGCTGCACGCCAACTATCTGGAAAGCAACAGCTTGTAGACAGAACATTAAATAAACGATTTACATAAGGAGCCCATACTTCGATGTCGTGTTTATAAAGATCCCCCGGTATTTTGTCAGGGCCTGGTGCTTTGCTATTTTTTAGTTCATTAATCGCCCTTATTGTTTCCTCCAGTGTGAAGTCAAGGGGTTCAATAGGAGGGGGGCACCATAATATCTTGTTGTCATCACCATCATATTGTTTATAAAGGGATGTGAAATGGGTCACCCATGTCATTTCATCCAAAAACGTGTCTTTTACAGCTCTGCCTGCATGCCCCTCATTTGCCACCAACCTCCAAAACCCAACATTATCATTAGTTTTTGCAGCAACTAGCATTTCTGACCAAATCGACTCTTCCCATAGTTTTTTTGATGTTTTTTGGGCACACTTATATGCCTCCCTTGCAAGTTTGACTCCTTCTTTTGATTTGCTTTTAATAGCAAGCAAGAGGTTTCTCTTGGCCAACCTGCATGAATGATCGTACCATAGTTTTCCGTGACTTCCCACTCTTATATTTTGTTGCTTTTTCCTTGGCATTTTTGACAAGCAAGTTTTTAGTTCACTGAAGAAAACATTGTGTAGTTCGATAAAGTGATCAAAGTGGACAGGTAGAAAAGATTGTCCAGCTATAGGTCCAAACATTTCCCCAAAGAGAGAGTACACCGATGCTAGGGCCTTGCCATCAGACAAAATATAGGGCCATTTTACTGCACGTCTATTATTATTTATGTGTACATCCTCACACATTTTGCCATTGGTGGTCTCAGATGATAGAGTAGCTAGGTTGGTAGTAATATCACTAAACATTTGCACATCAATGTAAAGTTCTAAAGGGTAGTGATCACTTTCCTCCCTACTTGCCACTTTTAAATCAATCAAATAATGCCAAAGGTTAAGTGAAACAAGTATGAAATCTAGATTACTATTGGATTTCTCAAAAGTTGGTTGTTTTGTCAGGTCCGAAGGAAGGCGGCCGTTACATGCTCTTAGACCATGATCTGCCGTTAGCCTAAGCAATTGAACGGCCAAAGTGGAACACTTAAAAAAGTTTGAGGTTTCAAGCTGGGGAATTTTGTACACCTGGTCCTCATCCTCAAAGACGTCTTTAATACCAGAAACCGGTTCGAAATTACAGTTTAGGTCGCCTCCCAAAATTACCGGGGTATCTCCAACTACCTTTTTCAAAAAGAGATCCAGTGTTTCCAAAGTAGGTGAGACCTTGGAATGGGCAAGTGGTCTATTATAGACGTTGACAATGTAACATTCATTTCCATTTGGGGGTACAATTTTTAGGGCCAGAATATCGGGTGTTCCTGTCTCTATAATTTCAACCCTCATAACCAAGGTGATTTTAAGCCATATGATCAACCCCCCTGACGGTCTCCCCCTATCAGACTGAACTGCCTCAGTGCCATAGGTTTTGTATCCGACTCTATGAGGAACATCTATTGCCCATGTTTCTTGCAATAAACAAAGGTCACTAGTATCAACATAATCAGCCCATTCAGGATCCTTAAGATTTTTACCAACACCAGCAATGTTCCAAGACAAAATGAGAAAACGTGGGGTCAGTCTATTACTGGAACAGGTTTGATCATCAAAAGCCGGCATAAGTACCGGCTGATGATGAACATTACCTAACTGTATATCGGCAGTTTGATTCTCTGTCTCAATGACCACATCTCTTACTATAGTATTGGTTCCCCCATCTAGGCAACCCACATCCAGATCGTGACATACTTTATCAGCTGCTAGAGACCTTTCCTTGCTCTGGTGGTAATAAGACTTATTACCTAGTGTACAGTAGGTGTCATATAACTTGGGAATACAATCTGGCATAGTCCCAAGTCAATCGACAGCATCTAGACAACTGAACCTGTTAAAGGTGGGAATACCAGACCACATATTTCGATCTGCCTGTCTAGCCAAGTTGGGACACTGTTTGATAGTGTTCCAATTGGACCCATATTGTATGGGCCTAGGTGGGGGGTAAAAAAACGATAGAGGCCTGGCTTCAATGGGTGGTGTATCTCCATATGATTTCCATTTGCAAATCTGTTCAACACTATGGGGTTCCTCAAAAGAAATGACTATGCAGTCACCCATAATTGATTTAGCCATGGGTCCTACCCACGGCACCCTACGAACCATGAGGATTTTACTTTTCATATGATTCGGAATGGGTTTATTCGAATTTAACCAATAGATCACTTTATTTTTTAGAGATTGAAAGTTCTCCTCATATTGGTTTTCTAATTCAGGTACCCCTGTAAGAACAATTACAAATGGGCTTGCGTCAGGTGGTAAATCTATATACCCTCCTTTAAAGTTGTTATAAGCATGGCCAGATTGATTGTTTGGCTTATTAGGAACATTGGCAAAAGATCTATCAGTCAAGGATTTATTGCTGACAGGTAGATTAGATGTGGATTTCTGTGGAACAGGGGTGTTGGGGATAGCAGAATGGGTAGTAGCAACATTTGGTAATTGAGGCGTTTTGCTTTGAACATGACCCTTCAGCAGAGATTTGTTAGAGGTATTTGCAGATGACGAGGTCGAGGGAATTATATTTGATGTAACTAATGTATTTGTTATCGATGTTTTATTTGTTCTTTTAACTATTTCCTCTTTTTGCTGCTGTATGCTAGTTGGATTTTTATTCAGAGGTATCACAGGAGCAGTAGCTGGTGCTTGCATAGACACTATGGGTACATCAGTGCAATTGAGACTTAAGCTAGATAGTGTAATAACACTTTTTTCTACCTCAAGCAACTGATTCTCAATGCCAGTTAACCTCACTTCTAATGGCCTGAGTAGTTTCTTAAGCGTATCCCATACCAGTTTTAAAAACTCTTCCCTTCCCTCTTCCTGTCTGTCCTACCATGTTCAAAGAATTTCTCTGGCCCTCATTGACAGAGTGGTCAGTCATTATGACCGAGTTTTGCTCATCTGTACTAGCATTGACGCTTTGAACAATTAGAGGCGCTTGGTCAGACATATTATTAGCAATACTTACATTGAGTGTTTGCGGGGCCCCCCCTATAATATTTTGGCTAAAGGCTACCTTCGCCTTTTTTCTAGCATACGCAGATATATGTTTCCGTTTTCTCTTATGTTTTAATGATGTCTTAACAGGCACCTGGCTTTTAATCGGGTCTGTTTCCACCAATACCTTTTGCTTCTCACCATTTTTACTACCCACGATATTCCCTATCAGTGGGTCCGAAGATGGAAAGCTTTCAGATACAACACTGACAGAGGGGCCCGAGGGAACAAAGTCTTGATTAATAGAGGGAGTTGTTTCCTCAGCAGTAGAGTGAACCTCGACCAAGGTGATAATTGGTGTGGGGCCAGTAGTGCGCTCAGGCGTTTTTGAGGAGGCAATACTACCTAGAGAGGATTTTTTCCCTAATACTAGTTCGGTAGAGAGCCTCCTTGCAGACTCCAGCTCCAAGGATACTCTGTGCTGGAGTTTAGTAATCTCATTATCAATTGAAAGGGTAGTCCTTGTGATAAAATCATCCAGGGTCCCTGTAGCCTTTTTCACGGATTTGGTAGACTTACTCCTAGTTTCACGGACAGACATTATTTAAACTATAGGTTGTTTAAAATTAAAACACAAGCGCAACTAAACAACGCAAATAAAAAAAAATATAACCAAGAGGGATGGCCCGGTCCGGTCTTAATCGGTCTATAACGGCCTAAAACGGCCCTGTCTTTGCCCAGTCTTTGCCCAGTCTTAGCCCCGGTCTTTGCCCCGCGCGCGTCCCGCGTGCGCGTTGCTATCACTGATTATCAGGGAGAAGAACAGGTGGAGGGGGCGGGAAGAGGACCAGCTGCGGCCGATCAGCGCCGCTGAGCACGCTGGTCCTCGCAGTCCCGCCTCTGTCCTTGGTGTCAGCTGTAATGTCCCTGAAGGCGCGTTGGTGCTCCAATGCACGAGTGAAAACCAAGGGCTGGATCCCCAACAAGGTCTCTTGCCTGCGAGCGGCTCCCGCGAAGCGGGGGCCGCGAGGCGTGGCGAAGTGGCCAGAAAACGGACAGGCAAACAGGAGCAGCACTCCCAGCAAGGTTAGTGAAGTTACCCAAGCAGCTCCCACTCCGCGGTGATTTTAACAGGTGGAGGGGGCGGGAAGAGGACCAGCTGCGGCCGATCAGCGCCGCTGAGCACGCTGGTCCTCGCAGTCCCGCCTCTGTCCTTGGTGTCAGCTGTAATGTCCCTGAAGGCGCGTTGGTGCTCCAATGCACGAGTGAAAACCAAGGGCTGGATCCCCAACAAGGTCTCTTGCCTGCGAGCGGCTCCCGCGAAGCGGGGGCCGCGAGGCGTGGCGAAGTGGCCAGAAAACGGACAGGCAAACAGGAGCAGCACTCCCAGCAAGGTCAGTGAAGTTACCCAAGCAGCTCCCACTCCGCGGTGATTTTAACAGGTGGAGGGGGCGGGAAGAGGACCAGCTGCGGCCGATCAGCGCCGCTGAGCACGCTGGTCCTCGCAGTCCCGCCTCTGTCCTTGGTGTCAGCTGTAATGTCCCTGAAGGCGCGTTGGTGCTCCAATGCACGAGTGAAAACCAAGGGCTGGATCCCCAACAAGGTCTCTTTCCTGCGAGCGGCTCCCGCGAAGCGGGGGCCGCGAGGCGTGGCGAAGTGGCCAGAAAACGGACAGGCAAACAGGAGCAGCACTCCCAGCAAGGTCAGTGAAGTTACCCAAGCAGCTCCCACTCCGCGGTGATTTTAACAGGTGGAGGGGGCGGGAAGAGGACCAGCTGCGGCCGATCAGCGCCGCTGAGCACGCTGGTCCTCGCAGTCCCGCCTCTGTCCTTGGTGTCAGCTGTAATGTCCCTGAAGGCGCGTTGGTGCTCCAATGCACGAGTGAAAACCAAGGGCTGGATCCCCAACAAGGTCTCTTGCCTGCGAGCGGCTCCCGCGAAGCGGGGGCCGCGAGGCGTGGCGAAGTGGCCAGAAAACGGACAGGCAAACAGGAGCAGCACTCCCAGCAAGGTCAGTGAAGTTATTTCTTCGTTTTTCATTCACACTCATTTCTCTCTTCTCTTTTTTCTTCTTCACTTTTTCTTCTATTTTCATTTTTCTTTTCTTCTCTCTTTTTTCTACCCTTTCCTTCTTGAAGTATCACTTGAATGAAATTACCAGTTGCATATAATTCCTTAAAGAAAAGTACTATTTTCCAGACAAACTCAGCATTGTTAATCAAAGTCATAGCACAGAATTGTATGTATAATAATTATTGTTTTAATTAATTCTCTAGATCTGTTGTGGCTACTCCTGACGAAGGCACTCTGTGCCGAAACGCGCGTCGTGAAGAATTTTTATTTTTTGCCACTATGTGTAACATATACTGTTGATTTGTATCATTGAAAATCTCAATTTTATTGTATATTGTTATTTTATTACATGCGATTTTATATGTCTTTTTTTATTAAAATTGTGACTTGCATTATTTGCTTGTTTTTTCATTTCTGTGCTTTATCAATTTGAACTATTAGTCTCATACGTTGCCTGGGAACCATATTTTCCATTGTGTTTATACTCTGTCCCAGGAATTAGATTATTCCACAGGGGGTCCTTGATACCCACATGTGGGCTTGGATGGCCATGTACAGCTCCAGCTCCGTCAATCACCTGAATGTGAATAAAACATTTTAAATGACACAGATGTGTCATGACTAGGTTCACTCACGTATGGAAGTATGGCTGGATGTAGGGACAATGATTGCACCTGAAGGTACACCCTGGTAACTGACATCTATGCGCATGTGTATCCCTGAGACACATGGCCAATTGGATGACTGTGAAGGTGAGTACTAGCTGTGTCCCCATTGCACATCAGCAACAACATCACTACCCCCCCAACGTAGGCACACGTCCGTGTATTGAATAGGGCTATGTGTAGGAATGACAAAATCGGTAGCAGGCCAGGAGTGGTGTCCTACATCACATGTGACAACAGAACTTCACGTCGCATACCTACTCACACACATTTGTGTGGACATATTCTGTTATAATATATGACATTGCTCCACATGGTCAGAGGTTGGACACCATACCCACATTGCTGAAGTCACATAAGTGCACAGGTCAGCCAGCAACTATCCCAAAACAGTGTCTGGCTCACAGAGGTGGAGCTTGCCAAAGGGAGCCACCCCCCATTGCACATGCGTCAGTCAGTTCCTCCCTGTGTAGGGATGATGCTCATTGTGACACACAAGTGGACAATATTATCAACACACATCACAGTTAGACACCAGTGGAGTGGCATAGACTTTATTGGCATGTGTGTGTCAGTATGGACAAGGCAACAGCCACAACAGGCAGGGACATGCTTAAGACACTTACACGCAGCATGGGAACATGACGAGGTTCAGAAAATGGTGAGGCAAAAATGGGCAACAATCATCATAGATGGAAACGGTCTCAGCCCACCTTGCCTTGCTGGATGAGTCATGTGTTGTTTGGCGTCTGCTCATTGCCCCGTCTGAGGGGGCACAGCTCTGCCCATGAGATCTGCATAGTGCTCTGCCACCGGAGTGCACCGATTGTATGCTCTGCTGACAGTGATCAGGTGAAAGGGTCCGACAGGTTCACATGTTGTGCTACATTGCCATGTGTGTACTCTCCCCAGCAGTGTGTCCGAATTGGTAACATTGCCAAATGATGCTGTGTTGCTCCTACCATGGATCTGCATCACTTTGCACAGGTGTGTGTACACACGCGTAGTTCCACGCACATGCATCCAGAGTCCTGACGAAGGCAGACATGTCCTCTGTTGTGATGGGATATGTGAGCATTCCCCACGATGAAACAAGTTATTGGGACCTGTGCTGTGGGTGACAATCCGATGTGGCTGCAGAAACGTAGTTACTCGTCCATGAATGCCCGCTCAGCTTCATGTGCGATATGTTCCAATAGTACATTGTTGTCGTGTACAAGGAACACCAGGGTGAGCCAATCCATTAATTGGTCTGGGCAGGTGTTCGTGATCCAACAGGGGGTGCAGACGGTTGTGTTGGATAGGCAGACATCCATGGGACACTCGAATGTGCATGTTTGGCAGTGGAACCAGGGCTGGATGCAGGTGACGTAGGCAAGGCGGAAGCTCAGCCAGTAACTAATCCGCAGCACTGCCAGTAAATGCAGCATACGTCCACGGTACTGTTCCATGTGACGGGGGTTGTGCATGTGCCCGGGATGGCCTGCTATTGCGTTGGTGGATCTCATGGAACCAGCACTCTTCTGAACTGTGTCAGTTGTGTTGAGGATATGCCACAGCTCTGAGCAATGATTTGAATGTGTGTGCAATGTTTGGGAGAATGGGTTGCTGTTTCCGTGAGTGTCAAGGGCATCCCATGCAGAGGTACCTAAGGCAGGGGCTTCTGTGTGTGGTGAGTGGATAAGTTGAACAGTTCATTTGCGCAATGCGCTGGTGTGGGAGTTGTCCCCATGTGCCGTGGCATCTCTCTCAGGGTGTTCCAACCGCGTTCAGGACCAAGGTCAGAGGTGCAGGTGTCCTCCCTCCTTCTGCATTGGAACAATGGAGCTTTCATCCCTGACGTTTGTCTGACTACTACTTGCATTTTCGGAATGTGATGTGGCTTTGGCACTGAGATTGGGACAAGGCCATGGGCTCATAGTGTACGGATGGCGATACACACACACATGTTGGCATGTGGAGCCAGGTGCCCGAGAGGCCTTGCGCTGCTTGTGCAATCTCACTCTGTCTCTCTTCCTCACTCTCTCCCTCTCTTTCCTTTGTTGGGGGCATGGCACACCTTCTTCTCTTGGATTTTGTCTTCCAGGCTGTGTCCTACAGATTGTCCAGTGAGGACCCGCTAGGACTCATCCAAATGTTTGTTTTGGCTTTTGTTTGAATGGTGTTTTGTGTTGGTGATTGCATTGCTGTATGACTGATTATCCATTTTCTGGCTACGCATGTATGTTGATTTTCCTGCTTGTGCGACATCAGGCAAAATATTTGTTTTGTGATTCGTGGTGTTGGTGTGCAGTTTCTTTGTCCGGGGTTGCGGGTGGGCCCGGGCTGTGCTCCCTTCTCTGATGCAGGTTGTGGTCCGACTTTGCACAAGGTCGGAGCAGGTGTTAATTTCCTGGTGCTAATACGCCTTATCGCCTGTTTTGTGTTCTTGTTGCAGATCTGGTTGGTCGTTGAAAATGTTGCGGAGTGATGTTGTTGCTGCTTTTTGCTCGGGAACGTCTACTCTGCATCTCATTAGCGATAGTTGCCGGAGTCATCCATAGCGATGTTTGTTGCGGATGCCAACGCCGGAAAAGTGGTGCTGTAGGCTTTATGCACCGGCTTGTGAATGGGGCGGTAAAGTTATCATGACTTTTGCTGCGCTAAAGTGCCGTTAAATCGGAGATAGCTCCTTGAGAATATGGCCCAATGTGTAGAGAATTCATGCAGCCCACAAGCAGTAATAAAGTAAAAATAAAACACAAGGAAAATCCTGAACCAATTTAGGAACATAAAGTACATTTTAAGAAATGTTTTGCACCAAAAAGCCAAAAATCTATCTAATAGAACTGAAGTTATAAAGTTTTTAGTCAAAACTAGTGCCTAAAAGATCAAAGTGCCAACCGCGGACATCTAGTCATGTGAGACTGGGTCAAATTAAAAAAATATGTCCAACTACGATCGAACACGGTTTGGCTACAAAAAGTGGATTGGGCCTGATCAGTGCTTAACTTCAGCCTTGGAAACATTTCTGATTTTTTTTTTTTTTTTTTATGTTTGAGTTTATTAAAGAATAACAAGAAAAAGAACAGCAATAAAATAAATAGAACACATCCTATTTAACATAAATGTTTTGTTAGGAAAGCAATAATATATAAGGATAGAACTATCATGCTGTATACAAAAAGAAATATACACAATATAAACAGTAAGGGGAAAGGTGAAGGGGAGTAATATGTAATTAATATAAAACAATTAAGAGTAAACAACATAGGAAATAAATAATTTAACATTGTAAGCATAACAATAACTAAGATTGAATAACGTGATATAAACATAGGGCTGTAAAAACCTTCTAATCCTCTAGGAGTTGAGAGGCAAAGGGAGAAGTTAAGGTGATTTCCGTACATCATCTGATACCTTTGTAATTTTAACATTAGAAGACGCAGACAAAGATAAATATGTGGTTAATGGAAGACATAAAAGATCTCTTTTGATTGCTAAAGATATAGAGGAAACATAATTAGTGTCTAGTCGATGATGAAAACAGAAAGCGTTCTACCAGGATCTGAAAGTGACTTTATCTGCCTGCTTCCAATTTGAGGTTATTAAATGAAAAGCAATTGCTAACAATAAATCTAAAAGTTTAAAACTCAGTGGTGACTGGGGCCATTGAGGTTATAGAGTGCCTAGGAATATATTTGTTAAGGAAAAAGGGACCTGAACTCTGAAAATTATCTTAATTTGGGACCAGGCCAACTGCCAAAGTTGGTAGAATGGGGGACACTCAAAAAACATGTACTTTAAGTCAGCAGAAGGACAGGGGCAGGACCAACAAGTAGAGGACACAGCTCGAGATGTTTTGTGAAGCTTAGACCATAATTTCTCCCATGTAGTGATTGCCCAATTTTGGGATAAATCCTTTTCCCAGGCTACTTCAATCTTAGATTTGAGTCTGTCTGGGGACAGTTGTAAAGATTTATATTTAGTGAATGCAGAGGGAGAAGTGTCCAATATTGAAGAGAGGTTTTTGAATTTGCAGGAAAGTTAGAAATTCTTGGTAAAGTAAACATATATTTATTAAGGAAGGAACATAGAAGACTATATTTCAATCTAGAGGACGCTGGTAAAGAAAATTTAGTTTGGAGATCAGAAATAGAAAGGGGCTGATCATCAAGTAAAAGCTGAGATATCCAATGTAAGCCTTTAGAACGCTAAGTTTTCCAGTATACAGAGCAATTATGGATTTGTAATGATTTGTTATGCCAAATGGTTTGTTGTTGATAGGAGTTAGTTGAGGGATATGATGATGATAAGAGAGGAACCAAGAGTTTACGGGAGTGGAAAATAACGAGAAACTTAAAGATGAAATATTGTAGTAAAAGCGAGGACTTCCTGAAAATCAAAAGGGGCAATAAGAAATTTCTCTATTTTTATCCACAATGGAGGATATATAGGGAGTTCCATAGAGAGCCAATGAGCAGCTTGTTCTAGGGAGAAAACAGAATGATACGTTTTAAAATCAGGAAACCTAAGACCTCCATTACGTCTATCTTTTTTTAAAGAAGACAAAGCTACACGAGGGGGTTTGTCGTTCCATAGAAATTTTGTTAAGGTAGAATCAATTTTCTTGAAGTCATATCCTGGAATGTGTGTTGGAATCATGGAGATAAAATATAATATAAGAGGAGAGAGCATCATTTTAATCGAGTCCAATCGACCCCACCAAGAGAGAAAAAGGGGGTGCCAACGTGTAATATTGTCATTCAATTTTTTGGTGATATAATTAACTTTAGTGTTTCAGGAATTAACGGGGTGAACCACAAGCCCAAATATTTTATTTTAGATGGTTGCCATAACAAACCGGAATGGACAAAGAGATGTTTTTGACATAAAATATTAAAGGTAAGACTTCACATTTGTCGGTGTTAAGACGGTAGCCTGAAAGCTGACGAAAGGAGGCTACTTGTTGAACAAAAGGGGAAAGAGAGGTTGAAGGGTTAGAACAATATAAAAGAATGTCATTGGCGTATACTGACATTTTGACCTGATGTGGACCAAATTGAAATCCTGGAATATGATCATCTTGCCTAATCTTACTTAAAAAGGGTTCTATCGCTATGGCAAATAACAAAGTTGATAAGGGGCACCCTTGTTGCACTCCTCTAAGCAATGGGAAGTAATCAGAAGTTTTACAGTTGATAAATATTGAAGCTTTGGGGCCTGAGTATAACAAAGAAATTAAAGCAATCAATTTAGGAGGAAAGGCAGTCCATTTTAATGCATGAAACATAAAATCCCAGCCAATCCTATCGAAGGCCTTTTCTGCATCCAATGCAATAGCGGCAATAGGGTAATCTAAGGATGAGGCTTTGCTTAGGACATTAAAGAAGACCCGAGAATTGTCAGAGGCTAGTCTTCCCTTAGCGAAGCCGGATTGTTCAGGGCCAATAAGATCAGGTAAAACGGGATCAATACGAAGTGCCAAAATCTTTGCAAAGATCTTGCAGTCAGTATTAACTGGGGAAATGGGCCGATAATTCTTACAAAGAGAGTGATCTTTATATTCCGTTGGGATTAAGCAGATCAAGGCTTCCTGAAACGTGCCCTGAGATGAACCATTATCTGAGAAGGATTTTAATAAAAGTAAAAGGTTAGGTAAAAGGAGTGTTGCAAAATGATCATAAAACTCAATAGTAAAGCCATCTGCTCTGGGTGCTTTCCTACGTCGTATCACCGAGACTGCATGGGAAATTTCGGCTAAAGAAATATCTATTCTCAAGGGATAAAAATCAATGTTTTGAGAAGGAGGAGAAGCGATGGATTGAAAATAAGTAGAAAGATCAGACTGTTCTGGTAGAGTTTCAGGCGTATATAAATCCTTATAAAATGAAACAAATTCATTTAAAATATCATTATCTTTAAAAATAGGAGTACAAGCAGAGCCCTGTAAAGATTATATTGTAGTTCTTTCCTTTCTTACTTTTAAGTAGTTAGCCAGCAATTTCCCTATTTTGTTTTGACCCCATAATAGCGAGAACTACTTTTCAATAAGTAACCGGAGGCAGCATCTGTAGATAATCTGTTAAAAGTAAGTATTGCGTCAATAAGATTTTTCAAGGAAGACTTATTATTAGATTGATAATAAGTATATTCTAACTGTTTAATTTTATTAACTAATTGAGTGGATTGGGCCTCTAGGGATTTTTTCTTTTGTGATACAAAATGTATAATTAAACCCCTGGCAACTGTTTTAATGGAATCCCATATCATAACAAAAGGAGATTCTGGGGTTGAGTTAATAGTAAAAAATTCACTGGCAAAGGAATTAAACTGTTGACAGAAATTAGGATCTAGAAGTAGGGAATTATTAAAGCGCCATCTTCCTGGGTGGGGAGAAAAAGGGAAAAGGTCTATAGCTACATGCACAGGAGCGTGATCTGAGATTAAAATTGATCCAATTTCAGATTGAATGGTATGTTGGGCCAAAGATTTAATTAGGAAAAGGTAATCAATATGGGATTGTGAGTGATGTGAGGCTGAATAGAAACTATACTCTCGAACATCAGGGTGGCAAAGTCGCCAAATGCAAACCAATGATTTGCGATGTTCTGTGGATGTAAATTGTGAATGCATTTTAGAGGGAACAAACTTAACTCATGAATGTCTGTCTAATATGGGATCGTAGATTTGGTTACAGTCACCACCAAATATAATATAATCATCATCATATAAAAGCAATTTGTCAGAAACATTAGTCGAGAAATCTTTATCGACCGAAGTAGGCCCATATACATTCAAAATAACTATAGGAATCTTATCCATGAGAACGTTAACAATAACCCAAGGACCTTCAGCATCACATTCCTGTTGTACATGAGAGACATGAAAAATTGTTATGACATAAGATCAAAACACCATTTTTCTTACCTAAAGTTGGAGAACTAAACACATGACCCATCCAACATCTCTTCAATTTGGAAGTTTCATCTTCAGAAATATGAGATTCTTGAAGTAAAGTAATATCAGTTTTTAATTTCACTAGATGAGATAGCACCGGTTGCCTTTTAATAGGGTTGCTTAGTCCTTTAATATTCCAGGTAGAAACCCGAAATGTAACTTACTGATAAAAGTATTAACAAACAATATGTTTACAAGAGCGAGAATACAGTTAGAATAAGATCGATATAAGGAAGAAAAGTGAAATAAATGAAGCATTTGTTTTATGAAAGAAAGCATACGGGAGGAAGGAGTAAAGTAGATAAAGTAAAAAAGAAAATGATAAGAAGAGACCATAGAAGAGAACACCAATAAAAGAAAGATAAGACAAAGAACAAAAAGACTGAAGAACATACCTACAAACACAAGACGAAATGGGGAGTGGCAACACCAGAAGACAACAACTACAGCACTGGAACTCCACCGAACATCAGGGGTACCACTGATAAAGATGTCAACATATATGGGAGACCATATGGGAAATGGATAGCGGGAAAAATACACCTGTATAATGAGGAAAGAAAACATTATGAATAAGATGTTACCCTCAAAGAGAGGGATAAGAAAGAAAGTAGATAAAATGGCTTAATGCTTGAGCATTACAAAAATACAGGCAAAACAACATTCAGGGAGTTACATAGACAAGAAAACATCCAAACAGGGCGAAGCAAAATAATAAATCAAGTAGATTTTGAAGTATCCATGACATCAGCTCTATGTTGACGAAGAAGTTCCTGCAAAGCAGCTGGCTCCTCAAAAGTGATAGTCTTTTCCTGATAGGTGACCTTTAAAAGGCAAGGATGGATTAGTCCAAATCTGGCATTAATAGATCACAACTGAGGACGGAGATCAAGAATTTGTTTCCGATGATCTGCAGTACCTTTAGCCACATCCTGAGAGATGAATAGTTGATGACCTTCCCAAAAAATGTGTTTCTTGTACTTAACAGCAGACAGGACTTGTTGGAGGTCAGTATATTGCAGGAAAAACATGATGACTCCACGTGGTTTTGCAGATATCTTGGGACCATGTCTATGAGCCCTTTGAATATTAAGTGGAGAAGTTGCAGATATGTCCAGTACCTTCGGCTAAAATGTCTGAATAAAAACGGTTATTTGAATCCTCAATATTTTCGGGAAGACCATAAATTCGGAAGTGATTCCTGCGATTTCGGTTTTCTAAATCTTCTGTGTGTTTTTTGAGCAGAGAGATTTCAGACTCTAGAAATGAAATGCACGAGCATGAGGATTGAAGAGAATCTGTTCTTTGTTCCACAACGAGTACACACGATTCCAATGAAGAACACTTGTCATCCAGATGTTGCTGAGTTTTATTGGTTTCTCCCATGAAGGGTTTCAAAGCACAAATTTCTTCAAGAATTACATCCATGGAAGCTGAGGAAGAGTCCACTGGAGACGGAGGGTCTTTTTTCGGTCGCTTGGTGGAAATCACAGATATTTTGCTTGGAAGCTGTGTTTTTGGGATGGCGCCTGGTGTATGGTAAAGTTTCTGAGGAGAAATGTCCTCCATTTCGTTGTGAGTAGAGTCTGAGTCCGAGTGTGCAGCATGTTTGGAGGAAGTAGGGAGTTTAAGATTCCTTAGTCTCCCCATAAAAAAGGGAGTTTAGTAGACAGTGTGTTATTTGAACCTTCAAAAGCAGTACAGCAAAGTCAGGCACATTATGAGAAGAGGAGAGCACACCGGAAAATATAAGGAAATTGCAGGGTCCACCCCCTCAACCAATAGACTCACTATAGGTGTTGACAGTAGAGAATAATGTTTACATAATGAGGGTATTTAAGCTCTCCAATTATAATGAAGAAATTTCTCCCCAAAAATTAAATACTCTAAGGAGTAAGGGCACAAAAAACAAAGTGAACATGTTTGTTCTTTCTAAAAGTAAATGTGCCAAAGCACTGAGAAAAGGATTCAATAACATTCTAAATAAGGATGCATTTAATTATAAGAGCGCAGTAAAATTGGAGAAGGGCTGTTTCATCTGAGGGGGAAAAGCGCAGCATTCAAAATGGTGGCTGCTGCCTCAGGATAAGGGGAAATTCCTCGATGCCATTAAAACACATGAAGCGCTGCAGCGTGAAAAATAAAACACAGCTTCAGCAACTCACCACACCGTGAGGGAGAGATGCCTTAAATCCCATCCATCGGCGAGCGCTGGAAGGGGTCTCTAATCACATGAAGGTTCCTCGGTCTGCCGGAGCTCCGTGCGGTCACGCCATCTTGGAACAGCGCCAAAACCACCATCCTGAGAAAAAAATTCTGAGAAGCTAAAGTTCAGTGGAGCGAGGCTGCAGGACATGTCTGAGGAGGGAGCATCATCGTTGGATACATTCGATCAATGCTGCTGGTGAAGATTTCTTTGGTTGAATTTAGTCTGAAATGGAAGTTGAATATCTCCAGCAGTACAAGGCAGAGGGCTGTAGCCGAAGACAGTTTCATGAAGCAGGATACCCCTTTGACGAAGGACTGCTGAAAAGGATTTACTGATACGGTGAAGAACATAGCATGAGAAGCCCTAAAGCAGGTGTGTTTCCGCATGTTTTTCAGAACTGTGTCTAGCCCAAACCTTTCTAAGTCCCCACTTATGGCCATATGGGTTTCTTTAGCACCACTTCCAAGGAAATAGGACTGGATGGGCACCACTTGGAGTGTCAAAACTCACACATGCTGGGTCCATGTGTGGGTTCAAGATGGAGAAAACCTTTTGTGTCCCTGTGGCTTTAAACAGAAGGCCAGAAAACTTGTCCTTGTGAGTTACTCTGGAGGTCCTGTGACAGTTGAAGATCCAGTCCTTGTGACCAGGCAGAAGGTAGCAGAGCATCAGGACAACAAAGCAGCAATCCAGCCGCGCAGCAGTCCTTCTGAGCAGCCCTCCAGCAGAATGGCAGCCCTTCCAGTAGCAGAAAAGTCCTTCTTCCTGGCAGAGTATCCACCAGTCAGTCCAGATGTATACCTAAAAGTGGGTCTAAAGGCCCTATTTATTCTACTCCATTGTCCTTCTTCTGGAAGGTGGGAGAAACTTCTAGAAAGGTTCCTTGAAGTGCATGAAATTTCCTGTCTCCTCTGCCCTGGCTCCAAGCTGCTTGCAGTGACAATGGTTCACCATGAACTGTATTTACCATAATGGTAAGGGGTGAACTGTGCTGGGACATGAAGCGGTGTACTTCCAACCCCCTTCATTTTGAAACGACTCCCTTTGAGTCTTTGAGCTGACGAGCTTTTGGTGATGCACCTGCACACCAGGGAGAGGTACTGAGACCTGAGAGGATTGTGGCAGCCTTCACAGCAACCCCTGATTAAATTTGCTTCTGTCTCTACTGATGACTGATGATATCCAGAAACACGTGTCTAGAGTTTTACAGCACTAACCTGCAACAACTTTGGTGAAATACTCAAGTAAATATTAAAGTAAGCATTTACCATTAACTGCATTTACCATAATGCTAAGGGGTGAACTGTGCTGGGAAGTGCAGCGGTGTGCTCCCAACCCCATTCATTTTAACAATGGAAAGGTGTTAGGTCCTTTGTGTAAGGGCAGAGCACACCCTATTCAGTTGCAAATGGGGCTGTGCTTACCTCTGTGCCCCCATCCTGCCAGTAGATGGCCCATTAAGGCACACCTAATCCATCTATTGTGTAACTGGAAGGAATTCACAAAGTTTAACTGTCAGCTACACACAATTGTGTGACCCAAGACAGGCTTCAGGTACAAAGGGTTAAGGGCAAGAAAATGCCAACTTTCTAAAAGGGCCATTTTCAAATTTGTAATGCAAAATCTGCCTTAACCTTGAAAGAGGATTTCTCAATACAATTTCATAGATACCAAACATGAGATAGCTACCTGCTCCCAATTGGAAATGACAGCTTAATAAATGTGATAAGGTATCCCCAAAGTTATCCTATTAAAGGGGTAGGCCTCACAGTAGTGAAAAACTAATGTAGGGGTTTCGTACTACCAGGACATGTAAAACTTGTAAGCACATGTCCAGCCGTTTAATTATACAGCACCCTGCCATATGGGCTAGCTAGAGCTTACATAGCTGTGACTTATATGTAATCAAAGGGGAGTGTAAGGCTTGGCAAATGAATTTTAATATCAAGTTAACATGGCAGGTTAGAACTGCATTCAGGCTTCAGTGGAAGGCTTGGGACATGTTTTAAGGTGCTATTTAAGTGAGTGGTGCAGAAAGTGCTGCTGGCCCACCGGTAGCTTTTAATTTACAAGTTCTGGGTATATTGTATACCACTCTATAAAGGATGACTGTGCACACGTTGTTGTGAACTGCAGAGCAAATTCTGTGTCTCTGACTTTGAGAAATATTAGGCGAATCACCACAAAAAACAGTCAAACAAGTAATACACAGGGAGAACACTCCAAGTGTCTTGTGTTCTCTGTATTTAATGAAGAACGATTGCCCAGCCAACACGTGTTTCATCAGGGTACAAACCCACAACTTCTTCAGGGCTATTAGGTGATATAACTGAAAGTTGATCGATCTCTCCGCCGGTTGTTCTTCTGTCCCGGCTGTCTAAGGAACAGGCGAGTATGCTGCTCCATCTGATGACCCGCGGCGAAAACCGTTTTTCACCCCAGGTCATCAGATGTAGCAGCGTACTCACCTGCCCTTTACAGATCACCAGGAGAATTACTTACTCTGGATAGAGCCCTACCTGGCTCTCTCTCATTCGTATGCTGAATATTTTCAGCTACAGGTTTTGAGTGACACTCCACCATTCACTAACTCAAGTCCATTCATCGTTTTTATACTCACCTTGGGAATTTACTAATTCCTTAGACAGCCGGTAAGGTATGCAGAGTCCTCGGGCCAATAAAAACAAATTCAGCAAAAAGTTGAATGTAAACGCAAAATGTTTGGTGCTGACCCTTCAGAGAGAGACAGGTTCAACACTATTTTAATAATCAGTTACCACAAGGTTTGTGCATATGCAGAAGAGCTCAGTAGAAACAAATATACTGCAGAAAATAAAACAGTTAGTGCAGGTGTGCTGCATCAGCGACTGTGATTGTGACTGACTCTCTAGTTTTCACTCTTGGGATGGCACAGCTGCACAGTGTGGTTGATATCACTCGGCCGTTCAAGTTAAATTTGGCTGGACATTAGAGGCAGCAACCACTCAGATGCAGTGGCTCCAGATGTACTTGTCAACTTCTGTTTTGTTTATAGCCATTGTATAATAGCCCCTGTTAGGTAGTTATTTGATCATTTTAGGGGTTTGCTTGCAAGCCTCCAATATCTAATGAACCACTCCCATTCCCAGATGCCTCTGTGTTATCTCAGTCACCCAGTGAACACAGAACGTGAGTGGGTATATCAAGGAGGAGATGTGGCCTAATGACTCAAGTCACTGCCTTTGGAACTTGGGAAATCCAAGTTCGAATTCCAACTGTGGCACAGGTCTCAAGTGTGATTCTGGGCAAATCACTTAATCTCCCTGTACCTGAAAACACTCTTATGTGTGTAAAATCTTTTTGTGTAATTCTCAAGTGATGCACCCAATTTTATAGATAGGCTCCCGGTCCTTTGGATAATCCACAGTGCACTGTTGTGTCACAGTTAAATTTGTGCCATATAAATAGCAATACACACAAGTTGTGCTGACTAAATGTATCAATCTCATCATATGCGGGAAAAGGGGATGGTCCTCATCCATGAGAACTACTGAGTTTTACACCCTCTTACCATTCTCCCTAATTACATTGCTCCTGGTGAAAGTGGCGTATTTTGTGGAAGTCATATTAGCTGAAAAATTGCTGAAGTCTGATATGTTGGTATGGCTTATTTTTCAGACTGACTCACAAAGATGAGTTGACAGCTGACAGAGTGCTGCATTAATATTAATTAGCAGTGCCAGCCAGGCTACAAAGCATAATTTCAGAAATGTCTCCTCACTCCTACGTGCTTTTTTGTCTTAAGATCCTCTTCCCTATCCTTTGGCTCTGTTGCACATTTTTACCTCAAGTCATGGTTTCCCTAGCTTCCCACTCATAGAAAAAAATATCCCTCCTGTATATACGATGAAGACCTCCTCACTGCAGCAGACGAGACCTACATCCTTGCTGCATCAATTGGATAACCCACATAACCACTGATTCAGTGATGAGGGCATGAGCAGAACCTGGAGAACGAGCACAACCCAACTTTGATATCTGCTGCTCAGAGGACCATTCTGAATGTCTATCTGTGTCAGAAAATATGAGGGGAAACTGCACACCACCAGTTGGGAAGATTCCTTGAACATTTAAATAGTATGTTGGAAGAAATGAGCTTTCAGGCATTGAAATTCAGAGCCTCATTCCAGATTTTGGCTGAAAACAAAGGGGGATATTTACAATGCCCCTGCAGCACTTTTGCGCTGCTGGAGCATCACTTCTGTGATGCTCTGAAGCGCAGTCTCCAGGCCCATACTTACAAATCCACAGAAAGCCACCCTGCCTTAATTGTGGAAGAGGACACCATTGGTGTTGCTGTGGGGGTTCCCATGCAACACCCATGGATTTTGACACTGCCCCAGATTTTACAACAAATCTGAGGTAGTATCAAAACTAACACCTTCCCCAAAAAGACGTGATGAGAAGAAATTCTCCTCGATGTTGCTCTTTCCACTCACACATAGAACAAGGAAAACAACTCCTTTGATTGTTTTTATGCAGGAAGGATGGCCTTCCTGCACAACAACAATCATGCCAACAACAATAAACACTCTTGCACCATGGTGCAAGGGTGCCTGCATCAGCACTCAGCAGCAGTTTATGCGCCAGCAGAAAAGGAAGGAATGCACCGTATCTTGTAGATACACCACATTCCTGCCATTTTCTTTTGATTTAGAGCAGCACAGCTTGAAGACTTGTGGCGCTGCCCTATGCCAAATTATTGTAAATATCTTCCATGGTTTCCACATAACTTGCACAAACATTTCAGATTTGTGTGTCATTTGGCACTCGGATGAAGCTGAACGGTGTTCTTGGTTGTAGCACTGATATCATTAGTTGAGCTTGCTTTAAATAGATAGACTGCCTAGAAGTTTATATTCTTTTGTCAGGTCTCACCTAGCAGCGCGTGCGCGCTGCCTCTTTGAGACGTGCTGCATCTACATTATGGGCTTAACGCACTAGTCATCTTTTTCATTGGTTCCTCCTACTGTCCTATGTAAATGCCAACTTTTGTTTAGTGAATACGCTTAAAAGTTCCTCCTTTTGGACTTTTGTATCCTACCATGAGGACTGCCCTTGTTACATGTGCTCTTACTCTTCAGGTTATTTAGGATACTTTGAGAGCACTCTTTTCTGTTTTGTTTGAATGTGGCATCCACTTCACACCATCAATGCTTCTTTCCTTTGAAGACCACCCCTCCCAAACCCCCGCACCCTTTGAATTCCTCTTCTCTGAGATTACAGGGGCTCTCTGTATGTTACATTCCCTGACAAGTTTATTTTGTTTTAACTTTTTGAGCCTTCTCCTTCACCCCCAACCATCCTCCGATCTCATTAAAACCCACTTGCTTGTCCCTTCCTTGTGAATGGAACATATTTTCCGTCTCACTCTTAAGAGCTGACTCTCCTTAATGTTTCCTGGAAATGCACTCCACTCTCCTGCATTCATTAAAGATGCACAGCAGGCCACGGCCCCCGTGATGACATCTGGCTTTAATCCAGAGCATGGGTGGGTGAGGGAGAGCTTAACTTCCTGCATCCCAACTCATGGACTTATTGGTGACTAGTGGAACAGAAAAGTGCATGCAACTGTCCAGCAAGCAGAGTCATCTGGCCCAGGGTCTCTTTTTGGAATCCGATTAGTAGGCAGCAGTTGCACTGCCCTGATTTTGCCCCTTGTTTTGTTCACACCGGCAGAGCACGTCCTCCTGTGTCCAAGCGGCCCAACCTTTACAATCATTGTTGTATGAACACCAAGCGGACCGCACTGAAGCCTTCACAGTAGTTAAGCTTTCTGTGAAGTGCACCTTGGCTGCCAGAGGCCTTGTGGGCAGCATTAAGGGACCCCCACTGAAACACAGCAAGGTGTACTCATGTAAAGCTTACCTTCGCCCCAGGTGAGCTTACGCATCTAATACCATAATTCTATAAGGCTAGAATGAGTTATTAACTTCACCCTTTGAGGCTCAGCGTGTTCAGCTGTTGCTTAGTCGAATCATGGCATGGCTGACTCAGCCATTCACTTTCCTGAGATCGACCCTCTGACTGCCATTCAGTTGATTAACACTAACCACGACCTTATTATAGTGCTTCTAGAAATGGAATATTGAGATAATGCTATGAAAGCTTAGATTATTACTGCTGTATCTGGTCATGAGTGGGGTGGTGTTGTCACACCTAGCTTTTCCCAGCGGGGGAATACCAGAGCTAATTTTTCCAGGTGACAATTCCGCTTGGTGAAACCGCAGGAGGCTTTAGCTGCAACAGCAGCCAAACCTCATCCCCTATGTCTTCTGGCAGGGTAGCATTTTTTGGACCCCCCACCAGAAGAAATCTGCCTCTTCACTTCCCGGTTCTCTACTCCCCTCTCCCTCCACCCTCATCTTCAATAGAATCTGCCACACAGATTGACCACATTCTCAGTGCAGAGCAGGCAGGAAGAAGCTACCAGCATTGCCAGAACAAAAAAACTAGAAGACAATTTGTATGTTTATTCTTTTTTTTAATATGTTCCTTCAGTTGTACATAATGTCTTCTTGTTTATATATAAGATAACAAAAATGCTTATCACACTTTTTTTTATTATAACTTTTAAACATGCTGCACAGCAGCCACACTGCTCTACAACATAGCTTAAAGATTGGCAAAGCTAATATCTCTGGCTAAACGCTTATAAGGTGCCAAAAGCAAAACATGTTGGCTATGCCAATGCTTGGTTTAAATTGGCTGCCCCAGTAAAATATGAATGCATACATTAATATTAAGGTAGCTGAGTCTTCCTTTCCTTACTAATTGTTATAAACAAAGTATTTGTGATAGTTTAATTCAAGCATCTGACAATCTCTCATTTCTTTCTTTCTCGTTTTCTAGCTCTCTGTTTCTCTTGCTTTCTGGATGTCTTTCTAGATTTCTTTCTCCTTTTGTCTGCTTTGTTCCCCTCCTCTGTCAATCCTTCCTCTCCTTTTCTTCTCAGTTCCTATTCCTCGCACGTTCCCTCCCTATTCTCTCCATGTTTTCCTCTGTTTTGCATTTTTATGCACCTGCGTTGCTTGTTGCTGCTTTGTTAGTCTAGCGATTAGTGCTAAGTTTTTATTTATCTGTTGATGTATTTTGAATCACATTATGGAAGACTACAAAACATCTGCAAAAACTCATGCATATTTTTATGAGTTTTCCCGAAAGTGGAGCTTCACCCTTAACTCAGGGAAGACAAAGTTTACGCATTTTACCACCACATATATTGTGGGTAGTCTCTTTTTAGAGGGAGCCGAACTAGACAAGATCTCCAGATTAGACGATTTGGGGATTACAATGGATTCTAACCAGTTTTGTGCAAGCAGATTGACAACGTGAATCTACATTACTGTGCTATTTTTCCTGCCATTGGGGTTTAGAGGGCTTAAGTGCAACCTGCAACCCTTTATGAGTCAGTCTTATGAAGCTTTGTAATATGAATAAATTAGCTGTAACAGTAAGGCAGTTCTATAAGTCTCTATTGATACTACTAACGAACACTCTATTTGTTGCCTAGGTGGCCTAATTTGGAGCGGAGGATGTGAATTAAATAGCAAAACAAAGATCTCTGTAATATTGAGCCCATATTTATTTAACTTGAAGTGTTTAGGCCCGGGGCACGGGAGGAGGAGTTCTCTCTACATTGCCTAAGTAGGCATATGTGTTTGGATGGCCGTCTCAGGTTGACCAAAATGCGAATGCGCACTTAGGTTTGTCCAGCCCAGCTGCATTTTACACCTGGGCTGGAGAAACCCCCACGGACTCCCTGGCCTGAGCAGAGCTTCTTTCCAGCCCGCTCAAGCCAGTCCCCTCACTTCTCTCCGAGCAGGAGAGCAGCGCGGCCATTGGATGGAAGCAGGGCCTGACTGGGAACCAAAACCAGCCCTGGCAAAGTGCTCGGCCACCCCCCCACCACCACGGGGGGCTTGGGTGTGCTGCCGAGCTCTTTGCCAGGGCCGGTTTTCGGCCGATTGCTGCAAAAACGGCCCTGTAAGAAAAACGGCCCCCAGGGGCCCATATTCGGCCCCCACCCGTGCGGCGCACCGGGGAATTGCAAGGTGCCCGCTACGGCCAGTCCGGCCCTGGATGGAAGTCTGTGACGTGGTGGTCCCAGTGTCTGCTGGACAAGGAAGAGAACAGAGGAAGTGTGATACGGGAGGTGGCTGGCAAATTACTGTCCCTTATTTTTTAAAATATTCTAACAGACTCCATGCACGTCGCCCTCCAGCACTCCCCCTCACACGTTCCCTACACCTGCCTTACCGCCCTTTGTTTCCTGCAGCTGCCACTGTCTACTGTAAATGTAAAGATGGCTATAGAAGGCTAGAAAAGCCATGCACTACATCCTCATCAAAGCAGTTTGAGGTCCAAAGCACTTTAAAATAGATTTACTAAGCCATTGTGTATTATTTGCATCACGCTCACCAGCACACATCAGAAAGCAATATTTATAAAGTAGCCCGATATAGGAATTTTGTGTTTCCATAGCTCAAAAACGGTATCACGCCGTACTACATGAAAAGCTTTTTTAATGTATGTTAGTTGAGCATGTAAGAGCGGAACCATCTCAAAACACATGCATAACCCATGCAAAATGATCACATTTTTTCACACCCAGTCATGCAATGTAATGCAAATGCCAATTTACGTTAAAAGATAGTGCAAGGCCAGGGAAGGGGAGAATGTCAGTGCTAACATCAGCAGTCTAAAAAGAGAATAAGACAATTCTCCACAAATTGTGCAACAACACTGGAGATAGTAATTCTATATCATAATCTGTGACTACAGTAATTTACCGGAAAAAGAAAACAGAAAGAAGAGGATTTTCATGAAGGGGGTCAAAATCATTGACCAAAGAAATGAAGATGTAATCCAATTATACAGATTTAACAGAGACATGAAAATTGTTCCTTTGTAAAAAGACGGACCTACTTTGGAGCCTAGCTATGCCATTTAATCTCAAGAGACGCTCTTGGCAGTACTCAATTAACTTGGCTAAAGGTCATATTAGAGCACATGTGTAAAAATGGCTAGTATATTCATCTTTCATCTGTTCTACCATTTGTTCTGGATGCATTTCTCAAAACTATATCTCAGCGCCTCCATTTAACAAAACCTGGACCTGAACAGTTACAAGTAACAAAAGGATTTGATCAAATTGCACAATTTCTCAATTTTCTTGGCAATGTACTGCTTGCAGGTAAGTTTAGTTTCAACAGCAGCCACACTTCACCTCTATTGCATTGAATAAATATTCAGGCCATATTTTATTCCAGCTACTCCTTTACCAACACTGTCGCACAGTTTCTTGGCTTTGCACATAACATGTACATTTTCTGGCACGCCAATACAATCAACAGTTTGAGAGTAGCCCTTTTGGTGATTGGTCTATTACTTGGTCAGATTTTTTATTCATGTTGCTTTATATACATTTAAAAACAATGTTTATATTAAAAAATAATACATACTGTTCAAAACTTTTCTATGCATACCTCGAGTGTCTGTGTAGTAATAGAAATGTGTGTAAATTATCAAATTTCAAAGGGAATACGTAATATGTAATGTACGTATATAATATGTAATTGATTATCATTATATTTCTTCTATAACTGTTTCATAAATATGCTTAAATGTTTTTAAATTCCATACAAAAGGTATGTTCATGTACCAAAAACAATAATGTAAAGGTTGTCTGGATTTTGGCATGTCGTAAATTATTGATTCTGTGTATGTTGAATGAGATGTTTTTACCTATTTGAAATGATTACTGTCTGTTTATTCATTTAATTTTTTCTATTTAAATTAGAAAAATGTAAAATGTTCATAATTACATTTAGTTGAAATTTTCATGGATAATATGAAATTCTTACATATTTTACATTGTCCTCAGATATTACAAATGATAAATGATTAATTGGAAGCATTTCTTCACAAACAAAATAAAGAATGCTCATATTTTTACACAACTATTAAGATCTTTATGGTGAACTAATGTTTTTAGTTGTTAATCCTTTTTTTATTCATTATTTTCATATTTAGATTTGACATTTTATTTATTTCCAATTTTATGACATTAAAAGATGAAGGTCCATATGTATGAAGGTAATTTTGCGATCGCAAACACCAAAATTCGCAGGATTTCAACGTTTGCGATTGCAAAACAGCAGTGTCATATGTATGACACAAACCACTCCTCGCAAAATAAGGAATCGCAAATTTTGCGATTCCCTATTTTACGATTGCATTTAAGTAATCACAAATTGCGATTACTTAAACGCAATATAAAAAGCACAGAAAAAGTGCAATTTGGACTTAAGGAATCGCAAATTACCACCAACTTCAAGTTGGTGGCAATTTGCGATTCCTTTGAAAAATGCACTTTTATGCATTTTTCAAAGTGCCATGTGACTCACATACATGCCCTTAGGGCATGCATGTGCGCCACATCTGCACCCATGATTATTTCAGGGGTGCAACGGGGTGTCCTTTTGACACCCTGGCACCCTTGAAATTGCATTCGCAATTTGCGATTCTCTACTTGGGAATCGCAAATTGAGAACCTCTTCCCATTCATCCCTATAGGCCTTTAGGTCCGTAGGAATGAATGGGGAGGTATTCCTTAATTGCGAATCGCCATTTACGATTCGCAATTAAGGAATATGTAGGGTTCGCTAAATTTATTGCAAATCCTACATACATAGGGTTTTGCGATTCTCATATAGCGATTTTCAAAAAATCGCTATTTGAGAATTGCAAATGGCCATTTTCATACATATGGCCCGAAATAATTTAAATAATTAATAAATATATAATCTTGTCAAACAAAGGTGTCCAAATATGTAACCTTGCCTTTCATTGGACAGCAAGGCTATGCCATTGAGTCATGGCTGATGCCTCCAATTGGAAACCTTATGACTTTGCCAGAAATCTGTTAATTGCAATGTTTATTACAAAGAATTCAATGTTCCTGAAACTCTGGTTTATTAGATGCATTGGATGGACATAAACACTAAAAGAAAATAAATAAAAGCTAGAGCAAATGAAAATTTTCACATTCCAAAATACCAAAATACATATATTTACTATACATTTTGTATACATTCCTGGTTTTTGTTCTTCTGTGAGGCTAAGTGTGTGTATCTGGTATCCAGGTTTAGGATTTTCGGCCCTGGCATCAAGATAATATAGTGTGCTTGCAGAGACATTGCACTGTACTTTGATATGGGTAAGGTCCTGCACATATCCCATGAGCTTGAAGGACACACCTGGCATTCTTTCATTTTCAAACATCGTACTACTATCCCTGTTGTGGGTTTTGCATTTAGAACTGTGGTGGCAAATTAACTTGCATTGTTAATCCTTAGATGTGGACAGACCATTTTACCTTGTCACTGGAGTTTAGGCCTACTACCCCATTTGTGTACAGTCCCATTTCTATTCACTTGCCAAGTATTTTGTGCTAAGATCATATGTTTGCGTTAATGATGTGTTTGTCGACTGTGTCTTACATACATGGTATGTGAATGAGCCAAAGTTCTGTAAGCCAGTGGGATTCATTTTTTGATATATGTGGCCTGTTGTACACAAGATGGAGTGTGAGAACTGTGCTCCCAGACTATGGGAGTGTATTGTTCACATTCTAGCAGCTGAAGGAAAGACAACTAGATGCAGGAGTGAGGGGAGAGGCGACATGGGGCTGCTGGTTACTCCATCTGAGCATTGCCATTGCTGCTGTGCAAGGTACAGAAACCTTTGATTGAGGCCTGCCCATTTATAATTAACTGTGATGCTGTTGACAGACAGATGCAGAAAGAACACACATCTTTGTGTATCTTTTGTAGCTGTTCAAGGATAAAGACAAAGCTGCTTTGAGAAGCATCACTGTATTCCATGTCTGAACAGCGGCAGAGAAATTGCGACTGAAAGAGCAAACACTACAAATCAGTTCTGAAAATATAAAGGGCCCGATTCACAGAACTAACTTAAGACAAAATCCTAAACGTACTACTTTTGGTATTCACAGAAGTTAGGATTTTGTCTTAAGTTTGTCTTAAGACAAACTTAAGACAGACTTAAGACAGACTTAAGACAGACTCAAGACAGACTTAAGACAGACTTAAGTTAGGATTTTGTCTTAAGTTTGTCTTAAGTCTGTCTTAAGATTGTCTTAAGTTTGTCTTAAGACAAACTTAAGACAAAATCCTAACTTCTGTGAATACCAAAAGTAGTAAGTATAGGATTTTGTCTTAAGTTAGTTCTGTGAATCGGCCCCAACAGTGGATCACGACTACTGGCTGTCAGTGTCTAAAACTACCCCATGTGTTGTTTCTGTTCCAGGTCCTCTATGTTCCAGGTCCTCTATGATTAAGGTACTGAGTAAGCCACAGTACCGTACAGAGCGTACACAGAGGGCTGCTGTGCATGCAGTGTCATAAGCCACCTACTTGGATCCCAAATAATTCCAATGGGGTAAGGATGCTAGTTCCGGAATTCTGTCAAGCCTTGCCCTTGGTTTACAGGAGGATACACTGCTCGAGTGGCAAACCCCAGTGGGAAGGGAGTATGTTATATCCTGGCTTTGTATTTATTTATGTGATCTCCTACTCAGCCAGTGGAATGTTCATTCTATGATGCATTACAGAATGTTGGGAGCCAGTGAGTCAGTTGGGAAGGGCTGAGCAAGAGACAGGCTGCTCCTGGTGGGGTTTTATCTTGGGCCTACTCTTGGTCTATGATGGGTCTTGACTACCTGTAATGGATTGATCTGGATTTCCTGGAACTTACTACCAATAAACATCCTAAGATCCTCCACACGTCTGGACTTAGTCACTACAATTTTTGGCGACGATTTTCTTAAAGAACCTACAACTTCAACCTTGTCAAGCTTCAAGAAACCACTTCAACAAAATTCAACAGCATCTAACTGGCACCTGTCTCAACTCACATTCGTGACCCCACCAGTGACCCCCATCGGTCGCCCTCAACGCAATGTGCCAGTTGAAGTCTTTAAGCAGCTTCTGCCTCCTGTTACCACAGCATCTCAAGCTTCTGTCTGCTTCTCAAGTATATCTACAAACTATATTATTTTTCTGCCTTCTGAGGAGTGAGTTGTCTGCACACTAAATGTGTTTTTAAGCAAGCCTGCAAGCTCTCCCTACTGCGTTTCAACAGAAAAATGATCTTTTTTCATGCTGTCCATACAACGTCTCAAGTTCTTCGTAAAGTTTAATTTATCAACAGATGATTTTCAAGTGTGCAACCGAGAGCCTCTTCAGCTACAGTTCCCACCAAGACGTAGTCGGCCTGATCACCCGGCTATTTGTCTCTGTCTTCTTTGGACTTCAATGGGACACTTTGCCTTTCATGTAACGATAGCGTTTGTTGAAGGGCAGTCTGTTTGACACAGAGGATCTGGCCGTGTTTTTTTTTTTACGTGAGTACAGGTACATTGTGTTAATTTATGCGCATATGTGATGGGAAGAACTGTTCGTTTTTGGAGTTTCTATTTTTTTATTTATTTAAAGTTCTGAGGTGCATCTCCACTACTAACGGCATATCAACCTTCAAATTCAAAATACAAGCACGCGCTCCTCACCTTCTAATGTCGCGTGCAGGCAGTGCGTCTTCCTTTCCTCAGTTCTCTGTGACGCTCGTCATTCCGTGTCCTGGTCTGCTGTCAAATCACGCCCGCATGCTCCAACGTGCCTCTAGCCGCCCGGCATTGCGTCAAAGATACGTACCTCCATCTTGGAAGTGACGTGAGAAAGCATTCAAGCTACCTTTAATTCATCACGATCTTCATTTCCTTCCGGTATTTTGCCAACCACGTTGTTTCGTTGGTTTTAAATAAAGTTCTACGGGGAGATTAACGAGAACGGCGCATTAAGTGGTCTGAGCACGATGGTTTGGTGAGTGAAAGTTGTTCTTGCATAACTTACGACATGTCTACCTTCAGATGACTGGATCTTTTTCATGTCTACTTTTGATGACATTCCGTTTTTTTTTCAACATCTACATCAAGATTTTAGGTTATGCAATATGAGGAAATACTATTTCAAATGTCGGTTGGAGAACATGTGACTTTAAAGGAAAAAAATTGTTGCTCAGTGCATCTTTGTAATTAGGTTGTGGGGTGAAACTTTGTCTTTCACATCTTATTAAGTTGTGGAGTGAGATGTTGTTTTTCGCATTTTTTTTTTTTGTTCGTAGCCAAAATTACGCTACCATCTAGTGGGCAAATTAGCTTTGTTATTTTTTTCATGTTATGTAAAACCACGTATGGCATTTTTAAAAAAAAAAGTTTGTCATGGGAAAGGCTTGTAGTAGATTCTAAGTTTATGTTGGGTTCACAGCTACTTGGTTTCTTGTACAGTGCACAATATTTTGAGTATAATGCGATGCATAAGTTTCCCCATTTTGTGCACAATATGTTTAGTAGAGTACAGTGCACAAAATTTTTTTTAGCATCTTTATTGTGCTCAACATGGTATTTTACCTTTCAAGAGATGTCTCGCATTATGTATGTTCCATTTCCACTAGTACACAACACTGACCTCTACATGAGGTGTCTTATATGGGTTTCAGTCCCATCTGTATGGTGCACAACGTATTTGCCTCTACATGAGGTGTTTTAAATGGGTTACATTCCCGTTTAGTGCACAACTAATGACCTCCACTCGAGGTGAGTAGTGTGGGTTACAGTCCCATCACTGCATTGTACGATATTTAACCTCTACATGAGGTATGTCGTTTTTCTCAACAGTGCACAACATTTGTAGTTTTACCTGTTAGTTCACAACAGTGCACAATATATTTTTAGGTGGTGTGTTTATTGGGTTTTATGCTCATCTGTTTAGTGCACAGTCTGCACCTGTTCACCACCTGTTTATTTTGGTATGTTACCTTCACAGGGTATCTGGTCTGAATACCATCTGTTGTTTTTCTCAAATTTAATGTGCTTTGTTTACAAATTTTCAATTGGTATTCAACATCAACATTCTTGTTTTTGAAATTGTTATTTAATGGGAAGTGTGAGTGATTCATTTGTTTATCTTCTCACTATTTCCTGTTATATTCCAGTTTTCCTTGTGATATTTTTTTTTACTGATGTCATTTGTGGATTCTGGATTCTTTCGTTCTGTATTTTTCTCTGCTTTTCTGTGTCTGTGTTCTTCTTACGTTCGTTGGAGGTTTTCTTCTCCTTCTATGAGGTAAATGTTCTTTTGCGATTGTCTCTTTTTATGCATGCCTGGCCAGCAAGTATATCTTGGGGTAGTCATTGATGTTTTCTCTTATTGTTTCTGTTATTGTGCTAGAAGGGAGGATGGTGTTCTTACTTTTGTCATTTTCATTTATGTTTTGCATCTTCTTGTGGTTTTTCTGTTTTTTACATTGGTGTACAGTGTTTCTGACTTACTCTTTGTCTTTCTTCTTTACTTTATCTTTTCACTTGAAGCATTTTATTTGTTTAATATGGAAGAAAAGGGGATATGTTATATCCTGGCTTTGTATTTATTTATGTGATCTCCTACTCAGCCAGTGGAATGTTCATTCTATGATGCATTACAGAATGTTGGGAGCCAGTGAGTCAGTTGGGAAGGGCTGAGCAAGAGACAGGCTGCTCCTGGTGGGGTTTTATCTTGGGCCTACTCTTGGTCTATGATGGGTCTTGACTACCTGTAATGGATTGATCTGGATTTCCTGGAACTTACTACCAATAAACATCCTAAGATCCTCCACACGTCTGGACTTAGTCACTACAGAGTTGCGATAGAGAGAGCAAGTAGAGTCAAAGATGCAGTGGCTCATCTACTTAACAGCAACACTGCAGCAGGCATTCACACCAGTCTGATGAATGGTCCTGGCAGATATGATACCTAAAAATAAACACATAATAAGGCTTTAGTCTAGTATTAACTCATTCTCTTAAGGTATCACCTCACGAAACCTTTTCAAATCTCAACCAACCTTTAGTTTTGTTGTTGTTTTGTTTTCATTAAGACTGTCCATAGAGGCCCCTTTATCAAATTTCTCGAAACTGTAGTGAGTATGATTACAGCATCAAACCCACAAGCAAATTTGGACATGGTTAGCTTCACCCATGTCCTCTCTGACAGAGCCCTGCCAACAGTATGTAGAAGTTAAACAAAAACACTAGATACTGTTGTTTGCAGTACGATATTGTGACTGAGCTCAGCAAGTGGTAAAATCAAGTCTGTTAATGTTTCTCTCCTTTTCTTCTTGTTCTTTTTTCCATTCAGGTGTGAGACTAATGCGGTAATGCGAAACGTTCTTTGCGGGGAGGTCGAAATGGGAGGATCAAGGGAGCTGGCAAATCAGAGTCCTGGAAGCGAGGAAAGAGGTAAATGGCAGGCGAAGAGGCTAAACTAAGCGAAGAGGAGGAGTATGGATGGTTTGTAAATAAGACTGCTTTAGAATGTTTATAAAGGTCACATTCTAATTGTTTGTAACAAGCGACAGGTTCAGATAATTAATTTGATGAGGCTGCCTTCTAGAAGGTGTTTTGGAATGTTCACAATGGTCACATTCTAATTACTTATAGTAAGGAATAGGTGCAGGGGATTAATTTGATGAGGCTGTTTTCTAGAAGGAGTTTTAGAATGTTCATAAAGGTCGCGTTCTAATTGCTCAAAGCAAGGAACAGGTTAAGATGATTAATTTGATAAGAGCTGTATTCCATAAGGTTCACGTTAAGGTCACCTATGCCGGTTGCTTGATGCTTATTTTTGTGCATTTTCTGAATGTTTTTGTGGCACCTAAAACCTGACATTGAATATATTGCATGGTAAAACATCTATAAAAGCTATTAAGCCTTTTTAAACAAACACCAGCTACAGCTAGCTGATACCAAAAGCATTTAATATGGTAAAAGGTCAGGGCACAACACTTTTGTTCATTCATGGGTGTTGGGAGGAATAAAATGAGTCAGGCCGGTACATTGCGATAGTCAAGAGAGGTGAGCTGTGGCTGGAATCCTGACAAGCAGAGCGTGTGTATTCCTGGCAGCAACCTTCCAAGATTTCTTCTTTCGGGCTTAGGGCCTGATTAAGATGTTGGCGGATCTCGTCATGCTGTTGCTTTTCTGATGGTTTTCCCAACCACTGACTTGGTGGTCCACCTTCTGTATGTAGATGTTGGTGGGTCTATGCAGAGAAGTCCATCCGAGTCCTACTGTCTCCGCCAGAATCTTCCTCCCACGTCGACAGCATCATAGGCAAATGCTCCTGTTGGAGGGAGTCCCGTCAAGAATACCTCTGACCAAATTACAATGTGCCTTTCTATCGAAGCAACTGTGCATTGAAACCTCCAGACTTGAGTTGGCAGAATCAAAGAAAATCTTTTTTCGGTTTCCCACTTCTGTTTCTGTCTTGAACCCCATTGTCCACGTCCTTCCTGTGCTGCTGCAACTTGACCACAAAGCTAAACAACCCCGTTGTTGCCAAAATCTAAGGTAAAATTCTGTGTCGCTTGTCTCGCTTTGAATCGTGTGCTAGCATTTGCGCTAGCCTTCAGTATTTTTACAACGTTTTCACATGCAATTTTGTAGGCGTCATGCATGAGTGTGCATCTTAAAACTTATTGTGGTAAAATGTGCACACCTGCAATGTCACTTAAAAAAATATTTAATTGGTGGTGGTGGTTGTGGGTGTTGTGCTGTGGGTGCACATTTAATAGTCTGTGTGTGTTGTTGGTGTGCATTGCTATATGTAAAAAGGAAAAGGGCATTGCACATTACCTACATGTACTTGTTGACACATTCACAACTACTATGTGTAGTGAGATAATGATTAGTCTTACTTTACTGTCTCCACACCACCATGGCCTCACTCTGTCAGGACTCCGCCAGCACAACGGGAACATCGAAAAGGCTTGCCATAAGCACGCAGGCAAAGGGCCGCTGAACAGGGTTTTCTGCTCTTGCTGAGAGGACCGTAGTGGCAGCTGCTGGGCAGTCGGGACTACCA
Source organism: Triturus cristatus (assembly GCF_964204655.1). NCBI lineage: Eukaryota > Metazoa > Chordata > Amphibia > Caudata > Salamandridae > Triturus > Triturus cristatus. The sequence continues at coordinate 534,444,971 of NC_140583.1, read as the reverse complement.
GCGATGCACCTAGTGTGTTTAGACAAGTAGGTCGGTTCTCAGAGTAGTTTTTAGTGAAACAATCTCCCAAGTTTGGGATTTTTGCTTTTTGGCCATGTTATACACCACAACCGAGGGTTCAGGATTAGAAGGGCACCACTTTCTAGGAGGGGGCTAGAACTCAAGCTGCGTCCAGGTATGGGTTCAAGAGTGTTACATGGTTAGGATAGGCCCAATTAGAAACACCATCCTCTTACTTGCTCATTTTCTTAAGTTGCCTTCTTTTTTGCACAGTGACGTTTGACATACATTTGCTTACATGCCTGTGCAGGATAGTATTCTCTGAAACCGCATTGCTTACATTTCCACTTCGTAAGCACACTATCATGACACTTTGAACACTCTGTACAAGGGGTAAGTTGTTGCATATAGTTGTCTGGTAGGCGAAAAAGCTATCACAATAGGATAAACAATAGCAGCCTGACTCGGGCTTCGGCATTGCAGCATGGGTGTTCATGTATATATATATATATATATATATACAGCATTGCTTCCTTTTTTGAGGGAGGGGAGCATTTCACTGACACTGTGAGGCTGCTGCATGAGGAAATTCAAGCCAAGCTGATTTCTGATTACCCCTGCAAAGAGGGATGTCCAGCTTATGACCAAGACGTGCACCCTGATTACCCACAGGTAATGGGGACTTCAATCCCCAGACAGGGAATTAGCAGCTCAACCACCCTAGGTAACCTAGGTTAGGAAGTGCTAGTTAGGAGTACACTATAATACAGTACTTATATGCACACATATATTCACTGTTATAGCACAATAGTGGAATTGTTAATCTTTTTCACTATTCTCATAATGCTAATTATGCTACTTTGTTTCATTCTACGGATTTTCGCAGCACAAGTGTTTTACACAAGAATCACAATTCTTCAATAAATATTGAAACGCCTTGCTGAGTATTTCTTGTGTATTTTTGGGGTATGCATGAGCAACCAAACGAAAGGGTTCTAGACCTGTTACCACGATTTCCTTGGGGATCAGGGCAGTCATATTTTGAGGTTGCACACACATTTTTTACCCTGTAAAGTTAGGGGTGCAGATGGTGCACTGTGAGCAAGCAGGTATGAAGGCCAACATATCCTGAGGGTGTGCATGGAGTCAGTCTGGCACAATCCTGACCTTTATGCTGTCTAACCTAGACACAGTTTTACCAGAGAGGTATAAGTCATTTGACAAGATGTTTGGAGCATTTTCTGTCACTGAGACTCTAATCAGGATACCATCAAACTAGCTATTGAGGTCCCTATGCTAGTACTGGATTCAAGCAGAGGAAAATGGCTCAAGTAGCATGTAAGGACTCTGAGGGTTCAAGACAGGCTCCATGCAATAAAGCAGTAATTCCAGGTGCAGCAAAGCAGCCTCTTGGGGTACACAGCAGGTTACATCAGCCAGCAGTCATCTGAGAATCCTTCCGCAGGTCCAGAAAAACTGAAGAGGGGTCTGAGGGTCTTATTTTTATACCTGGTGCCTTCGTTGAAGGAGGAGAAGTTTCTAAAGAAGTCCCTTTGAAGTGCTTGAAGTTTCCTGCTTCCCCTGCCCTGGCTCAAATCCTGCTTCATGAACAATGCGAGGGGGGGAGCACAGACTATTCATTTTTCATTCATTTATCAGCTTTATTTCGGTCACTAGGACCATAAAAGGATAACACAAATATGCAAAGAGAAAAGAGTAAAAATAAGGTACAATCAAAAAGCAAAGATAAAAATCCATCATATACAATAATCCATAATTGACAAAAAAGAAGGTTCAATTACCAATATTTGACTTTAAACAGCGATTGCGACTGTACCACATTGCTGTTAAAATTTTTGAAACTGCAAATACTATAGGAGCCGATAAATCTGTTTTTAAAATTCTAAAAGCAGGGGAGATGGTGCCTGAAACCCAAATTTTTAAGCAATGGGATGAGCCAGTATTTCCTAGCTCTTTTGTAGGCTGGACAGAAGAATATAATATGCAAGTCGGTCTCGCACCAATGAGCACAGGCTGGGCATTGTGTAGCGGGCTGTGCATGTTTCCAGCGGTCCGTGTGTGCCCTAAGGGGGAGAGTGCTATAGCGTCATTGCATGTACAATTTCCTTGTTTATGTTGGGGCAATATCATCAAGAGCAATCTCCAGATGGTATGAATCTTTGAACCCCAGGAAATGATCGGATAAAGACCCTGCCCGCACATTCTTAATTAAGGCGCATAAATTGTGCTCGTAGTAGGCCTTGGAGATGGATTCGCGGGAAATCCTGCTACATGCATTTACTGGGTCTGACCACAGATCTGGTATTACTAATGACTCACATAATTGTTTGACATACCTTAGCCATGGAATTTGGGCAACTTTTACAAGGCGCAGAATCTCTTGGAGCTCCATTCTGTAGTTAAGGAGCTCTGGGGTGCTCCAGACTTTGCGCCAAAAAGTTATGGGTTTCAAACCAAGCTCCTCTGCAATAGGTCTTAAGCCCAAGTCAAATCTTAGTGGTAGTAGCGGAGTGCTAGCTGGTAAGGCTGTCAACTGCCTTAGGAAGTTATTCTCCGTGACCTGCAATTTCTGGGTAGATGTATGCCCCCAAATTTCACCCCTGTATAACACAGCCGCCCTAGCCTGGGTTTTGTAAATATGTAGGCGAGGGCCAAGTGGTTTATAGGACAATCCTTTTGCCAACCTACAGATGCCGCCCGTCATCTGGGTCAGTTTTAAATTTGCCTTTATTTGGTGGGAATCCCAAGTCATGAACTGATTACATGTGACCCCCAAGTACTCAAACGTATATACCCTCTCCAATCTGGACGCCCCTATCAAGGGACTCAGTCGGGTTTGGGAGGGCGGGTTAAAGATCATATACTTGGTTTTTGAGGCATTGATCTCCAGTCCGCGGCTCATACAGAAATCCGCGAATCCATCCAGCACCTTTTGTATGCCCATAGGAGTTTTGGAGAGCAGCAGGGTGTCATCTGCAAACATGATGGCTGGGACCCTGCTGCCGGCCAACCTAGGGGCATCGATGTTACTTAGCCCATTAAGATGACTAATAACCCCATTGACAAAGAGGCAGAAAAGGGTCGGTGCAAGCACACAGCCCTGTCTGACCCCCCTGTCAACGGGGAAGCCATCCGAGAGATTTCCTCCTCTACCACACCTTACCCTTGCAAAATTTCCCTGATGTAGTTTCTTCAGGATTATCATAATGTCAGCAGGCACCCCTAGGTCCGTGAGCACGGCCCATAGTTTATCCCTGGGCACTAGGTCGAAGGCCGCTCGCAGGTCCACGAACACCGTGTACAGGCTGCCGCCCTCGACTAGGACAGACTTCCAGTATAGGAGGTTCAGACGAAAAATCTGATCGATAGTTGAAACTCCTCTCCTAAACCCTGCTTGATAGGGGCTCATAATTTCGCAATCATCAATCCAATCCTGGAGACGATTGAGCATCAGTCTACTGAAAATCTTTTGTGAAACATCGATAAGACTGATGGGTCTATAATTGGCCGGGAGCAGAGGCGAATCCTTCTTATATATGGGGACGATCTCTGCGCCCAGCCAAGTATCCGGCACCTCCATGCCCCTAAAATAGAATTAAATAAAAATGTTAAGTAGGGTGCCCAAACATCCGGTTCTTGCTTGAAAAGATCACCCGGCAGGCCATCCAGGCCTGGTGCCTTGCCTGATGCCTGCCCATCAATAGCTACTCGAACCTCCTTTATTGAGAACCACGCCGTTTCCAAAGTGCTGTTGGCGATCTGGGGGGGAGTTGGCATTTCCCCCTCTGGTGATTTATATAAGGATTGGAAATGGTCTGACCATACCCTGGCTGAAATGTTAGGCTCCAGTGCTGGGGCCAGCTCCTCGGAACCTGTGTTCACGCAACGCCAAAATTTGCGTGAATCCCCCCGTCAAAGTGAAATGGTGAGTGATTCCCATTTTTGGTGTTCCCATTCGCTTTTGGCATTGGTAATTAGGGACTTATAAGCAGTTCTCATAGCCCTAATTTCCGCGCTTCCCTTGCCTGCCTTAATAGATGTCACTAGATCTGTTTTTGCCTTACGGCTTGCCAGGTGGGACCAGCGACGCATCCGTTGGCCCTTTTTGGAATGCTAGTAAGGATTTCGGACACCGATTTGGTGAGGTCTTTGTGAAGCTGCCCTAGTTGTTTTTGTATACTCTGGGTTGTGCCGTGCACCATGAGTGATTGTACCTTTACGAATGTGGGAATTACCCGAGCATACAGCTTGGGTATCTTCTCTGGATGAGAAACTAATTTCTCCCATTTCACTCTGCGTCTGTTATTCGTAAGACAAAGCCCTACCTCAGCTGTCCCTCTCTGTTTCGCAGTGTGCGCAACACCAGGGTGGTCATATTCCAGTTCCAATGCATTATGGTCGCTATCTTCCCTAGATGTAACCCGGAAGTCTTTAATATGCGGCCACTGTGCTAAAGGGATGAGAATGTAGTCAAGTCTTGACTCCCTGCCCACTCTATTGTAGGTGCATCTTGGGGGGATGTCAGAGTTAATCCTCCCATTACAGGCCCGGAGCCCATGTTTCAGTGTTAGAGATGTAATTTGCAAAGCCAAAGGTGTCCATGCTCTTGGGGCCGGGCTTGTAAGGGAGGCACAGACCACACTAGGTCCTCCTCGAGGAACAAGCCCTCCAAAAAGCCGGACAGGGGTTCAAAATGACAGTTTAAATCTCCCCCAATTAAAAGGGGGATGCCCTGGGGAATTTCATCTAGGGCGAGAGCCAGCTCCTCGATCGTTCGGGACTCCTGTGGGATGTTGGTTGGCCTAGAATATACATTAACCAGCAGAAGGCTGTTTGCTTTTGGCCACTCCAACAATACAGCTGGAATGTCCTCCGTTTTTAATGGGAGGACGGCGGCTCTACAACCCAAATCACTACCCACCCAGATTACAAGGCCTCCCGAGGGGTGCCCTCTACCCCCCCATTTTGCTTGTGTGGAAAATGTGGCAAAGCCTGTATAGGCTAGTTCTTCCCTCGCCCGGGTTTCTTGAAACAGGCAAATATCCTGGTCCTGGATGAGGGAGCTCAAATCCGGGCAGTTCACTTTATTGCCCAGGCCCGCCACGTTCCAAGATAAAATCTTGATAGAGGAACAGTTGGTTCTATCTGTTGCTGGGTTTGGATTCGCAACCATTTCGGGGTCCATCCCTCCAGATGAGATATTGGCTAAACTGTCAACTTGATCAGTAGTCGCCTTAATTGTGATACACAGTGGGGAAAGGCTCATGGAACCCAACACTCCATTTGGGTGTTCCTGGCCGGATTTAACCTTCTCTATAGCAATTATTTGTCGTACAGTGGTTATAGGAATCCCATTTTGGGCGATAACCTCCCCACCCACCATCTTGCTTGGTCAATCCACCATATCAAGGCTGCTAAACCTGTTCTGGGTAGGGAAATAGTTGTGTTGTGGTAATCTAGGGTGGGGGTAGGCACTTCTATCAGTAGTGGCCCGTTTACCTCCCCGCCTGGGTACTATTTCCCACCCCTCCTCTATCTGTTCGCAACTAAAAAGTGGATAAAAAAAGGATAGAGGAAGCGATTGTATGGACGTCCCCAGTACATGATGTGACCAACTACATATATGTGAAACTGTGGAGGGGTCTCTGAAATTGATCACGACGCAGTCACCATGGATTGATTTCCTGGTGTTGCCTATCCATGGGACTCTCCTCACCATAAGCACCTCACTATGGATTCCTGGCGGAAGAGGCCTATGAATAGAGAGCCAATGGATTACCTTGTTCTTCAAGGCCTCCCCTGGTTCTCGTGTAGAATGATTTAATTCAGGAATGCCAGTTAATATGACTGTGTATGGTATGGCCTCTGGTGGCAAGTCAATTGATCTAAAATTTGGAACATTGCCATGGGCCCCCGATACCGGTGCAGCTAGGTTCTCTTGTAGACTTGTACTTGGTGCAAGGATTGGGGGTTTGGAGTTTATAGCTTGAGGGGTTAATGGCATGAGCTGTTGTATTTGTATAGGCCTGGATGGCGGATAACCTTCCTCCATAGGAGGCACGGACTGAGCGATCTTGCCACTGCAAGTCGAACTTCCACTTGGGAGTTGAGTAACTTTATTTGGAGCTTCGACTAGTTGTACGATACCCTTCTGAAGGTGCACTAAAGATGTTTCCATCTTTATTAGCCGGTTTTCTAGGGGAATAAGCATTTCTCTCAAAAGGGTGCCAATATCCAAAAGGGTGAAGCCCTCCTCCCTCGTTGTAACACTTGGACTGGGGGTTATCTGGGGCAGAGTATTAGAGGATAGTGCCCCTGATTGTGGTGATCGGTTTGAGCCCTTTTTGGATGTGCCATATGATTTGCCCTCGGACGTGGGATTATGTTTTGGGATCTTAGGCTTTCGTCCTCCTGTTATTTGGGCCCTTCTTTTCCTTTTCGCGATGGCTCCTTCCCGCTCGCGCTGTGGTGACTGAACAGACTCGCGGGCCCTTGTGGTAGTTACATCCCTGATAGGCACACTAGGTTTAGCAGTATTAGCGGGTAATGGGGGCTTAGATGGTGGGAGAGGTAAGATGCTAAAATCTACAGGAGCAGAAATATCACAGTCCATAACGGGAGTGCTGAGATTACAATGGACAGAATAATCAGGCATAACATTAGTTCCCCCATCATCTATTGTTGTGCAGCCACGCATGGGTTCTGGAGTAATGGCATGACTAAGGGGTCCCAAGGAGGACCTCCTGACCCAATCGATTTCTTGTGAGATACGCCTTTCTAGTGTGGTGATTTCCTCAATAAGAAGTGAGCCCGCCTTGGCAAAATACGTGTCCAAAGTACCTTTAGGCATCCCAGTGGCCATCGATGTTTTGCTCCTCGTTTCTCTAGTGGTCATCTTCCCAGGCTCGGAATCACAGTTCATTTGGGGAGTCCAGAGGCAAGAACGGTGGCCCAGGCCCTTGCTCGCCCATTCTCGAACGGCCCGCTCTTTGCCCGGTCTTCGCCCCGTGCTGTGTCCCGCGCACGTTCCGCTAGCGCATATGGGCGGGGCCTTGTTAATGAGAGAGAGGGCAAGAGGAAGAGTGTGCGGGAAGAGGCCCCAGCTGCAGCGGTGATGGGAGCGCTGTGCAGGCTGGTCCTCGCAGTCCCGCCGCCAAGTTAAATCAGCAGCAAAGAGTCCACAGGTCTGTAGAAACATAGTTTGGGCGGGTTTGGCCTCCGTGGGTCTCAGCGGTCACGCAGATACAGCGAGCGGCTCCCGCGAAGCGGGGGCCGCGAGTCTTTAAATATGCCGATGGGAGGAGTGGCGGGAAGAGGCCCCAGCTGCAGCGGTGATGGGAGCGCTGTGCAGGCTGGTCCTCGCAGTCCCGCCGCCAAGTTAAATCAGCAGCAAAGAGTCCACAGGTCCGTAGAAACACAGTTTGGGCGGGTTTGGCCTCCGTGGGTCTCAGCGGTCACGCAGACACAGCGAGCGGCCTATTCAGTTGAGTGTGGGGTTGTGCCCAGCTCCCCCATCCTGCAAGTGATGGCCTATATAGGCACATCACATTCCTCTATTGTGTGGCTGTCCCGGGGGGATAAACAAAGTTCAACTGCCAACTACACCCAGTCCTGTGACCCAGGAACAGGCTGCATGCACCAAAAAGTTAGGGCATGAAAATGCCAACTTTCTTGTGGCATTTTCAAAATTGCAACTTCAAATCCGACTTTACCATTACAGAGGATTTCTAATTATAAAATTCTCATACACACCAAACATGAAATGTTTACCTGGTCCCAATCAAAGGTTGGCACTTAGTAAATGTGATAAGGGAACCCAAAGTTATCATACAGGAGAGGTAGGTCTCACAGTAGTGAAAAACGAATCCAGGAATTTTTCACTACCAAGTCATGTAAAACATAAAAGGGCATGTACAACCTTTCAATGCACCATGCACTATGGGCTACCTAGAACCTACCTTAGGGGTGACATATGCAATAGAAGGGGAGTGTAAGGCTTGGCATGGGGAGTTATATTGCCAAGTCAAATAAGCCATTTAAAGCAGCATTTAGTCTGTAAAGACAGATCTAGGACATGTTTTATGGGGTCACCTCAAGGGATGGCACAATACGTGTTGCGGGCCCACTAGTAGCAGGCCCTGGGTAATAGTATACCACTTTGCTATGGACTCATAAGTAAACTAAATATGCCAATTAGGTCTAAGTCACTCTTACCATGTTTTAGGGAGTGAGCCCAAAGACTTTACCACCATTTAGAAGTGGTCAACTGCATAGAGTCCTATGGCCAACAAAAATGAACTAAGAAAAAACAGGAGGGGTAAAGCCAGAAAGTTTGGGGGTGACACTGCAGAGATGGCTGAGTCCAATAATGCCCCTTCCATTTAACTAGTCAGAAAAACGTTTTGTGAAATGCTAAATGGGTTTAGTGCATCATGAAAATACTTTTTTATTGGTTCCAACCTGCCTGCTTTAACGCATTGGAGGGTTTGTGACTCATAAAAAGCTTTGTACATCTATTCCATCATTATTGATGTTTATGCTAGGTGTATTACCTTTATTTACTTGCACTAAAATGTCTCCTGGAGTAGGTCTCAACAAAGTATTATTGGAGTTCTATTTGAATGATGAGACTGATATCTATTTAGTTTTCTGCCACCCTGCTTACCGCATATTGAGGAAATATAGGATTGCTTCTGCACTTCATAATTTGGAAATATGAACTATCAAATTGCTTTTTAGATTTGTAAATCAGACACTTTGTCCCATATTTACACTATCACAGTTTTTAGGTTGAGCCTGCAGGCAGCACATATGCACTGTTGCTAGCCGACAATCTGTTGTATCTGGAAAAAAAACTTTATAAAAAGGGGTGTTAGACCTGGCATTTTTAGCGGGTTTATCCTCAGACTTTTTGCTTTTTGGCCTCCTGTTTCTGACCGGTTTTTGTTGGTTTTATGACTCTGGTTACTTTACCACTGCTGATCAGTGCTAAAGTGCATATGCTCTCCCTTATGTTGTCTTATTCCTTTGTGTCATATTTATGCTGCCCCACCTTTTTTTATTAGTCACATAATATTGCTGGATTGCAGTTGGACCAGTGTGCATTGAAGAAGCTTCCACAACTCCTTCATCGCATTGGGGACAATGCCTGCCCCTCTAGCATGCCTATTGCCCAATGCCTATCCCTTTTTTAATCACTTATCACTAGAGGGCGCCCCGTAAAATCATTTGTTATCTACAAGACTGCCTGCCAATACCAAATTCCAATGTGTTGCCTGCATCAAAGATGATTGAATACCTGAACTACCCGTGCTTGGATTGGATGAGGTAATTTCAACTATTGCAACGGTGAGTGAATGATTGCATGAGTGATGATTTAGGTTGATTCATGATTCATGTGGTGGCACACATTGAGGGAGGGGGTGTTTAACATTAATATGGGAAATTTCTTGAGGGGAATATTGATTTGCACTGTTTGGGGCTTGAGTGATGGGCGCACATTTTTTTACCTGTAGGTGATCAGCCCTTTCGCACTTAGCCAGATTTAATTGCAGGGTTTTCTCTTTTTTTCTGGTTCTTCAGAGACCAGAACAGTCATTTCAGTTAACTAACAAAACGCTATGCAAAGTACTGCAATTCTGTTTCTCTACTTGTTCTTCAACAGCAGTGCACCCCACGGCTATCTTGCTCGGGTCGACATGATTCATAATGATGATGATTGGTCTGAGACTGGTCTGGGACGACAGTCAGGAGGAGTATCATGGAATAACTTAGGGTGGGAGCTGCAGGACTACCTCATCAATAGCTAGAAGCAAGAACTTATTGAGGATATTTTATTTATTTTATAATTTATAAGGCGTGACAGCTACCCAAAAAGGGTTTCCCGGCGCCAGGCAGACAAAGGAGTGTAACACCGTTTAAATGATTACTGGTTAAAAAGCCTCGCTTTTAGTGATTTACGAAATTGGGCAAATACCGTTTAGTTCCGAATAGATGTGGGAAGGGAATTCCAGAGTGAGGGACCGAGATATGCAAATGAGCATAGACTTCAATTCAAAGGTAAACCAAGAGTCTGAGGCCTAGTACTCAGCTGTGTGGAAGAGAGAGAGGTGTGTTTGTGAAATGCTGCTCTGTGTGTGTTGAAATTGTAGCAAAAGTGATACTCTGAGTCTACTTTGTTTTCTTTGCTCTGCCTCTGAGTCTTCTTGATACACTCCTCATGAAGCTTACCTTCCTTCCGTCCTTCTCCTTGTTCTAAAATACAGTTTCTCTTTAACAATCTGCAGGCCTTCTTATAGTCTCCTTCATGAACGAAAAGCGAAAGCTATCTGACCTCAACCACATTCCTGCTTACCTACTGGACCAGTGCAGACAGGCCCCAAAGAGTGGACATTCCTGAGGAGACTGTAGATGCACCACCCAAATTTGCAATTCAGTGTAATTCTTCTTTTAACAATCATATTAAATAAGAGTAGAGAGTGGGCAAGTTCACTCCTCAACCTAGAAAACAGCAAATTTAGATAGCTGATAAATTGGGTTTTGGGGCGGAAGGGCTGTTTGCAATGCATTTATCTGTACTCTGTCATACTCATTCCTTTGTTTCCTTCTAACAACAGATTTATGGAGAATAATGTGATGCTGCTTCTTACCCAGATGAATGTTGGACTGGTGTTGTAGTTTTTGTCTTTGTCAAACCTTTTCCCAAATCCCATTACGGATCCATTCGTCAAACCCCTAGCCCTCTTCACTGGGGCTGTGTAATTTATTGAGGTGTGGCTTAAATTACACCATGATGGATCACATACTTGGTGGGGAGGATGTGGTGAAAGCAGCACCAACTTACTTTAGAATCTTCTGAGCAGTAGCCCACACCAGCCCATTACCAACCCACGCATTAAAAATGATCAATTTCTTTTAGATATAGAATGAAGAATATCTGTAGTCAGCATCATCCTTCAGGCCTTGTATTGCCTAACAGCAAACGCCTAACCTAAGCTTGTCCACTCCAGACTTCGAGTCCAAATTTTTTATAACTTGGGGATTTCTGAAATAATACTGCTAGCTCCACATTAGCAAACTTTTACTAGTATTGCTGCTGTTTCTATTTTAGCACAATAAGGCATTCTCATTGTGTCATCACGTAGTACTCATGTGGTGTCAAGTCTTTGTAAATCTTTTATAATTATATAACCCGCTTACTCAGTCTTTCTACTTCCATTTAGGTGCCCACAATGGATAATCAATTAATCATTCAGATTAATCCTACAGTTACAACTCACCTGGGTGGAACTGTAAGTGGGACCTCGCTTGTAAAGTTGTGATGCCTATCCTGTTATTGCTGCATGTATATTCAGGTAAGACAACTAGTATGGATGAAATTTTACTTAGTAAGAAATAAATTAACTGCTACTGTTTTTTATCTAGATAACTGTACACAATAGAGGTCATCATGGCAGCATTCACCATAACGGTCTAGCTAGTTAAAGAAGTATGAGCCTATTCTCTATAACTAAGTGCTATACTCTCTCTTAAGTTACCAGCACATCAACAAGCTGTGTACAACTACTTGAAGGCATCAGTGCAAAGTAAAGGTAAAAGAAGCTACTTCAGGCATAAATTTAGATTTAAAAAAAATGTTTTCCCCTAAATGTATTTACAAAGAAACCCACCCTCTCCACCCAAACAACATGTCCACCCTCTCCCAAAACAACACTGACCCAAGCTCCAAAACTCCAAATGTCCAAGCAAAAGTCTCTCTAGTCCCAACTCCCTTCCCACCTTCTTAACCCAGCCCCAACAAACAACAAATCCCTCCCAACAAAACAATTTTTTTTAAAAAGGGCTAGAAGAGGGCATTATGGCTGTTGGTACAGATCTGGTCCAGGAACTGCTCCATCGTGGTTAGCCGGCCCTCTATGGTGTCCAGGCACTGCAGGAAGAGGCGCAGCTATGGCCTGTTGTCATTGTGTTGGGGTGGAATTGTTTGGAAAAGAATATATGAGGTAAGCTCTATCTGAGTAACTTACTATCAACCTATTCAAAATTCAATTTCAAAGAGATTCAATAAATAAATCTTCCAATAAACAACAGTCAATTAATCAAGAAAAACAATTACTAAAAACATGGGCATGTGTATTCAAAGAAAATTCTTTTTCATATAAAACATAAGTCTGTTTGGTAGGGTACAGATAAAACAAACAACACAATGTAACCGGAAATCAAGATTCACAAATGATCAAATGTTCTTCTCAGTTACAGTTGTGGACACCTTTACAGAAGAACTTTTTGAGGCAATTTGTAGAATTTATACAAAACAAATATTGCCTATATTAAATCCAACTGACGAATAGGTGTTATTGTCGACATTTTGGGCTATTAATGTCACAGTCTGCTAGAGTATCTTCAGGACGTTGAGAATATTGATAAAAAAAGACCCTTATTTCACAATCAATGATGAATCGTTCTGATACTTCTATGAGTCAACTTTATTTTATTATTTAAAGCATAAGTTAACGGCCAACAAGGCACAGAGGGAACGAATTATTCAAAAGTTCCAGAACATAAAGTTAGCAGAAAAATCTTCATTACAGCATTCCTGGGTCGAAGGAGTACACGTTCACGTAGCAGCATCTTGATTTCCGGTTACATTGTGTTGTTTGTTTTATCTGTACCCTACCAAACAGGCTTATTTCTTATATATATAAAAAAGAATTTTCTTTGAATATACACACCCGTGTTTTTTGTAATTGTTTTTCTTGATTAATTGACTGTTGTTTGTTTGAAGATGTATTTATTTAATCTCTTTGAAATTGGATTTCGAATAGGTTGATAGTAAGTTACTCAGATAGAGCTTACCTCATATTTTCTTTTCCAAACAATTTTTTTTAACTTAATCCCTTGTAGGCACCCTTACCTGCTCATATTTAACCGCCCAAGCCATCAAGGGTTTATTGGGTATCCCACTATTTAAGATAGTGTGTTGGGGTGGCAGCAGTTGGCTGGCGCCGGCAATGGGATGGCCGGTAGGCTTGAGGCTGAGGGGGACTGGCTGCTCTGGGGTCTGGCTGTTGCGCATAAATTTCCTCTTCTTCCAGGACCACCAGCCACCAGTAGTGGATACACTCCAGAATCTGCCACCACAAACAAGCCGTTATCGCCTACCTGTTGGGTGGTCCAGCTGGACCAGCATGAACAACTATATAGAGAAAATAAAAAAGCCAAATTGTAAATAATGCTATGTGCAAACAATTGAATTAAATTACTGGGTGGCACTGTAGCAGTACATTGCTGGTCACATAGGGACATTGGAATGTATTTGATGTGATTATGATTAGGAGAGTCACAAGGCCAATTTTATGTATTATCCACGCAGGTTACCAAACATAAAAAAGCACTGACTTTGTGGCAGGAAAATATTAACAGACAGAGAATAACATCACAGGATTAAAAAACAGTGATTTGATTATTTTTATTCTTCTAAGGCTTTTCAAGTACCTATAAACAGAGTCAGAGACTTTGAGTTGAAAAATAAAGGAGTTCTCAATAATGAGTACGGCATTATGCACTATATGGAGTACAAGTTGTGTGTGGTGCTAAAATAATGAAGCCATGCTCATTGCTAGCCAGCATCTCTGCTAGTTTGCTACTTTCTGCAGCTGAAGTTGACAATTATCTATTTTTAATTCCAATGGCCCTGCTCTTTGCCAAATGCATTCCTCTATCTACCCTGTCGCCAAAGAGGCAGATGAATAATAAATAAGATACTATGTCAGTCACACACCTCATGTATGAAATGCGTATAGTAATATATTATCCTGTCTGCCATAAGTAGACTTTGAGGAAGAGGAATCTAATGGACTGCACAGCAGGTAAAGGAACACGCTATATTATTTGGCACATCTGTCACTGTGTATCTCATATGCCAAACTTGACATCAAATCATGGACTTACTCCCACTTTACTCTGTGGCCTCGCCTGCCACCATGTTTTCCAACAAATTAATTTGCTGGGCAGTAGCCAAGGAAAGGAAACTTGATTTTCTCTACTGCAGGGGGTAAGGTAGAGGGATTAGACAGATAGGGTAGAGATTTTTATATACATATATTAGAGGGGCCACTACACTGATCATCGAATCATCATCTTTGGCTTATGCAGTCACGGTACATTTCGAAAAGGAAAGATCTGAACAAGTGTAAATTAAATCTGTTATGGGAAACCATGAAATAGATTCTGGAATAACTTCACATGGGGATCACATTAAAAGTGGCAAATGCCAAGAATGGATTTTCCAATTTGGTAGGCTGAGATAGAAGAACTTAGGAAAAAATAAAGGAGTGAAGTACTAAGAGGTGACTGAGTGGGTGAAGGGACAACACACCTTGAGTGTTCGGTTTGCAATGCATTGAAAACATTGCAAATGCTGCAATAACTGAAGCGGACGCATATTACACAGCCAACACTGCAGTCACAAATTGGTTGACCCATACTGCACATTAGTCATAGTTCGCATAAATGCCATGGGTGGGGAGAGGGGATAGTGAATGATAGATAGGATAGAGCTGGCTCACTTAACTAATGCAGCCAGTCAAGGTAGTAGAACGAATGATAGAAATAAATAACCTCCACTTAGAACCATAGATTTGAATTATATACAGCCCTACATAAACCAAGTAAGCAAAGTAGGTGAGCAGCTTGCTCCTTGTGAGATGAAGAGCTGCCTTGCCTATTCATTCAAACAATTCAAATATTAATTCATCATTTCATTCTTACTCACCCACCATGATTAATCTTTCCCATTCAATCTTCCACCAAAATTTCCAATACATTATCCAGCCATTCAATTGCAACCCTTTCTTCAAACCATCCTTTCCCCTATCTATCCCTTTACCCACCTGTGCACCCTTTCACCCTTTCACCCACCCACCCTTTCACTCATATGCCATTTCCTCTCTTTTAAGTTATCTTCCCTTCTTTCTTGTCTCCCTCAAGCCATCAAAGCTTATTATGTGAGATTTTGCTGCATTGCAGATAGAAGAGGCCATAATAACTCAACTACCACTGTGGCTGGGGGGGTTTCACTTCATATTCATTTTTTATAACGATGAGCGATGCCATGGCAATAGAGAGTGAGCATAGTAATGGCAAGAAATTATGTGACTTACCAGTGCCCGTCCCAGCTCTCGCTTCTCTCTTTTAACAGGCCCGTCTCCTCCTGCAGCAGCACTGGAGCCAGCATCACCGATGTTCTGTGTGGCTAGAACAAAACACTGCAAACAATTTAGATCCCAGATATATAACCCCAAATACAACTGCAATGCAGCACTACAGTTAAGTTGGCCCGTCAGTATCTTCCGATATCAATTTGGGCATTTGATTGGTTGGATCACAAAGTTAGACAAGCTAGGCGTGGAATAATGGCCAATGAGACATATGGTGTTGGTTGCCAAATGCAAGTGGGACCTCATACTTTTTTTCCAGCCTTGCTGCACTGTCATAGGAAACTGCTGGTATACTCCAACTATAAATGAACAAATCTTCAGCATACTACATTGCAGGAGGGAGGGGGTCTATTATGACCATGGCCACTCTCTTGTGAACCAAACTGTGTTAAAGCTAGGATTAAGCAGGAAAAGTAAAGCCTCCTCAACAAACATACGTGGAGATTTGTATTTACTAGGGCCTGCTATCTGAATCAACACGATAGACAGCACCAACATTCCAATACCCCAAGATTCTACCCTAAGAATTCCACAACAATCATAAAAGGACTTACTGGGATCAGCAGAGCCCTCAGCAGCGGCGCTGGTGGGCGGCGCCGGCTGGCCAGCTTCTCCTGGACTCTCAGAAACATTTATTTTCTTGCCCTTTGGTGCTGATGAAAACAATTAAGAAGAGAAATAAAAATAGATTAGTGATTTAGTTAATAATCTCCACAAAATGCTTTATGATAAGCAAACGCAGTCACATACTTCACTAAAACAGATCACCTATAGTACTACTAGTTTTGACTTGAGTTTGTCGTTAAATCCATTCCAAATTTCCTTAACAAAAACTACATTTGGAACTAATGAATTGTAGTGAAGGATCTTTGATTCTATTCCCATTTCTCAACACCCTTGATGGACCAACTCAGTCTCCCTTTTTTGCAATGCTTAGATGCACACTTCACATCACTATGAATTCTTTTAAATAATCTGAAACTATACAAGCTACATAAACAAAGTCACAGAGAGAACGCCCTACTCACTGATTCACTATAGTTACAGGAGAACAGTCGGCAATGGTTTCTTAATTAATCAGCTGAATTGAGTACCTAATGAGTGCGAATAGGCGGAGCTGAGCACCTGCCTAGCAGAAACTAGACACTGGATCATACAATAATACACCAGCGTGAACTAAATATAAATTAGCATTGTAAACACAAACACAACATTGTGAGGGAGGAGTCCAGGATGAAACCCAGGTTGCGTGCGTGGTCCGTGGGCTTGGGGGCGGTGCCCAGGGCAGGGGGCCACCAGGAGTCTCGATCTAAGGTTGTATGTGACTGCCCCTTTCAGGTGGACTTGTCCTCAGCTAGCTCTTCAAGATGTGTAATGATCTCTATGGAAGGGCTGTCACTTGAGTGTACTCTGGGACTGACTATCAGAGAGGTTGCTGAAACAGGAGATCGTTCAGTAGCAGCAGCCTCAACTTGCTGTGTCAGAGGTGGCATGAGAGCGCTTTCGTCTTGGCCCCACAAGCATCATCATCACCTCTGTAATCTCCCACTGGAGAACCATCCTGTTGGCCATCAGGTCTGTGGTTCGGTTGTCTGTAGATCTTGATAAAGGATTCATTCCTGGTAACAACCTCACATCCTCTCCTTGCAGTTATTATTGTACCTTTCCAAGGCTCGATCTCAAATGGCAAATGTACAGTACGAAGTCTCCGACTTTTATATGCCTATGCCGGGTTCTTCTCTACCATGACATTTTGTCATTCTGTGCTTGCCGTTGGCATAAAGCTATTGCTCCTTTATCTCTGACTGATATTGGCTCTGTAATATGAGGATTGTTGTCGCCCATCATCCTATTCATACACAGAGAGAGTGCCGGGATGTACTCTGGTCATGGCTTGTGGAGTGAGCTGGCATTCTGATTGTTGGCCAGCGCAATACTCAGACCTTTTTTCAAGGTTTGCATGAAGCATTCGGCCTCCACATTTGTCTGTGGCCATCGGGGAGTTATCCACCTGTGATGAATACTTTTGGATGTCATGTAGTCAGCAAACCCCTGCCTGGAGAACAGGACACCAATATCTGGCCAGAGTTCAATCCACAAATCATGAGTAGCCATAACCTTCTCAACTCTGGATCTGGTCTGGCTGGTAAAAATGAACTCCAGAATCTCGACTCAAGGATATTTTGATAAGTCATTCATTATTACCAGTTGACCTTGCTGGTAGGTCGCTCCCCCACCACACAGCTCCGCCTGTGTGCCCTGACGCTGCCGCTGCTGCTGAAGTCGAGGCCCTCCTCCACCCGCAGGCTTCCACCTGCGCCTCATCCCTGGTGGCCAGTGGTAGGCCCTAGGTTTGTATCTTTGTGCCCGCTTTTCCTTCTATCTCCCCCTCGCTCCCCTGATTTGTGCCCTTTTGCCTTCTGCCTCCCCCTCGCTGCCCTGATTTGTGCCCGTCTTTTGTCTTCTGTCTGTCCCTCGCTGCCCTGATTTGTACCCGTTTTTTTGCCTTCTGTCTCCCCCTCGCTGCCCTGATTTGTGCCCGTTTTGTGCCTTCTGTTTCCCCCTCACTGCCCATGTTGTGCCCGGTTGCCTTCAGGGGCCCCGCCACCTCACTGACCATTCGCTGCCCCTGCCTCCCACCTCCCAGATGCTTCTCCCTCCCATATCCCCATATATGGCGGCCGCTGTGCGGCCGCGCCGAAGGCAAGCTCATCTGCTCCTGGACCGTGCCCAGCACCAGAACCCCTGGTCCCCGCAACCGCCATGATGACCGCCACTGCTACGATGCCAGCACACTCCATGCTCTCAACCCCAGACGGACCCACACCTGCTTCAAGGCCGCCCCGAAATGCACACACGGCCCCTTCACCTGCCGGAACTACAGCTACACCAGCTTCAGAGCCAAACAACCCACCAAGAAAGGCCTCAACCACCTCCGATGCATACTACTGAACACCCGCTCCGCACGCAAACACGCCGTCGAGCTCTGGGACCTGCAAGACACATCATCCCCAGACATCGCCTTCCTAACAGAGACCTGGATGAACGACTCTTCCGCACCCGACATCGCCATAGCCATCCCAGACGGCTACAAGATCACCCGCAGAGACCGCACCAACGGAGTTGGAGGAGGAATCGCCATCGTCCACAAGAACAGTATCAGGGTCTCGACCAGCACCGATGACACTCTCAGCACCGACGAACACATACATTTCCAGATCCACACAGACCTCAACTCCACCCTCAGAGGCACCCTCGTCTACAGACCCCCAGACCCCAACCCCAGTTCAGCGACTCCATCGCCGACTTCATCAGCACGCATGCCCTGACCTCCACCAACTACATCCTCCTCGGAGACCTGAACTCTCCCCTGGAGAACAACAACGACAGCAACTCGACAACCCTGATCAATAACCTCGCCAACCTCGGACTGAGGCAACTCGTCACAATGCCTACCCACTCCATAGGCCACACGATTGACCCCATCTTCTCTGCAAGCCCCCACGTCACCTTCAGCCACACCACCGAACTCCTCTGGACCGACCACCGCTGAATCCACTTCTCCTTCCAGAAACCCACCATACACCACCGCACCCAACAGATCCCTTGCCGCTGCTGGAGAAAAATCACCGAAGACCAACTACACGCAAACCTCGCTCTCAGCCCACCCACCGAATCCTCCAACACCAACGGCGCTGCCCGCAACCTCAGATGCTGGATCGACGACTGCGCCAACACCCTCGCCCCGCTGAAGAAACCCCCCCACAGAGACACCAGCAAGAGGACCAGCTGGCTCACCCCAGAACTCCTACACTCCAAGCGAGCCTGCTGGAACCTAGAGAAGAAATGGCACAGCGAACAGACTCCGGACAGCCACACAGCCCACAAGGACGCCACCCGCATCCACCATCACCTCATCAGGACTGCCAAGACGACCTCCTTCAAAAACCGCCTCGACAACAACGCACACAATAGCAAGGAGCTCTTCAACATCATGAAGGAACTCTCCAACCCCAGCTGCAACACCAACGACATCCTGCCGTCGCAAGCCCTGTGCGACTCCCTCACCACTTTCTTCCACCGCAAGATAGCAGACATCCACGACAGCTTCAACACCCAGACAGCCCAAACAGACAGCATCACAACAGTCTCTCCGCACACCATGGATCACGACCTCCTGCTAGCCTGGACCAGCGTGAGCATCGATGACACCATAAAGACCATGAGCACAATCCACTCCAGACGATACCTCGAAGAAAACAAAATCCTGGACCCTTCCCAGTCAGAGTTCCACAACAACCACAGCACCGAGACCGCCCTCATCGCTGCCACCGATGACATTAGGATACTGCTGGACAATGGTGAGACTGCAGCCCTCATCCTCCTGGACCTCTCCGTCTCCTTCGACATCATCTGCCACCGCACACTACGTGCACGCCTCCACGCTGTAGGGATCTGAGACAAAGCCCTGGAATGGACCACCCCCTTCCTTTCCGGCAGAACCCAGAGCGTCCGCCTCCCCCATTCCGATCCGAAGCCTCCGAGATCATCTGCGGCGTACCCCAGGGTTCATCCCTCAGCCCGACACTGTTCAACATTTACATGGCCCCGCTCGCACACGTCGTTCGACAGCAGGACCTCAACATAATCTCCTATGTCGACGACACTCAACTGATCCTCTCCCTCACCAAGGACCCCATCACCGCCAAAGCTAACCTCCACGAAGGAATGAAGGCCGTCGCCGACTGGATGAAGGCCAGCCGACTGAAGCTGAACTCAGACAAAACGGAGGTCCTCATCCTCGGCTCCAACCCTTCAGCCTGGGATGACTGCTGGTGGCCGACGGCACTGGGGACAGCCCCGACACTCACCAACCACGCACGCAACCTGGGAATCATCTTCGACTCAATGCTCTCTATGACCAAGCAAGTCAACGCCATCTCCTCCTCCTGCTTCAGCACCCTCCGCATGCTCCGCAAGATCTACAGGTGGATCCCGACAGATACAAGAAGAACAGTCACCCAGGCCCTCGTCAGCAGCAGACTCGACTACGGAAACGCATCCAAAATGCCTCGGCATGACTGATCCTCGACGTACCACGCCACGGCCACATCACCCCCAACTGAGAAACCTGCACTGGCTGCCCGTCAACAAGAGGATCACCTTCAAGCACCTTACCCATGCACACAAGGCACTCCACAAGACTGGCCCAGCCTACCTCAACAAACAACTTTCCTTCTACACCCCCAACCGCCAGCTCCGCTCTGCTGACCTCGCACTCGCCACCATCCTGTGCATTCGAAGAACAACCACCGGTGGGAGGTCCTTCTCCCACCTCAGCACCAAGAGCTGGAACACCCTCCCACTGAACCTACGACAGACCCAACACCTGCTGACCTTCAGGAGGCTACTCAAGACCTGGCTGTTCGATCAGTAGCGCCCACCCCCCAGCACCTTGAGACCCTCCCGGGTATGTAGTGCACTCTACAAATGTTGTTTGATTGATAGATGTCAGCATGTGTTGGCTATCTGGTAGGTTTCCAAAGTCAGCACTAGCGTAGTGATTAGAGGTGCAGGTGGTCTGTATGAACAGCAGCTAGACATAGTGGGCTTTATGGTATTTTCTGTTCCACCCAGTAATCGAGCCCCAAGAACCAGACTTTGCATCAGAGCCTGGATTTTGTTTTGACTACCCCTTGATGGGCATTGTAAGCCAAAGCTACCACCTGTTGCTGTAATTATGCAGGAATCACCAACCGGGGACCCCTCAATAGGCACACTTTGAGGGAAACAGTGAGTTCATGATGGATATTATGCAATGACAGAAGTGTTTGCCCTGCCTCCTCTGTGCAAAGGGACACATTGTAAGTGAACATGTTCCAATTCCCAGAAGGTATAGCTGATATTGCTAACTGGAGACATTGATCCATGATGGTGGCCTTGACGATCTCCCCCAGAGAAATGGGCAGAGGCCTTGACCTCTCAATGACTAGCTTGATGTACTCCTCCCCTTCATCGGCATCCAATTCTTCATAGGCGGTGACTGGTCTTGCGAGCCTGGACAGGTAATCTGTGAGATTCTGAATTGCTGGACTCAATATAACAGAAAAGCAGTACTCCTGCAGCTGGAGAATTCACTTATCAATCCTCAGTGGTGGTTTTGATGATGATCCAATGAACAGGAGAAACAGTGACTTGTGGTCCATGTGGACTACTATAGGGTGACCATAGAAATATACGTGAAATTGGTAACATCCCCAATAAATAGCTATTACTTCTTGCTCTATGTGAGAGTGCCACTGTTCAGTGTCTGTAAAAGCAAGACTGGCATATGCTACTGAAGCCTATTTCCTTCTTGAGAAATGCACACTTTTCCTAATGAAGGGTGGCCCACTGTTCGGTAATCATTGAAACACCATTCTTAGTCTGTTGAGATGCTCCTCAAGCGTAGGTGTGTGCCCTAGGATGTCTTCTCTGACATTAATGATTTCTTCCATCTAGCCTGGCCAATACCCCTCCGATCACATCCTGAAACACTTCAGTGATGCTGGACACTCCGCAATTGAGCCGTTTGTACCTCTTCAGTCTCACGTGGGTGGAGAACATTTTGATAGCCCTGGACTCTGGTGCCAGCATCAGCTGATGGTATCCAGCTCAGAGGTGCATTTTGGAGAACCATTGTGAACCGTTTACTTCTGCCACAGTGTCATCGACCGTTGGTATTAGATACCTTTCATGCCAGATAGCCATATTGGTTAGCTGCATGTCCACCCATATGCAGACCTCTCCAGTCTGCCTGGGTCTTCAGGCTACTACGATTGGGGAGACCCACATTGACAGACCTTCTACCCTTTCAATAATGTTCATGTGTTCCTGCTTCCGGAGTTCGGCTTCCACTTTTGGGCGGAGATAATATGCCACTCTGCAATGTCTTAACACCACTGTTTGAATTGAATTGTCAATGTGGATGTCTATTAAAAACATTTTCAGACATCAATATCTTTCAACAACTCTGCAAATTTGGTTAGTAGATCTTCCACATCCACTAAATGGACACTAAATTCAAACAAGACTAACTGGAGACATTTTGCTGTCCGACAGCTCAGCAGCATGTCTAAGCCTCATTTGGTGACATATACTATGGCTTTTGTTGTGTGTATCCCATGAGTGATTTTGGTTGTGAAAACCCTGGCAAGCGGGTGGGGTGTTGATGAGCTGAAGGTAAATGCCTGGATTGTGGTGAGGCACAGAGCAGGTTGCAGTGGGAGAGTCTGAGAATGGACTGCGCCAAGATGTTATTGGAAGAGCCCGTGTGAATCAGGGCTGGGACTTAATGGCTGGCAATGAAGATTGCACATTTTGGGATCCGACTTTTGTGATGTTCTCCTGGTTGCATGGCGTGAATGACATGTACCACGCCTCCCACATCGTCACTGTCCATGTCCTCTTCATGATCTGGTACCCCTATGGTCTCCTTGGCATTCCCCGACTTGGGTTTTTGAACCATCTGAGATGCAGAGGTGTGGCATACTTTGGCCAAGTGATTGAGTTTGCTGTAACATTTTTTCATTTTCTTTCTTTCTTCTTCTTATTCAATACTTCGGATTGAGCTATCTTTATTTCAGTTCACTTACATTCGCACTAGACGTTTTTCTCTTCCAATATGGCGAAATATTTGCTTTTGAATCTTTATTGTTGTCTCAGCACCACGTGACCCGCGTGAGTCTCGCGATGCCGTTTTTTCCTTCTTTATACGGGACATCCAGACGCTAGTTTGCTATCACCGATTGCCGGAAACCTCACTCGACTTTTTGCTTTCATCATCTCGGGCGAGTTTGTGTCTTTTGTGCATACACTTCCATGCCATTCTGGCTTCACGCCATGTTTTGGCACTGACTGCGTTGTTCTTTTATTTCAGAGACTGCTTTGATCTTCTTTCTCAGGTAACTTCCTGTTTTCACGCAGGATGCTTTTTTTGTATCTTGTTTGCGGCATTGCCTTGTTAGTATCCTCGCTCCTTTCCGTGTTAGTATCCTCACTCCTTTCCATTTTTGCAGGTTTTCAACCCGTTTTCAGTGCCCTTACAGGTACTGACCTTACTCGCATTGACATCACCAGCATGGCTATCTCCTTTGAATTTTTTTATTGAGTTTTTATCGTATTGTTTTTCTTTCTCTTCTAGCATGTAAGGTTCTTGCATCTAAATCCTTATAGTCCCCATTACTTATTGCTACTCACTAAGTAGATATGTTATTATTAATCTTTCTTTATGTCTGGGTTCTACACGTACTTTTCCTTTTATTCTGGTATCCTATTACTTCATATAATGAACAGTACAGGTGGCGTTGGCAACTCTTCTGACCAAAATTTCTGGTAATTTCTAGACTGATTGTATCGTTTTTGATGCTGTCTCACGGTTCCGGCAGCATGATAATATTGTGGATGCACAAAAAGCGTTTAATGATATCAAATGCTTATTTCTATGTTTAAACTAAGCCTTTTTTATGTATTGCAGAGGCCCCTGACGAAGGGACTAGGAGTCCCGAAATGCATTGGGCTAGGGGTAATCACGACTGTTTGTAAATGACAAGAACTGTAATCTTTATGTTTATGAATGAACTGAAGTTGAACAGTTTCATGTAAAAAGAATTTTTCAAGCAATTAAGAAATGTAATTGACTTGATGTATTTTATGTTATTCTATCATTTGATTCATTTCATACAACATGACAAATTGTTGAAAGAAATGCACTGGTTTTGAGCTTTATTTTTATTTTTTTATTTGTGGATTTTCCAGTCCACCAAGGCATAAGTTTTTTTTTTTTGTTTTTTTTTTTTTAAAAACCTTTATTTGTGCATAGTAAAAGAACAAATACGGGCCTACAACCATCAGGCCGGCCACAATACGGTTGAGCACAGAGACAAACAATACATCCCCTGTGCGTCAAGGTCAAGATTAGCAACGATTCAGGATTCATACACTGGAGGGATCCTTGACACCGGGGGAAGGAGAAGTGAAGGTTAATTTTAAGGTTTTCAAAAAAAAAAATTTTTATCGGGAAAAAAGTCAGTAAAGGATAGAAACAAGGAGATTCGAGTCCGCAAGTCGGCTTCATACACTGGAGAGCAGCAGCATCATTAAAACAGCCATAGAAAATCTCATACAGTAAGGCGATGCAATTAGATAACAGGATCATCACAGTAGTAAATACGCACCACCTAAAAGCCGCCCCCACTCAATCCACCCCACACCCGGACCCCGAATCGAAACAAGTATAGCGCAGAGACATGAAAGAAAGAGGCCCATAGAACTAAAAAGAAACAGTAAATTACCCCCCCACCCTACACCAATGCGGAGGCTATGGCCTACCCCCCCCCCAGCATAGTGCCTGTCGCCCAATGAACCCGAAATATAGACGAGAGAGAAAGTAGGAATAGAGTAAAGAAACTAAGAGAAGAAAGAAGAAAGGAGGCGGGGAGGAGCCCACGTATCCTCAGGAGCGCCCGACACCACCGGCCAACCAAGCCTCCACACACTGAAACCCCACTACACCCAAAGGCGGTCGTGGGAAGATAGCATGTAACACCACGGAAATGAAGGCAGACAGATCGCGACGAGTGCGCACAACATAAGTAGACAATTCCAGTCCCAGTCCAGCCCGGCCGTGAAGCCATGATGATAGAAAGTAATCTAGCCCTGGCCCGATCGCGGGCGTACGATTAGACCCGCCCCCTCGTGAATGCCCCGCATCCCGAACAGACAAAGACAATATGGCCACTTGGGAGAAGATGGAGAAGTAGAGTCACAAAATGGCCGCCGATCATCTATTGAGGTCCCC
This sequence comes from Triturus cristatus, assembly GCF_964204655.1. Classification (NCBI taxonomy): domain Eukaryota; kingdom Metazoa; phylum Chordata; class Amphibia; order Caudata; family Salamandridae; genus Triturus; species Triturus cristatus. The sequence continues at coordinate 534,419,894 of NC_140583.1, read as the reverse complement.
TTGCACACCATATAAAATCCAGACCTGGCTTGTAAAGTACATGAGTTCCACATAAAAGGAGTCGTAGGCCACCGTGAACAGTTCCTCGAGGTCGCCAGGTGTAGTTCAGCTGGAAACTCCTGCGGGCACGGTGAGGCAGGCAACAACAAAGCAGGCAGCAATGACCGGGGAAACAAAGTATCTGCCATTGAGCAGGAGAGCGATTGATCCTGAGCGCCGGGAAAGCCAAATGCAGACACCAGTGTAGCACCGTTATACCCAGTCGTTGCTTCCCCGCAGGAGGACCACAGCACTGGCAGATTCACGTCTTGTTGATCACAAACGGGGCGCTCACGGCCCGCAGCAGACAGTGTAGAGTCGAACCGCTCACTCAGCGTTTGCAAGCCGACACACAATTGCAGACGAAAGTCCCGCAGGGCAGCCAGCACGGAGCCGTATGTCAGCGGAAGCTGCGTCCCCCCAACGGCAGCAATCCGGGACGGCACTGGGGAGCTGGAGTCTGGTAGAGGGAGGGCGAAGCGGGCAGCGGGCGAGACCGGAGCATCACCCCCTAGCAGCAAGCAGGCAATCAGCGCCATGTTTTACCGTTGAACGGTACCGTGGCCAGGGGGGGGATCGTGACAAGGAGGCAATTCCCAACAGGTCTGCGCCGCAACAGATGAAAGCCAGCAGTCTCTTCCCCTCCCTCAGGCTCTCTTTGCAGCCGACTAGACCATAGAAGAAGGGGGTCTGCAGCCTTCTACAGCGTGGTCCACAGAGCGGGGTAGGAGACCCGCCACACCGGGGCTTACCCTCTGGCTCCAGCCCATCAGATGCAGGGTACAGGAGGTGTCCGGGCGTCTCTCTCCCGGCTCTTCTGGCGACCGTGCGTGGCGTGAGGCGGGATCGGGACCTCGGGCTCAGATTTGCACCAGCGGGTCCGGTGACTGCAACGATTCCAGGGGGCCGGCCGAGGCCACAGTAGAGCAAGGGTCCAGGGCGGGGAACAAAGGCACCAAAAACTCCGGCATCCGGGCGGGCTAAGACTTCGGGAAAGCGGCGGCGCAGTCTGCGCGTCGTCGCACGCGTTGCACCTCGAAAATCGGCAAGGATAGGAATCAGGATGATAGTCCGAGGCCAAGGGCCGACGGAGCCGGGCGCTCAAGCGACTGCTCCGGTCGCCATCTTGGCTCCTCCTGGCCCACCAAGGCATAAGTTGATTAAGCTTTAAGAACCTCACATTGGTTGTGCACGCTGTTCTCTCAAGTGAATGTTCTCTTGACCTTGCTGCATAACACAAAGCCATGCCATGTTTCAGCATGTTAGAAAGTACCTGCCTATTTGAGCAAGGCCTTGCCATTGTTTCAGTCAAATGAATTAATAACAGCACAATTGCTTCACAATGCTGCAGATTGACGCCTTATTCATTTGTTTTAAGTTTACTCCAAAACACAATTAAGAAGGCGTGTGTGTTGTGCTTACTAATACCAGATGTACTGTTAGCAGCGCTGTGGCATGCACGCTAGCAGACTCGCATTCAATATAATAAATCACTCCATCCCCAGGAAAGCACAGTGTTACACTTTAACATAAATACTCTGCCATTATTTTTTATTTGACGCAATCAGCCTTCAGCACAACCTTGTTGCATTTCATGTATTTTTTTCTCAAAAGCCCTTTTTGCATTGTGCACAGCGCGCTGTCGGCACTACCTGTGCTTAAAACAACTTTGTGTATGTGAGTATTGTACATAGTTTATGATGCAGCCTGTCCTGTCCTAAACTTTTTTTCTCTTACTTACCATGCTGCAAAGCAAGGCTAAAAAACATTGATAAAGCTAATAATTATGACCTGTTGGCTTTGCAATGCTTGTTACTTTCAGCATGCTATGCGCAGCATAGATACTAACAAAAGTGCTGCAGGTTCTTTTAATAAAGACATACATGGCCTCAAGGCATTGCAACATGTTATTGCATAGAACTTTGTGGGCACGTACAGTGGGTTGATTAAGTAACGCCCGTTCAAAGGCTTCTAGGCCTTCCTGTAGAGGAATTGAGGTGTACAATGACGTAACATCGATGGTGCATAACAAAAATTCAATGGAATTAGATAAACCTACATTTTTTAACCATGATAAAAAGTCTGTGGTGTCGCGTATGTAAGATTCCCATGTACGTACAATGGGCTGGAGAAATTGATCAATGTAAACTCCCAAAGGTTCAAATAGCGACCCGCAACAAGACACAATCGGTCTGAAGGGTGGGTCGGTGGGATGTTTATGGATTTTTGAAGGGATTCTGCTTAATTTTACCACTGCTGGATCCGGTGGGTGCGACGGTTGTTGACCCTTGGACAAAAAAGATTCCATAGAACCAGTAGCATGGGTTTCAACGATATCTGTGGTTTTACTGGTGCTTGCTGTTTGATTAGAAGCTCCATTGATGTTTAAGGGCGGTCTTGTTGGTTGTAATTCCCGATCAGACACTATACTTTTTTCAGATGAGAATTTTTTTTTTTTTTTGTAAGGTCTCCTTTACGCATACATTTCTGCCCATGTATATACTTTGTTTAGGCAGTAGTCAATGGTATCCCTTTTGAATTTGCGGAGTTTACGCTCCTGAAGTTCTTTGCCATAATTTTCTAATTTGATGTTGATTTGTTCTAGTGAATTTGCCCAATCTTCTGCGTCAATGCCTCTAGACAAGTCTTGTTTGATATTGAAAATTTCTTCTTCAAGTTCCTTGATCGTTTTTGAAAGTTCTTTGACTATCAATAAAATCAAATCAAGCGGACATTTGTTCAACACTGCATACCAGCGATCCATAAAACTTTATTGAATTGAAACCGGAACAACATCGGTTTAATGGGAAGACGAAGCCCACCATGGATTCTTCAGTGTTTGTGATACTGTAACATTTTTTCGTTTTCTTTCTTTCTTCTTCTTATTCAATACTTCGGATTGAGCTATCTTTATTTCAGTTCACTTACATTCGCACTAGACGTTTTTCTCTTCCAATATGGCGACATATTCGCTTTTGAATCTTTATTGTTGACTCAGAACCACGTGACCCGCGTGAGTCTCGCGATGCCGTTTTTTTCCTTCTTTATACGGGACATCCGGACGCAAGTTTGCTATGACCGATTGCCAGAAACCTCAGTCAACTTTTTACTTTCATCATCTCGGGTGAGTTTGTGTCTTTTGTGCATACACTTCCATGCCATTCTGGCTTCACGCCATGTTTTGGCACTGACTGCGTTGTTCTTTGATTTCAGAGACTGCTTTGATCTTCTTTATCAGGTAACTTCCTGTTTTCACGTAGGATGCTTTTTCTGTATCTTGTTTGCGTCATTGCCTTGTTAGTATCCTCACTCCTTTCCGTGTTAGTATCCTCACTCCTTTCCATTTTTGCAGGTTTTCTTCCCGTTTTCAGCACCCTTACAGGTACTGACCTTACTCACATTGACATCACCAGCATGGTTATCTCCTTTGAATTTTTTTATTGAGTTTTTCTCGTGTTGTTTTTCTTTCTCTTCTATTGTGTACGGTTCTTGCATCTAAATCCTTATAGTCCCCATTACTTATTGCTACTCACTAAGTAGGTATGTTATTATTAATCTTTCTTTATGTCTGGGTCCTACAGGTACTTTTCCTTTCATTCTGGTATCTTACTACTTCATATAATGAACAGTGCAGGTGGCGTTGGCAACTCTTCTGACCACAATTTCTGGTAATTTCTAGACTGATTGTATCGTTTTTGATGCTGTCTCACGGTTCCGGCAGCATGATAATATTGTGGATGCACAAAAGCGTTTAATGATATCAAATGCTTATTTCTATGTTTAAATAAAGCCTTTTTTATGTATTGCAGAGGCCCCTGACGAAGGGACTAGGAGTCCCGAAATGCATTGGGCTAGGGCTAAATTATAAGCACTGTAATCTTTATGTTTAGGAATGAACTGAAGTTGAACAGTTTCATGTAAAAAGAATTTTTCAAGCAATTAAGAAATGTAATTGACTTGATGTATTTTATGTCATTCTATCATTTGATTAATTTCATACAACATGACAAATTGTTGAAAGAAATGCACTGGTTTTGAGCTTTATTTATTTTTTTTAAATTGTGGATTTTCCAGTCAACCAAGGAATAAGTTGATTAAGCTTTACCCCCTTCGGTGCCCGCCCCTTTCCCCGCCCTGTGCCGGCCGTTACATTAGCGGGCGGGGTTTGTGACGAGCTGGACTCGTCATGGGCACAGCGCCACCGCGGCCCATGACGAGTCCAGCTCGTCACGGGCACCGAAGAGGTTAAGAACATCACATTGGTTGTGCACGCAGTTCTCTCAAGTGAATGTTCTCTTGACCTTGTTGCATAACAGAAAGCCATGCCATGTTTCGGCATGTTAGAAAGTACATGCCTGTTTGAGCAAGACCGTGCCATTGTTTCAGTCAAATAAATTAATAACAGCACAATTGCTTCACAACGCTGCAGATTGACGCCTTTTTCATTTGTTTTAAGTTTACTCCAAAACACAATTGAGAAGACGTGTGTGTTGTGCTTACTAATACCAGATGTACTGTTAGCAGCGCTGTGGTAATAAAGCTAGCATGCACGGTAGCAGACTCGCATTCAATATAATAAATCACTCCATCCCCAGGAAAGCACAGTGTTACACTTTAACATAAATACTCTGCCGTTATTTTTTATTTGACGTAATCAGCCTTCAGCACATCTTGTTGCATTTCATGTATTTTTTTCTCAAAAGCCCTTTTTTCATTGTGCGCAGCGCGCCGTCGGCACTACCTGTGCTTAAAACAACTTTGTGTATGTGAGTATTGTACATAGTTTATGATGCAGCCTGTCCTGTCCTAAACGTTTTTTCTCTTACTTGCCATGCTGCAAAGCATGGCTAAAAACCATTGATAAAGCTAATTATCGTGACCTGTTGGCTTTGTAATGCTTGTTACTTTCAGCATGCTATGCGCAGCATAGGTACTTACAAAAGTGCTGCAGGTTCTTTTAATAAAGACATACATGGCCTCAAGGCATTGCAACATGTTATTGCATAAAACTTTGTTGGCACATACAGTGGATTGATTAAGTAACGCCCATTCAATGGCTTCTAGGCCTTCCTGTTATTGCATAGAACCATAAGATCAACCTCTATTTGTAATTTCTAGATGGTGTATTTTTAGGAAGCTGGTGAACTAGAACTTTGATTATCATAGTATTTATGTGCCTTCTTATTAGTAATATACAGTGATGTGAACTGAAAGTTTTATGGGTAATTTATTTTTACTTAAAAAGTCTTTGAACAATTGATTGATTCACTGTGTAATTAATGATGGTATTACCTTTCATCAGTGTGTTGCGCCCTATAAAATATTTATGCTCACTAATAAAATTAATCTTCCCGGACTATGTTGATTTCACATATGCCATTATCAATTAATAAAAATGCACCAACGATCACTTGTATGTTACTGCTTGTTTGTCAAGGGAAGGATTGCACTCAAGGCTTTCACAGTATGTTCTGAACATTACTCCCTCCTGAAAAGGTAAATATATCGGTTTGAGTGCCATATATATCTTACTTTTGATACTTTCAGAGGCTGTGAGGCAGATTTTCGCCTCCAGGTGCCATGAGGCAGTATACCAACTTCATGATGCCCCGGAGCCTTGGAGGCAGTATACCTGTAAACACAGTTAGCGTTATTTTCAGAAGCAATATGTCCCACATGATGAAGAGTTTAATTGCTTCCAGCACAAGAAAAAAATATTGGGGTATAGAAGGTCCACTATTCTAATAAGGCTGGCTTTTGTGTTCACTAAACGTTTCTCTCAGCCAGCTCTTTGATGTCTACGATAAAGGTCCACTAGAATTAGAAGGTCAAACGATTTAGAAGAAGGGTATAGGCAATGGCTCCAGGAATTTGTATTCTAAGGGTAGAGTATGTCCAGCTACTGAAAAACCAATTGTAAACTCTAAGTCGCTCAAGGGATTGAGAAGGGACATTTGTAGTAAAACTCACATTCTGAATCCCAACACTGCAGATATCTAACTTAGAACAGAGTCAAATGAACTTCTCTTCAAAACTGTTCACAAACTTCATGTGAAGGATACATGCAACATGTAAAAGAGAGCAACCTTTACATAATTAAACATGACACTAGACATTGCATAATTCATAACATGTGCAATGTTATAAAAAATGTTTTGCTGTGGAGAGGAGGTGCTACTGAGCAGCTGCTAAGTCTAACTCAAGACAGATGTGAAAGTAAGCCATCCATCAGTGAAGTCACTAATTCATTCATCTATATGGCCGCTCGTCCTTTCATGTATCTACCCTTTGACACATGCTCACATTTACCCAGTCCCCAGTCTTTACAGTCACATTTACAAAATCAACAATCAAATCATTTAAAAAAGCCAAACCTATTGGGAGTGGCAATACTTGTTTAACATAACATATGTGCTTGTAGTTTGACTACTAAAGTAAAGTGCAGTAGCACTGGAATGGTGTGATTCTGCAGATGGGGCTTTTTTGCGTGATTATGGATTTGCCGCATGTTAGACTTAACAACCTTTGGGGTGGTCTTACCACAAACGTTTTGCCTTCTCCCCTCCTGTTTGATGAAATTAGTTTTAGTTGGTTTTAGGACTCTGTGTACTTTACCACTGCTAAGCAGTGCTAAAGTGTTTGCCCTCACTCCTCTAAACATGTTAAAATTGGCTTACACCAATTGGCATATTTAATTTATGTATAAGCCCCTAGTACATTGGTACAGCATGTACCCAGGGAATGTATATTTTGCTACTAGTGGGCCTGCAGCAATTTTTGTGCCATCTGCTTAAGTAGCCCTTTAGAACATGTTACAGGACTGCCATTGCACCCTGTTGTGCATTTTTTATCTGCCTATTCGACCTGGAAAAGCAAACCTTTTGCCAGGTCCAAACCTCACTTTTTAATAAATAGGAGTAACCCGTAATGTAGGCCCTAAACAGCTCAGATGTCAGGGTGCATTTTATTAAAAAGTTAGACATATACGTTTAAGTTTTACATTGCCTCCTAAATTTGTTTTTCTCTATTGTGAGGCCTACTACTTTATTAACAAAGAATAACATTGAGTTACCTTATTACATTTATTAAGTAATACATTTTGATTGGGAGCAGGTAGAAATATCATGTTTGGTCTCAAAAGAACTGTCATTTAAAATCCTCTTTAATGGTAAAGTTGGATTTTAGGTCCCAATTTTGAACATGCCACTTTTAGAAAGTTGGCATTACCTTCTCCTAACCAATTGGTGCTTTCTGCCTGTGTCCTGGATCACATGAATGTGATTAGCATGGTAGTTGGCCTTTATGTAAATCTCTCAGACAGTGAGTCAAAAGAGGACTACATGTTGGTAAGATGGGCCATCCTGCCAAGGTGTGTGAGGCGGAGCTGTTCCCTGCCCACTTACATTTCAAAGAAGCTGCCTTAACGCACTCCTTCACACTAGGCTTTTGTCACCCTAGACTCCTTGGATCCTTGGTAGGGAGGAAGGAAATTCCAGAGCCATCTCTGAGCGAAAACCTCCAAAAGGTTCGCCCACTTCTAAGCTGGTCCCAGGTATACTATAGGACCCTCAGACTCACTCTTCAGTACACTCCTGGACCAGTGGAGGGCCCCCAGAAAGACTGCATTGTGCTTCTGGGGACTCTGCATCCTCTTACCAGAGGAATATCTTTGTGCTTGAAGCTTGCCTTGTACCCTTAGAAGACTGGCCTGCTGCTTGAGGCGTGCCTTGATGCTTTATCCCAGGGCTACCAGAGTAACTCCAAGGGTCAGGTGGCTGACCAACCTTTCTGAACTACAGGAAGACAACTAGTTTCTGAGGCCTCACCCAACTGCCCAGCTGACCTTCTGCACTGGACCTTCTTGGCCCTGCAACTGGACCTCTCTGTGCCCTCCTGGCCTCTGCTGGAGTGAGTTCCTAATCCCCAAGAGGTGGGTCCCCAGGTCCTGGACCCTTGCACCAGTTGACCAACCAAAATCTTTGAAACTGCATAACTCCGGTTCTGCTGACTGAAGTTTTCTCATTTTGGTCTCAAAATATTTATTACATTTTACTATATTTTTTAAAATTGGTGTGGGATTTTTCTTGTGTTGTGCTTTCACTTATTTACAGTTTGTGTGCTGCATAAATACTCTACACATTGGCTCTAAGTTAAGCCTGGCTGCTTTTGTACCAAGCTACCAGAGGATTAAGCACAGGTTAATTTAGTGCAGTTCAGCCTGACTGGGATTGTGGTTGTTGCTTGAGAAGGGTCTTGACCCCATAAATCAAAAACCCAATTTCCTACACTATATTTGCCACGCTATCTATCATCTGGTGCATTTGCAAATTTTAAAAAAAATGAATTTTGTTTCTAGCTCAAATAATCAATATTTAATTTAAAAAAAGCAGTGAAGTGTTGTTATTGTGCAGTGGAAGGCCCTTTTTGAAGTTTGACTGGCCGCCTTATAGTAGCTTATTGCTGTATTTCAATTAGTATTTCAAGTAGTATTAATGGAGTGAATCCTTTGCTAAGACTCAGTAAACATGGATAAACATGACAAAATAATGATGTAATACTGTCACAAAACCGGTTGCATTCCAAACACAATTTTCCTTTTTTTGTTGCATAATTTATTCAATTCCGCCATATAATTTGGCCCTCTCTCGCAGCATAATATCAGTGGCCCTGGTAACCTGCTGTGCGGAGAGCATGAACGTCAATGAGGTCTCATTTGGTTCTTTAGGGTTTTCAAACTTAGCTATTAATTATTTCTAACCCATGCCAATCCAGCAACATTTATTCTATTGAATATTTTTCCTGTGCCGACCATCATGATTGAAATGGAAGTTTTATTAAAGCATCATACAAATGAACCAGCTAGTAAAACAACCAATGGGCAACAGAAAAAATGGGTGTAAAAATTGAATATTGCATTCAGATTTTATTGAAACTTCAGCATGCTTGAAAAGCATCATAGAATGCACGAAGCAATACGTTAATGTATTTATTTTCTCCTAAATATCTGGTGTTTGGGTTGAGCTTGGAATCTATTTTCAGGGGAGATATCGGTCTATATAGCAGACAAATAATGAGACATTTTCCTAGCTTGGCAATAACCCAAACATTGGTAGAGGCAAAAGGTCTGGGGCTCTAAAAGCCCAAGCTTTTGAGCACTACACCACACACAATGCACAGAGTTTATGCCATGAGTTGTCAAAATTGTTTGAAATATATCTTCATGACTAATGTTGGCAGCAGTCATTTCCTATTTCTGAGCTACATTCCAGATCGCATGTATTGTCTTGCATCCAAGCAATATATTGGATTCATAAATGTTGCTTTTGTTGTGAGGGGAGCTTTTGTTTTTCCTTAAATTATTGATATACCCATATACTGTCTTAGGTTTTGTAACCCCATCCTAAATACTTGTTAAATCCCTTTAGACATTTTCATCACTCAGCGATCAATTTTTCTTATGAAGTGGTATCTTGAAAGAAAACGTTGACTAAAGGTAAATATTTAGGCAGACAGCTCCTTTTAAGTATAATTAATTGTAGAATTTTTTTATACAATCCACATTCTCTTGATGTTTTTTAAATAAAGACTGATTATCTGATCATAAACTTGAGAATATTCTCCAAATAAACCTCATATACTTTAATACTAATAATGGTTTATTCATATAAAATGGAAAGCTGTGATGACGTGTGTGTGACATATTTATCAAGCTCACGGGTAAACATGAGAGTATGACATGAGAGTATGACCACAGAAGCACTTGTAAAATTAAATCAGTCAATCAACCTTCTAGTAGGGAGTTAAAAAGTAATCACCATCTCCTATACTTAGAAAGAGCAAGGCCAAACAAATTTGATATGCTATGGCTACAATTGGATTTTACACAAGGATGAATATTGGACGCTATTCTTCAAGTGATAAGATATTGGAAATTTCTATTGCTTTGAGTGCTGATTAATATTGCAGTGGCTCTCGGTACCAGGAATTGATTTCCGGTTAGGGAGTATATGGTGACTAGTCTTTCATATTAGTCCACTCACTTTCAGTTTTGTTTCATTACTTTTTCTTTTTATGATAATAGGTGATAGTGATAAGTGCGGTTTCCTTTGTTGCCTCAGCCACCGATTGAGAATAAAATGTTTCAGATTTTTGGTTTGAATGTACATTTTACCCTGAGAAATCATATAAAGGAAAATTCTAAACTCTATGTCATAAGGTTTCCTTGCTAAACTATATCAAGAAGGTATTTCCATAGCTATGATTACCTCAACTGCAGGGCTAGGTATCAATAAATTCCTACCCGCTTTGGAGGCAAGGGTACAGAAAATAACGTATTATTTGTTTTTACTAAGTCCAAATTTTCAATACATTTCTCACAAGTATTGTGGCATTCAGAAAAACCACGGGTATCCCTAACCCAATTCAGCGTTAATCTAGATGTTGTTAAAGACGAGAAGATATAAATTATATTTATAGCTCTATTTATGTATTTATAGCTCTATTTACGAAGTCTCAGAAACAAAAGTTATTTCACAATGAAACTTCTGAAAATGACTACAAACTGAAAACATCTCTTGCGGACAGTTCCTGTGCGTTCCCAAATGGGAAATTAACCAGTTCAATAAACACAGGTCAAAACTGAAGCATATTGGCAGGGTATTTTGATCAAGTACATGAAATAATGCCATTGACCATGACCAGCTTGAAAGTATTATCACAATAACACACCCAGAAGAGAAACACACAATCATCAACTAAAACTGCATCAAAAGAATCAAAGCCTGAGGATCCACCACCCAATTCTGAAAAACTTGAAATGATGAGAATGTCAGTTTGTAGTCACATTCGAGAGACACTTTAGATACGAGAGACTCAGTCTGAACAGACAAAGACATTTTCCAAACAGAAACTCCACAGTTCCTTAGACAGGCCTGCTAGATTCTTGAAATGTTTTTAATTTGGTGAAACAGTGATCCACTGAAGTGCTTGAAGGAGAATGGTGGGACTTACTATTGGCTAGAAGCTTTTGAGCATACTTCTTGATCAGCAGTTGATTTGAAAGAGACTTTACACCAAAGACCACTTTTTTCCTATTACTGAACTCCTTAGGTTTGTGCCTCAACTGGACTTACTTACGTCTCCATCTGTGTTGTCATATTCTCTTAAACAAAACATTGCCAGACCATTACAAGTCTCCTACTAAAGCTAGAAAATCCATATTCTTCACTTGGGTCAGTCAATTGAGTCAATATGTATTCCTAATAGTCTCTTATTCTGATAGATCTCTTGCATTTGGCCACGCTGTTTCTGTCCTCATAACCTTGTAGAGAACACATATTTCATGCTTATAAGTTAGGTGGAGCAGATTTAACGCAAGGTTTCATGCATTAATTTAATTTCGCCTGTTTGTTATATGTTTGCTATTTTCCTGAAATGGTTTTACTGGGTGTGGGAAACAAAAACAGGTAGAAAAAGTGCACAAGTAGTTGGCTGCAGCAGCAATGCTCCACTCGCTAAGATAAAAAACCTTCCCTTTCTCTTCCTTATTCTTCCAACTCTCCTCACCCCATCACATGCTCACACATATGTTAAATGACTGTTCAGAACAGGTGGTAAATGTATGCTGTAAATCCGCATGGAATAAAAGATCCCATGTGGTTTAAAGACCAGAAAAATTGGTTGTACATGATATCTTCCCATTCCATGGGATTTTACTTGGCAAAATGTTTATGGTTGCTGATTGTAATGAAAACATTCTGCATGTCTTAAGAAAGTCTGCATATATGTGTAGGCAGTTAAATGGTTGCCCTGAAATTGGAGGGCTGAAATAAAATCTATATGGCAATGAATGACTCATGCCCAGGTCCTCCTGCTGATACCCCTTTGTAGAAGATGATCCTTTCCTGTCAGAAGCTTTGCTTAAAAACTCAGTGAATGATATTTTTCCATGAGTTGTGTTGGAGGAGCATTCCAAGTGCCTAAAGACCTTTCCTGTGTAGTATTATTTAAATGAAGAGAAAGTGCTCTAGTACCAAGAGGAAATATGTTTGCTCTACAAGATTTGGAGGACAGATTCTTGTTTTTTAAAGGCCAATTGGTTCTTTTGTTCACCATACTACTAATGTTTTATTCACTTTAAGAACTTGCTAAGCCACCGTTCTTTGTTGTAATGAACACATTACGTATTTGGATCCAACTTCTAATGCTTTTTAACTTGAGGTCATTTGATCAGAAAGAGATACTTGATCGATTTTTATTTTTGGCTATGTTGTTTAGGCTGGAAAAATATGTGTAATTTGGTAAGGGTATTTGGCTGCTAGTATATATTTTAGTACTAACATAATATTGTAAATTGTATTTTAGTAAACTGCATAAAGCATATTGACGCTAAAGATAGCTGTTAAAAATGCCTGGCGAACGTCTAACATTCCTACTACACAAAGGGCTCAATTACAAGCTAAGGCATTATTTATAGACGCTGATAGTGATAAAACGAGGTCCATTATTTATCGGTTGCTATAAATAACACCAACTATGAGTGTATGAAGCATAACATGCGCACAATACGGTTAATACCATATGCTTTTCCCTGTTGAATTTCAGAAGGTTTGACCTGCCGAAATTTAATGAAGGTTGAATTATTAAACACATCCGATAGTTGCTTGATGTGTTAATTACCTTCAATCTCATAATTCCGACCCATGCGTAAACAGGGGTTAAAGCATCAGTCGGAATATTATGACAAACTTGTAATCAGACCCACAGTGCTTTCCCTTCTTGTGGCTGAAGCTGTCCTAAAGGTTACAAGAGTACACCTGAATACTACAAAACAAATAAGTACAACACAAAATAAACATTTGAAATAATAATCAATTTAAAAAAAAAAGTTTTTTACATTATGTTATTAAAATACACTTATGAAATCTGGGCAGTGTGCTAAGTTTTCCATGACATATTAATGCCACTTGAATTCTTTAAATAGTCAAACTTCACTCTGGAATATTTATGTTTGTTCTTGCTTTTTGAATGGTCGTCTAGATTATTTAAAGCTCATAACATCTATTAGCACCATCGGGAAATTATATCACAGTAATTGAGTATCCAAACTGTTTCATTTCAGACGTGGAATATCTTAAAACATTCAACACAACTTCAAAACCATCATTGCTCTGATTATTAAAGCCCGACATTAAAAACAGCCCAAACATATTATTATCATCATTAATCGACAAACATTTCACAAAACACATTATTTTATAATTCTATGAATTCTACTGCAGGATTAAATAACACATTACAAGTTTAACCTATTGAGTTTGGAATACTTTGGTTTGACTTATGGCCACTTCCTTCAGCACAAGTCCAGCTGGCATCAGTTTTTTAAGCCATGCTGCCTGTATTAAAACCTACACAAAATTAGCAAATTAAATATTGTAATTAAATGTACCCCAATTACATACTATGTAAGACTTCTGAACTAATAAACAAAATTTAAGTCACTTACTACTTCAAAGAAAAGGTCAAATTACACAGTACAGTGAAATTGGCACAGGAAAAACACTAAACATAATTCACAAGGCACAAAGTTGCAGACGTGAAGCCCATGCATGTGGTGGGGAGTGGGAGGAACAAGGCATGGTTTGCCTGGTATGTTTGCTGAAGCTATCAAACATGAACATTTGTGGGTTGTTCACAAACTGAAATCCTGCCTAATATTTTCCTAGAAACGGTCGGAGATCCACTATAGCCAATGGTTGGTGTAATTCCCCTTCTAAAATGGGAATGGGAGTATATCACCCACAGATTTGGTGTAGGGAAAGGGATTTCTCCTTGGGGGGCAAATGTGCTCTTTGCACATTCTGCTGCCCTTCCCAATGTGCTTAAATGTACGCTTCGCACAGGAGGACTAGATAGTATTAAATAAGTCATGTGACAAATCCTTCAATCACGCATTCAAAGGTTTCCAGATCTCTGATTGATGAATAACTGTAGACAGAGGTATGATAGTTTCTCAAAGCTGACTATGCCTTTGTAGGTACATTTTTATATATTAGAAAATAATGCCTAATTCAAACGCGTTTCAGTTATTATGAATAGGACACAGTCAACTTGCATTGACAGCTGTTCATATTTGAAAAATAATAGTGCACTTTTATTTTATGTGATGGAGCCTTTCTCTCTTTCTGTGCTTGTGTGTTTTTCCATTTCAGGAAATTAATCTGAAATGAAGCCAAATTTGTGGTGTCTGTACAATCATGAAATGTAATATTTGTGTTCTCTCAAGGAAGCGATGCTGGGCATGTTAATTTATTACTGCAACTTTCCTACGTTGCCTGCTGATGTCCAGTGTATGTTATTTATTAGCCAAACAAGCCATTGTGGTGTTAAATAAAATGTCAATTAGTTATGCATAACCTACCCATTGAAATGCATTTGGAAGGCTGTGTAGCTAGAAGTATTCTGCTTGCCAGATTAATGTTTGTCATAATTCGAGGACTGATTCCTAGCTGGAGATCCTATGATGGCGGTTGGAATGGAAGATCCAGCTCTTGATGGTGTTGGTCCACTAGAGGTATGGGCGACTCCTTCTACTAGCCATGATGCTGCTGATACTTGACATCACCTTAAGCAGTAGTGCTTTCCAGAAAAAGCCGCTGGGGGGAAGAGGGGGGGTTAGCCCAGTAGGCAAAAAACCTCCAAGAATGGCAGAGGAATCCAGGAGCGGCCAAAAAAAGCAGCAAGAGCTACCAGAAGATTGGAAGTCTATGGACAGCCGCCATCTTGGATTAAAAAGTGATATCCCATTAACCCTCAATAGAGGATTCTGGGGAAAAGGATGTCTTCGGTAATGGAGGAGTCTCAAAGCTTCTATTCCCCCAGGACAAGATGTGACATGGAGGGGAGTATACTAGCCGGCCGGCTGCCACAAGGTAAGTGCCTGAAAGGACCGCTGCTGCCTTCTGACGCTCCCTGCACCACTCCCGCCTCCCACGCACCGTACGCCCTGTCTGCCCAAAAACGCCTTGGTAATTGGTGTCAGGCAAAGCAGTGGTGGAACAATTGATTAGTTTATGTGTTTGCAAAATTGCTAGCCCAAAACGTATTCTATTCTATTGTATTCTGGCATTTTTGTATAGTGTGTAGCTACCCAAACAGGCCTCCCAGTGCTAACAACAACACTCCTGCCAGCTTGCTAGATGTACTTACAAATAATAACAACAGACTAAAAAAGATCAGTTTTCAGGCGTTTTCTAAAAATGGATTCAGATATGTTCATTCTAAGGATGGGGGAGGTCCTTCCAGAGTTTAGAGACAAGGCTGGACACACCTTCTATTTGCATACCAAAAATGTGTCCTCGAATATATATATATATATATATAATAATATGGCTCTCTCAATCAATGTGTCATTCTATATTTTAAGTGAAGCATACAACAGTATGTAAATAGTTCAGATGATATTACCTATTTGTAGATTTATTTATTCTATCGAACTCACGTCGGGACCAACCTCTCCCAGTGCCTTCCCATAGCAGAGTTCATCTATCACTGATTCTACCTTCTCCCTTGTTATCATCCCCTCAAGGAATGCCTTACCTTCATCTGACAGACCTGCTAGGCATTTTTGTCTTAACACCTCTCTCTCTGCTTCACGAGTGTCCTTATGGTCTGAGTGTTACAGGTCTCAGTAATAGAAATCAAAGGTCTGTACAATTTCTACTGGGTGAATAAGTACTTGTTGTATCTTGTCTTCTATTGTTGGTATGGCCTGTGAGCTTCCCTCTGATGTAGCTGAGAGTCAAAGAGGAGGCCTACCTATTCACCTTGCTCGGCACATCACCACTGTAGACCAGATAAAGTGTATTCTTTCTTTATTATGAGCAGGGTGTTAAAATAAAAAAAATTCAGTTCAAGATTTTGTCTTAATGTTTCGGGATAGGTGTATCGTGTACCATATAGTGAGTGAGTGAATGCCTTGATATAAAGTCTTTTGTAAGTGCTTTGATTTTGCCTTAGTGTTGCATCATACTGTCTCTCAGAGTCACTTTCCCCGTTATCTAGAGGGTAAAACAAATCATTGACCTCCTCCAGATATATACGGCATGGCCCCTTTTGTTTTGTTTTCTCTGTGGTTTGTTTGTGTTTCATTGTATTCATTTTCTATTTCTTCAATATCAGGGCAAAACCGAGTGTGAGAATGATCAAATATCCATTCATTTACTATTGCGTAGTTGGTTGGATGAAGGAGAATCTAATCAGATGTGAGAAAATAGTCTATTTGCGATGTGGTACCTGCACACAGGTCATATAGGTATAGCCCCTGTCTCTGAAATGGGTTAAACACCGAGACTCAGATAGACCATAATAGTCTATAATATCATCCTGGAATATGACAATATATTTGTAGGTTACATTTGTCCATGGGATTTGTTTCTATCTAGAATTTGATTCAGTCCTGTGTTCAAATGCCCTCCCAGAACTGTCTATTTAGAACCAACCTTCATAAGAATTTGTAAAATGGAGATCATAAATGGAGCTTTAGTTGTATTCGTGTGGTATATAGAACCTGTTAGACCTGTGAGTCTTAGGGTGGTCTTCCCACAAATGTTTCTCCTTTCTCCTCCATTTTTGCTATCTCATAGTTTGATGGCCTTAGGACTCTGTTCACATTACCACTGCTACCCGGTGCTAAAGTGCATGTGCTCACTCCTTAAAAGATTGTAACATTGGCTTGTCCTCAATTGGCATTTAATTTACTTATAAATCTCTCAATTCAATTCAAAATACTTTATTCGGTTAAAAGAAAATAACCATAAAAGCAACAAAAATACAAATACAGTTTAAAATAATACAATATATAGTTATTGTTACAGGGGAGAAGTGCAAATGATTTCCATATGGACAATTCAATCAATTAACAATCCATTGATTTACGAAGTTTAAAAACATTTTTAAAAAATTCTGCCAGCGAGGCAACAATAAATACAGTGTCCATTCTTTGCAATTCTAAAAACGCTGGGCGGCATCTATTTAATTGCAACTCTTTAAGAATTGGGACAATACATTTCTTGCGAGGCAAGGTATAAAATCTGCAGAAAAATAACACATGGATATCAGATTGCAAGGATAATTCATCACATGGACATAGACAGAGTTCTTTTGACCAAGAATTCATTTGTGGGAAAGTTAATAATCTAAAAACTATATTAAATCTAAAACGTGTAAGACGAAATCTATCGTGGGTTGCCATAGAAAGACATAAATATGGTTGTAAATTTACACCACTTAATATCAGCTGGTGGGAACACACAGTCTTTTTCTTTCTTTCCTCACACAGTCTTTTTTCCCTGAGATGTTCCATACAGGATTTTTTCAATAATTTTCTAGAGATGTGTACCATTGACAGTGGATCCTCAAAATATTGTTCACAATCTATCTGTGTCAAAAAAGTCTTCACATAGTTTAACCATTTGAAAACATTTACATTTTCCAGTTGTAACACATCCTGGATTATGGCTCGATTTACAACACATTCATTAACAGTCCAGACCCTGTGCCATAATAAAATAGGCTGAGTTTTTATTATATCTGAAATATATGGCTGCCCTAACTCCTCATGGCAATTTAGGGTTGCAGTACTATCGGGCACGGACAGCAAGTACCGCATAAACTTATTTTCATTTATTTGAATAGCATCTATGTTCGCGTACCCCCAGAGTCCTGCTCCATAGATGGCCACTGATATACACGTTGCATTATAAATAGTTAAAATTTCTCTAAAAGGCTTCTTTCCCATTTTCTGTATAAAACTCTTTAGGGCCATTATAGTCTTTGAGAACAAAAGAGTTCTTGCCCTAATCGCATTTGTCCACGTGCCAGTCTCATGATATAAAATGCCTAGATAAGAGAATGTAGGAGTGTTTTCTAGACTAGCATTATTTATTGAGATGGTTTTCATCCTTTTCTTAGTTCGTATTCCACAGTTCATGGTAAAAGTTTTGCTACAGTTAATTTTTAGATCCAAACTGTACATGAATTTGTTGAAGGATGTTATTAGATTTTGTAGGGCATTTGGTGTTCGTGCCATTAAAACGGCATCATCCGCATACAGTAGTGCGGGAATGCGCCTATTGCCAGCAACTGGCACATCCCCGCACTCCTGCAGTAGATGATCTTCCAGCCCATTTATATAAATCAAAAACAGGAAGGGCGCCAGGACACATCCTTGGCGTACTCCGCGTCCTATCCCAAAGGATTTACTACATTCGCCCCCTTTTCCATAACGAACAGTTGCTGTAGCCCCAGAATACAGCTCCCTCAAAAAGGAGAGGATTGAGTCATCCACGCCCATCCTTTGCATCACTTTCCATAATTTATTGGGGGACACGCAATCAAAAGCCGAAGTAAGATCGACAAAGACAAGATATAGTCGCTCCTTCTTTATTGATGTATACTTCTGTTGCAGAAAAAATAAGTTTAAACATTGTTCTATAGTTCCTATGCCTCTTTGGAAACCAAACTGGAGGTCGCTTATTATCCCGTTATCCTCCGCCCAGTTTTGTAATTTAGCTAAAATTACTCTGCCCAGGATTTTTATGGACGAATCAAGTAGGGATATTGGCCTATAGCAGGCACAGTTTTGTCTGTCTCCCTTTTTAAAAATGGGGACAATAATTGATGTAAACCATGACCGACTCAGGCCCTTCGCCAGAGCTGCGTTAAAAAGATGTACCAGAATGGGACCCCAGATCTCACTGTTAGCTTTATACAGATCAGCTGGGATCCCATCTGGGCCCGATGCCTTTCCACCCTTTGTATCTTTTAAACTCAATAGAACCTCGGGCAGTGTTACCACTAGTTTTTCAGATGTCCCCCATTTCTCCCGTGGAACCTCCAGCAATGGGACTGGTATTTTTTGTGCCTCCAGCTCATTCTCACATAAAGGGGCAAAGACCTCTTGTGAAGACGGGTCTAGACACATATAGAGGTTTGAAAAATGTGTGACCCAGTCCTCCTCATTAATTGCAATTTCTATACGTGCCTTAGTGTTATCAAAAAGGAGCGGCGCATTTACCACCCCCCAAAATGCTGTTGTATCTTTAGCCTGTGAGGCATCGCATAATTGTTCCCAGGCCATCCTCTTTATGTTTTTCTTTCTTTCTTTTAATGCATGATTGTAGCGATTCCTTAAATCTCTTATTTGGATGGGGTTTCGTGGTTCCAAATGGATAGCATGTTTGAGCTCAGTTAAGGCTCTGGTACACGCCTTATCAAACCATCTTCTGGCATTTTTTGTCCTATTTTTAAGAACCACCCTCAAACTCTCTTTGATTGTAGCTGCTATGATATTAAAATGTTCAATTATGTTTTCGTTCTTTGAATTTTCATCTAAACAAACTCTAAAGCTATCTGAACAGATATTAACTAGTTTAGCTAAGAATTCGTTCGGGACCACCTTACTCCACTTGAGGGAATACCCATTTTGTCTCCCCATCAGCACATCTGGGGCTGCCTGTATCTGTAAACTATCATGTTGGCATGTTAAAAATGGGCTATCAATTTCGAGTACTTGTGGGTAATGATCACTCAGTGGTAATTGGCGATTCTTATAAGTAGCAGCCCTAAATCCAGAAGTATTTGAGCAGATAATAAAATCAATGATGGTAGATGCGCCCCTTCCAATAAAGGTCGGGGCAAACGATGTTGGGCACTCAGTTAATTCATTAGCATATCCCAAATCACAATTAAATAATATCTCATTTAGTAAGTCCCCGGTTAGAGTATGGTCAAAGTGTGTAAGATTAATGTCTTGCTCTAACATTAAGCCACAAGTTCCTTTTTGACCCATTTTGCAAAGATGACAATTAAAATCCCCCCCCCATAAAATCATTACTTCCCTCGTCTTGCTAACTATCTCCCCTTGTAGATCCTCATTTAGCCTTTTCATAGTGTTCTGAATAGCGGTACACGGGATGTTATTATAAAAATTGACTATCACAAGGCTGATCCCAGTTTTGGTATCTATCACTAATTTATGATAGTAACTACAATTATAATCGAAATGTACCCTCTCATATGATAATGAGTTTGAGAGATACGTGACTATACCACCTTTGGGTCTCCCATATGTCCCTCCTACTGCAGGAGTACAATAAGTTTTGTAGCCAGTTAAATGTATAGGATCTATTGTCCAAGTTTCTTGCAGGGCCAAGATATCCACACCGTCCGTGTCCGTTTTCCATAAGGGATTAGAGATTTTATGTTTTAATCCTGCCACGTTCCAAAACATCAGCTTACAATTTCCATTTTGGGTGGATAATATTACCTCGTCTGTGACAACCTGACCTATGTCAGTCTTATCTATCTCAACTATAGGATCAGTCATGTTTCCTTTTGACTTTGGGACGAAGTTTAAACTATTATCAAGTGGTAATTCCTTTTTACCTTTTACACACTCTTGCCCCGACAATTTGGCTTTATTATTAAATTCTTTGATTTCTAACGAAGTCCTATTGGACAAACTTATACTAATCTAATCAAGATTTTCGTTAGAGGGGCTAGGGGCTGGTGGATTTGGGGTAGTATTTGCAATCGGCAACAGGACAGGAAATTTCTCACACCCTGAACGTCAGTCGACCATATCAAGTGGACTGAATCTGTTATAGCAAGGGATGGCAAATGGAACAGACTGTATGCCTGGCCAATTTCCCCAATGTTGCGGGCCACCCTTTTGATTTCTCCCGAACCTTCGCTGTATTAAAGTCCAGTGGTCATCTTCCCTCCATCCCTGTCTGTACAAGTTTAAATCCCCATACAAATTATTTCTCCTTCCTTCCCTAGCACAATTTTCATTTCTAGTCCAACTCCATCTATCATCTAATTGTTCATTTGGAGTATAGAAATAGAATAGAGGTCTAGCTGTAATTAGCAAATCTTGATTTATAGGGTTCCCCTGGCAGATATAATCTACCGTTTGCGGGTTTTCAAAAGTTATAACCACGCAGTCACCATGTAGTTTCTTTCTCTTACTGCCCACCCATGATGCCCTTCGAACCATCAAGATTCTACTGGCCAAAACTGAGGGTATAGGATAATTAGAGTTTAGCCAGTGAGTCACCTTGTTTCTTAATGCTTCAAAGGGCTCCATAGTATGGGGTGCCAATTCAGGGACCCCAGTTAATACTACCACATAGGGGCAGGCATCCGGGGGCAAATCTATGCTTCTGCTCTTTTCAATTTTCTCCTGTTGCAGTTTATCTTGATTAGGAGTAGGAGCGGGAGGCGTAGGTATGGTAGGTACAGTCACTTCGGGTGCCATTAATAGCCCAGGAGTCCTTGTACTCGCTACTAATTTGTTTACATTTCGCATGGACTCTGGCAAAGGGATTGTAGAAGTTATTTTCTTCCCTTTCGGCAAATTTTCTTTTAAGACCACCGGTTTATCCACCGATATAATTTCATTATTTAGCGCTTTTTCCTGGGTGTGCAACTGTGTTTTTATATCCTTTTGGAGTGTTTGGAGTAGGTTCTCTATGTCTTGGAGCCTTTCTTGTATGGGGCAAATAAAGATTTGATTAGGGTTGACAAGGTATATATCATAGAATTTTCCCTGTCTTCATAACCATCTGGACTACTCACTATATTACTCTCATCAAGAATATCAATTAAAGACTCATCTGGTAAAGTAGCATCTATCATAGGTAAAGACAATTTCTTATGATTGACAGCTTCAAGTTCTGGTTCCTGATTAATCCCAACTTCATTTACCACAGACTCTTTAAAAACACCCTTCTTAACAATTTTAGCCTTAACCTTCTTACAAGTTAACCTTTTATTCTTTGCGCACTTTTTTGGGATTGCCCCCTGCCTATTTCCTTTTAATTTTCGAGTTACAATATCATCCTGGGTATCTAAATGTACCCCAATCAAAGTTTCTTCCACAGGGTTTAATAATTCTAATCCCGTGCTGATTGGGTTTTGTGATACCAGGTCAGTTGTGGCACTATTATGTATCTGCGCGTGTGCTTGTAATAAGGGAAGATCAGGCACGGTTTTATCAGGACTGCGAGCCGCAGCAATGTTGCCTATCGATGATCTCTTGGCAAAAGCTAGATCTTGGGATACCCTTCTCTCCATTAATACTATCCCTTGATCTATCAGGCTATTGGTGCGTACAATGAAATCATCTAATGTACCCGTCAGCTTATTTCCTGCGGTAACAACTTTACTTCTAGTTTCCCGCATATTCATATTAACAACCAACAATATAAACAGTAGGATAATCCTGTCTAATGTTGAATTAACTAAAATAACCTATATTTCCAGTGACACTAAATCGGGATCACATTTAGCATGTATATAACTTATATATTTAGAATAACAAACTATCAGTAGGGCTGTGGAACAATAATAGCGTGGATCCCTAAACAATATATCCCATGCGATATTTCGAATGATGTGTCTCAAATACAGGCCTTACTTCCTAGGCCGTCCCATGCCTCTTTGTGCCTCTGAGGGCCTCAGAGGGCCCTTTGCCCGGGCTTAGCCCGGCGCAGTCCCGCGTGCGGTTCCCGCGTGCGGTTCCCGTGTGGCGGTGGTTAGGCCAGTTTTTAAGCGCCTCCAGGCGCGATAGCAGAGTCGGCGGGTTCCGGTTCCTGTCCGGCGCTAGGGCTGTTGGGAAAGGTAGTCCCCTCCACACAGCGGCCGCATATTGAATGGCGGCAGCGGGAGGGAGACAGCACTCGTTTCACTGATGGCCAGGTAGGATGCGGCGTCAGGGATCACTCAGCCCTCCAGGACACGGTTTTCTTGAAATATGCAGTTGGGCTTTGAGTACTACCCTCCATGCACCACAAATCTCTTAATAATAATCAGGATTCTGTATTTGTTCCGCAAAAGCCACCGTGTTTGTGTTCTTTTTCACAGGAGAACAAAAGCCACTGAAAATCATTGGGAGTTTAACTCTCGCAATGTTAGTAGATCAAGGTCCTTGTCCTTAGCTTCAATCTTTAAAAGGACGCCGATATATTGAATTTGAAGAGGTTTTCTTTCTTCTTGAATTTCGTAATGACCGTAAAATCAATCCCGGGCAGACCGTCCCTCTATCACCGTATAGTTCAAGCAATAAAAGAAGCACCATGCCCTGCTCCGCCGAACTGAAACGTCTCTGCTGTACAAAACACAAACGGAAGAAAAAAGTGCAAGACAGTGGAGTGAATCCTTAGGACTCTGTTCACATTACCACTGCTACCCGGTGCTAAAGTGCATGTGCTCACTCCTTAAAAGATTGTAACATTGGCTTGTCCTCAATTGGCATTTAATTTACTTATAAATCTCTCAGAAAGTGGTACTACTTGTGCCCAGGGCCTGTAAATTAAATGCTATTAGTCTGCCTGCAGCACTGATTGTGCTGCCCACTTAAGTAGACCTTTAAACTTATCTAAGGTCTGCCATTGCATCATGTGTATGCGGTTTTAACCCCTTTGCTGCTAGCCCTCCACCTCCCCCATGCTAAGTCTTTTTTGGGCTATTTGGGGTAGTTTGAGCTTAGGCTCCCATAACATTTTGTCCACATAAGGTATCCACACAAATGTGTGTTCTTTTTTTGCAACAGTCTAGGGATTCTAAAGGTACCCAGGGTTTGTGGATTCCGCTGCAGGGGATGGAGAAATTAGCCAAAATGCAGCTGAATTAGGAGGTATGGGGAAAAAAGGGAAAAAAGTGCTACAGAAGAAAGCACCTGTTTTTTCCCCTGCAAATGGTATCAACAAAGGTTTTGCATTGCTAAAATGCCCATCTACCCTGCTTTCAGGAACAGGCAGACTTTTATCAGAAAACCAAATTTTTGAACACCATTTTGGCAGTTTACTGGGACATAGCCCATTTTCCCTATTTGTCGTGCTTTCAAACTTCTTCCAGTTAGTGGTAGAAATTGATGTAAAACCAATGATGAATCCTGGACAGCTATACATTTCTGAAAGGTAGACAACATTCTGAATTCAGCTAGGGGTCATTGTGTAGATCCTTCAAGGTTTTCCTATAGAAAGTAACAGTTGAAATAAAAACAATATTGAAATTGAGTTTAAAAAAATTCCATTTGTGCCTACATTTTCACCTGTAACTTCTTCTAACTATGGCAGATTTGTTAAAGCAATATACAGTTGTGTCTGCTGGATCCTTCTGGTTGCGAGATATATAGGGCTTGTAGGTTCACCAAGAATCCGAGGTACCCAGAGCCAATAACTGAGCTGCACCTTGCAATGGTTTTTCATTGTGGACCGGATATGCAACAATTCATACGGTAAAATATGAAGAGTAAAAAATAGGTATGGCAAAGCCTTTGTATTTCCAAAATTGGATTTCAGAATCAGTGGTTATTTGCGCATCTCTTGTGGGTGCCCATATTAGCATGTGAGTTAGAGGGCATTTTTAAAAATGAGGTATTTTTATACACTGTCTTATATTTGGAAGGCACAAATGTAGAGAACGACAATTGCTAATAGCACGTATTCTACTACTCTTTTCTCCCTAAGTTCTTCAATAACAATTGTACATCACTTATGTGGGTAGGCCTAGTGCCTGTGACAGAAAATGCCCCAAAATGCAAATTGGGCACATCACATCTTTCAACTGAACACTGACCCTATTTTGCAATGTGCCCAGCTGTGGATTTTGGGTCCTAGCTCAGCCGGAACCCAAGTAAGCCAAGCAAACATGTGCATTTAAGCAAAAACTAGACACCAAGGGTTATCAATTATGGGGTGACTTGTGTGACTCTCACCAGGTTCTGTTACCCAGATTTCCCGGCAAACCTCAAAATGTGTCTAACAAAACAAATTTTCCGCACATTTCTGCGATGCAAGGTTCTGAAATCTGAAGGGAAGCACAACCGTCCTTGCTCCAAGCATTCCCCTAAGTCTCCTGATAAAAATGGTACCTCACTTGTATGGGTAGGCCTAGTGCCCGCAACAGGAAATGGCCCTAAACGAATGTAGACCCATCACATCTTTCCACTTAAAACAGATGCTTTTTTTGCAATGTGCCTAGCTGTGAATTTTGGGCACTAGCTCACCCGACATCTTGAGAAACCTAGCAAAGATTTTTGAAAACTAGACACCTCGGGAATCCAGAGTGTGGCCCTTATCAGGTTCTATTAATGAGAATCTCTTGCAAACCTCAGGATTTGTCTAAAAAATAATTTTCCTCACATTTCTGTGATGGAAAGTTGTGGAATCTGCAAGGAGCCACAAACTTCCATCCACCCGGCATTCCCAATAAAAGTGGTACATCACTTGTGTGGGTAGGCCTAGTGCCTGCAACAGTAAACGGCCCAAAACATATCATGGAGACATCAAAATTATCTATCACAAAACAACCTGGTTTTGCAAAGGGGGTAGCCTGTTTTTGTCCTGGGCTCGGTAGCCATCTAGGAACGCCTACCAAACCCAGACATTTCTGAAAACTAGACACCCAAGGGAAGGCTTATGTGGATCTCCCAACATTTTCTTTCCCAAAATTCCCTGAAAACTTCAAATTTAGCTAATAAATATCAAATGTTTTTCACATTTCTGTGTGGGAAAGTTGCGGGATCACCACCCAGCATTTCCCCAGTTCTCCCAATTAAAGTTCTACCTCACTTGCGTGGGTGGGCTAAGTGCTGCAGCTGGCAAGGGCCCAAAATGTGTTGTGGAGACATCAAAATTATCATTCACAAAATGACCTGGTTTTGCAAGATGACCACCTGCGATTTTGCTCCCGGGCTCGGAGGCCATCTAGGGAAACCTACCAAAGACATTCATTTCTGAAAAGTAGACACACAAGGAAGTCCATTGAGTGTGGATTCCCCAACATTTTCCTACCCAGAATCCACTGCAAACCTCAAATTTGGCTAAAAAAATCATTTTTTCCTCACTTTTCAGTGTGGGATCACCAGGCCAACACAAACTTCCTACCACCCAGCATTTCCCCAGGTCTCCCAATAAAAATGCTACTTCACTTGTGTGGCTGGGTCAAGTACAGCGGCAGGGACGGGCCCAAAACTTATTGTGGAGACATCAAAATGATTTATCACAAAACAACCTGGTTTTGCAAGGGGGTCGCCAGCGATTTTGGTCCCGGGCTCGATGGCCATGTAGGGAAACCTACCAAACCCAGACATTTCTGAAAGCCAGGTCCAGGGAAGTGTTGCTTGCGTGGATCCTTGACATTTTCCTACCCAGAATCCCCTGCAAACCTCAAATGTAGCTAATTACCTAACAGCCCAGGATTAGAAGGACAATCTGGCTAGTACATACAACACCTCTTCTGGTACAGATTCTTCATCTACTACAGGGAAAGCCTTTTTGTCCATGGGAGGAAAGTGATCAGGAAAGAGCCCATTTTTCAATCTTGCGTGTGTGCTATGTTTGCCTTAAGTGGCCAAGGTTATGCCCAGATGTGGGTCCCTTGCTCACTGCACCGCTGGTTTCAAGCTAGCCTTGCTGATGAGGGGTAATACCCTGAAACCGGTCGCAGGATGCTTGTTTCCAGTCCAGGGAGTACTTGGCCTGGCAGTTGGGGCTGGACTGTTCCCATAAGTAACAGGGTCAAGAATGATTTGCATATGGCTGGGTCCAAACTGGGGTGGCATAGTGAGCAAAATAATGATGAATTAAATCCTGATCTGTGACTGGGGGTGAGTGTGAGTAGTGAAAAGTTTCAGCACTCCGTCCATCATCCTGTGTGTTTGCATTTTTCAATCTAGCCACATCCTCCACCACTACAACTCTAGGAAATCTTACATGTTCCACTACAACAAGGCTGCCTCTCACAGACTGCTAACACTTAACAAATGCCCTCTTTGACTCTGGAGAACAATCCTTGAATACAACAAAAGCATTAAAGGTTGCCAAATGGAATGAATGAATAGCCAACTTTTTATACCAACCATAAGCCTTATGAACAGCAGTGTAAGGTCCTGAACTCTGATTCTATCCACACCATCTATGTGTTTATTGTAGTTTAAAATGCACACAGGTTTGCACACTTCTGCAACCTGACCCAAAATAGCCACAGGTGAAGTACTTTCATCATGGATGGTAGTCAGCATGTAGATATCTCTCCTGTCAGAAACTTTCACAGCTAGAAGTTCATCACTAAGCAAGGCACTGCACAGTCCCTTTTCAAGTTTTTTACAAACAAGCTCTTTTAGGTAATCTTAACAGTTAGAACAGATTGTGCCACAAGCAACAGTGTACACTGCACAATTGCCTGAACAATTGCACACCAGTGTAGAAGTTATCTATGTAAAAATTGTGAACTTTGCTAAAAACTCGATGATTATCTTTATTGTATATGGTTATTTAAAACCTTTACAATGTGCAAGAAAAAACAATCCATATTATAAAATAGACAGATCTTAAGTGATACAAAAATGGGTTAAAAATAAGTATGTAAAATACCAAAGTGATTTCCAAGTGCCTTAATGTACTAGCAACAGTATAATTACATCTAACAGGTCTAAGAGGGAACAGAAGCATAAGTGTAGCAGCCGGTTGTTTGTCAACAAGGGGAAACAGTCCATATTATAAAATAGACAGATCTTAAATAGTACAAAACAAGTTATAAATAAGTACATAAAATGCCAAATGATTTTTCAAGTGGTTTTGAATGCTAGCAGCATTATATTTACATCTAACAGTTCTAAGAGGGAGTGGGGTCATGGATGTAGCAGCTAGTTGTTCGTCAGGCAGGGCTCCATGGGGTGCCACCTAAGGACCTAAACCTTTCATATGTGAGATGGATACATTGTGTCATGTTTTCTGGGCTTAGCTCTACTATAATGCTCTGCCGACATGTTGGGACTCCCAGTTTATTCTTCTCCTTCCTGAGACTTGATTTAGGCATGTCCATCATTACTGGGGAAATGCACAGAGCATGCTCCAAGGAGTTACATCAGATTGGTCGCACACTGCTACACCTACCAGTCGTGTTCCCCCAATGAAAATGGTCCCTGAAGGTCAGCGTCGGCGGATACACCTATGCTCAAGAGTGCGTGCAAGTATGCGTGGCGTGTGCCATCCCTGGACACGTGTTTCGAGGTAGTTGCCTCTCGTCAGCAGGGAGTAGGAAAATGAGAGTGGGGTTGCTGTGTAAGCTGCTAAAAACATAATCAGGTCTAGTACCTCTCTTAGCGCGCAGGTGCGTAACCATGAGTCTGTCGACTCCACCGGCTCAAGGGAGCCTGAATATAAAGTTACATCAGATTGGTCGCACACTGCTACACCTACCAGTCGTGTTCCCCCAATGAAAATGGTCCCTGAAGGTCAGCGTCGGCGGATACACCTATGCTCAAGAGTGCGTGCAAGTATGCGTGGCGTGTGCCATCCCTGGACACGTGTTTCGAGGTAGTTGCCTCTCGTCAGCAGGGAGTAGGAAAATGAGAGTGGGGTTGCTGTGTAAGCTGCTAAAAACATAATCAGGTCTAGTACCTCTCTTAGCGCGCAGGTGCGTAACCATGAGTCCGTCGACTCCACCGGCTCAAGGGAGCCTGAATATAAAGTTACATCAGATTGGTCGCACACTGCTACACCTACCAGTCGTGTTCCCCCAATGAAAATGGTCCCTGAAGGTCAGCGTCGGCGGATACACCTATGCTCAAGAGTGCGTGCAAGTATGCGTGGCGTGTGCCATCCCTGGACACGTGTTTCGAGGTAGTTGCCTCTCGTCAGCAGGGAGTAGGAAAATGAGAGTGGGGTTGCTGTGTAAGCTGCTAAAAACATAATCAGGTCTAGTACCTCTCTTAGCG
The DNA here is from genome assembly GCF_964204655.1 of Triturus cristatus. Classification (NCBI taxonomy): domain Eukaryota; kingdom Metazoa; phylum Chordata; class Amphibia; order Caudata; family Salamandridae; genus Triturus; species Triturus cristatus. The sequence goes on along the minus strand of NC_140583.1, from coordinate 534,391,069 downwards.
CGCAGGTGCGTAACCATGAGTCCGTCGACTCCACCGGCTCAAGGGAGCCTGAATATAAAGTTACATCAGATTGGTCGCACACTGCTACACCTACCAGTCGTGTTCCCCCAATGAAAATGGTCCCTGAAGGTCAGCGTTGGCGGATACACCTATGCTCAAGAGTGCGTGCAAGTATGCGTGGCGTGTGCCATCCCTGGACACGTGTTTCGAGGTAGTTGCCTCTCGTCAGCAGGGAGTAGGAAAATGAGAGTGGGGTTGCTGTGTAAGCTGCTAAAAACATAATCAGGTCTAGTACCTCTCTTAGCGCGCAGGTGCGTAACCATGAGTCCGTCGACTCCACCGGCTCAAGGGAGCCTGAATATAAAGTTACATCAGATTGGTCGCACACTGCTACACCTACCAGTCGTGTTCCCCCAATGAAAATGGTCCCTGAAGGTCAGCGTCGGCGGATACACCTATGCTCAAGAGTGCGTGCAAGTATGCGTGGCGTGTGCCATCCCTGGACACGTGTTTCGAGGTAGTTGCCTCTCGTCAGCAGGGAGTAGGAAAATGAGAGTGGGGTTGCTGTGTAAGCTGCTAAAAACATAATCAGGTCTAGTACCTCTCTTAGCGCGCAGGTGCGTAACCATGAGTCCGTCGACTCCACCGGCTCAAGGGAGCCTGAATATAAAGTTACATCAGATTGGTCGCACACTGCTACACCTACCAGTCGTGTTCCCCCAATGAAAATGGTCCCTGAAGGTCAGCGTCGGCGGATACACCTATGCTCAAGAGTGCGTGCAAGTATGCGTGGCGTGTGCCATCCCTGGACACGTGTTTCGAGGTAGTTGCCTCTCGTCAGCAGGGAGTAGGAAAATGAGAGTGGGGTTGCTGTGTAAGCTGCTAAAAACATAATCAGGTCTAGTACCTCTCTTAGCGCGCAGGTGCGTAACCATGAGTCCGTCGACTCCACCGGCTCAAGGGAGCCTGAATATAAAGTTACATCAGATTGGTCGCACACTGCTACACCTACCAGTCGTGTTCCCCCAATGAAAATGGTCCCTGAAGGTCAGCGTCGGCGGATACACCTATGCTCAAGAGTGCGTGCAAGTATGCGTGGCGTGTGCCATCCCTGGACACGTGTTTCGAGGTAGTTGCCTCTCGTCAGCAGGGAGTAGGAAAATGAGAGTGGGGTTGCTCTGTAAGCTGCTAAAAACATAATCAGGTCTAGTACCTCTCTTAGCGCGCAGGTGCGTAACCATGAGTCCGTCGACTCCACCGGCTCAAGGGAGCCTGAATATAAAGTTACATCAGATTGGTCGCACACTGCTACACCTACCAGTCGTGTTCCCCCAATGAAAATGGTCCCTGAAGGTCAGCGTCGGCGGATACACCTATGCTCAAGAGTGCGTGCAAGTATGCGTGGCGTGTGCCATCCCTGGACACGTGTTTCGAGGTAGTTGCCTCTCGTCAGCAGGGAGTAGGAAAATGAGAGTGGGGTTGCTGTGTAAGCTGCTAAAAACATAATCAGGTCTAGTACCTCTCTTAGCGCGCAGGTGCGTAACCATGAGTCCGTCGACTCCACCGGCTCAAGGGAGCCTGAATATAAAGTTACATCAGATTGGTCGCACACTGCTACACCTACCAGTCGTGTTCCCCCAATGAAAATGGTCCCTGAAGGTCAGCGTCGGCGGATACACCTATGCTCAAGAGTGCGTGCAAGTATGCGTGGCGTGTGCCATCCCTGGACACGTGTTTCGAGGTAGTTGCCTCTCGTCAGCAGGGAGTAGGAAAATGAGAGTGGGGTTGCTGTGTAAGCTGCTAAAAACATAATCAGGTCTAGTACCTCTCTTAGCGCGCAGGTGCGTAACCATGAGTCCGTCGACTCCACCGGCTCAAGGGAGCCTGAATATAAAGTTACATCAGATTGGTCGCACACTGCTACACCTACCAGTCGTGTTCCCCCAATGAAAATGGTCCCTGAAGGTCAGCGTCGGCGGATACACCTATGCTCAAGAGTGCGTGCAAGTATGCGTGGCGTGTGCCATCCCTGGACACGTGTTTCGAGGTAGTTGCCTCTCGTCAGCAGGGAGTAGGAAAATGAGAGTGGGGTTGCTGTGTAAGCTGCTAAAAACATAATCAGGTCTAGTACCTCTCTTAGCGCGCAGGTGCGTAACCATGAGTCCGTCGACTCCACCGGCTCAAGGGAGCCTGAATATAAAGTTACATCAGATTGGTCGCACACTGCTACACCTACCAGTCGTGTTCCCCCAATGAAAATGGTCCCTGAAGGTCAGCGTCGGCGGATACACCTATGCTCAAGAGTGCGTGCAAGTATGCGTGGCGTGTGCCATCCCTGGACACGTGTTTCGAGGTAGTTGCCTCTCGTCAGCAGGGAGTAGGAAAATGAGAGTGGGGTTGCTGTGTAAGCTGCTAAAAACATAATCAGGTCTAGTACCTCTCTTAGCGCGCAGGTGCGTAACCATGAGTCCGTCGACTCCACCGGCTCAAGGGAGCCTGAATATAAAGTTACATCAGATTGGTCGCACACTGCTACACCTACCAGTCGTGTTCCCCCAATGAAAATGGTCCCTGAAGGTCAGCGTCGGCGGATACACCTATGCTCAAGAGTGCGTGCAAGTATGCGTGGCGTGTGCCATCCCTGGACACGTGTTTCGAGGTAGTTGCCTCTCGTCAGCAGGGAGTAGGAAAATGAGAGTGGGGTTGCTGTGTAAGCTGCTAAAAACATAATCAGGTCTAGTACCTCTCTTAGCGCGCAGGTGCGTAACCATGAGTCCGTCGACTCCACCGGCTCAAGGGAGCCTGAATATAAAGTTACATCAGATTGGTCGCACACTGCTACACCTACCAGTCGTGTTCCCCCAATGAAAATGGTCCCTGAAGGTCAGCGTCGGCGGATACACCTATGCTCAAGAGTGCGTGCAAGTATGCGTGGCGTGTGCCATCCCTGGACACGTGTTTCGAGGTAGTTGCCTCTCGTCAGCAGGGAGTAGGAAAATGAGAGTGGGGTTGCTGTGTAAGCTGCTAAAAACATAATCAGGTCTAGTACCTCTCTTAGCGCGCAGGTGCGTAACCATGAGTCCGTCGACTCCACCGGCTCAAAGGAGTTGTCGGACTTGCCACAGCCTCTACATTTGGTTTCTTCTGTTAAACGGCACCAGTAGGCTAGATGTTTAAAGAAAAGTCACTCACCCAGTCTGAGAGCCATGAATATTAGCTTCAAGTGAAAGGAGTATGTACCGACAAGATATGGGGATGGGGAGGCCAGCTTGTATGAATTATCACCTGCTCATGCATGTTTGCATTTGGCTAAGGTTGCTTTGTCTGCACGTAAGGACCAAAGATGGATAAGCTTCTTAATGCTTAATTTAAAGGGCAGTTGACTTGGATTTAAGTCCCACAGTTCATTCGGAGACAGTAGCTGCACACAATCATTTAAAAACAGAAGGTGTGACCCGGCTGGAATAGTGGAGCTGATATTGGCCCATAGCAGGGTCTCCAGATAGACAGCTCTGGCCTTCTTAACTTGTGGCATAGATTGGGGAAAGCACCGGCACCTACCGCTTGATGGTTGAAGAGGCCGAGTTCCAGACTGAGCTGAGCGGCAGATGAGGTCTTTGGATGCCGCAGCACATGTTTGTAAATCTTTGCTGTATTTTAGTTCAGTGTACTGCTAAGCTTGTCCAAAAGGATTTCAGAGTCATAAGACAGTGCTAAAAAGTCCTCTACCGAGTTCCCACACAATTTTCTCACTAAAAGTGGATGGATAACCAGGGGGCTCAATACTGGAATCCCTGTTAGAGTATACCATGAAATTGTAGGCACATGCGGTACTACTCTCAGACAGAATATACATCTTAATTCCATAGCGTGCCTTTGTGCTAGAAATGAACTGCCTAAAAGCCACACAGTCCTTCAACAGGACCAAAGACTTGTCCACAGCTATTTTTCTCTCTAGAACATAGATCTCTGAAAATCAATCTACATAGTGATGAAGGACAGGCCTAACCTTAAAAAGACAGTCACAATCAGGATGATCTCATGGCAACTGAAGCATTGTCAACAAAATGGGACTTGCAATAAAGAAGCAAATACTGATCATGATTAATGGTTGCAGGAACTATAGCCGTTGCCATCAAGGGACTAGTAGACCAATATGAAGACAGCGGCAGCTTCCTTATCACACCCATCAAAAAGGTTAAACCCAAGAACTTCTTCAACTCATCAAGATTTGTGGAAGTCCAACGAGTGGCTCTAGAGTTGGGCTTAAGTCTGACACTGTTGTCCCTCAAATACTGTTCAGCATAAAAATTAGTCTGGTCAACAATCTCATCCAAAACTACATCTGAAAGAAAATTATAGGCAAAATATTTTCACTATTCACTCTACACCCTGCGACAACACTAAAGGCAGGCAAAGCCAGATGCACCATATTTGGGGCAACCCAGAGTTCATCAGTTCATTTGGGGCATCAGTTCATCTGGATTACAGCCCCAGGCTGTAATCCAGATGCAGAGTCCACCTCATAATCATGGTCAGAGGAAGACTCAAAAAGCATATCAAACAACCTGCAGAGCGGTAATCCTGCAGCTAGCCATAATCCTTACTAAGAAAAGAAACTTGAGAAATAGGTCAACAATACCAAACACTGTGTAAAATAAGTAATAAACAAAGTGTGGATTTATTGAACGGAAAGTAAAACTACTGGTAATCCTAAAGAAAAAATCAATTAATACAAAACACACAAAGACCTATGTATTAAAAAATAATACCACTCACTTGCCAAAGACAGCTAAACTCACCAGCACCTACTCTGCACAGACACAGCAAGCACCAAGGATATCTCCCTAGAAAGGAAGAACAAAACAAAATTACACACAACACAATACACATTAGATGCTATTATTACAGCATTTACAAAAATAACATTTATGTAGGGAAATTATTCTCATTTACAAACAATACAAACATGTTTTCTTACCAAACATGTGCAACTACACAAACTGCAAATCCTCAGTGCCTAAACTGCAAGCAGGAATCACAGCACAGGAAATGAAAACCTTTGTACTAGAATAAAAAGGAGAAATATAACATAACAATCACATATGATTTAAAGAAATAAAACAGTTAACAGTATAAAGCCCTATGTCTGCCCATCACCAACCAAATGCCAGCCGCACACATCACCGACCAGAAGCCAGCTGACACACACAGCCAGCAAGATCCCCATTTCAAACACATCAGCCAAACGCCAGTGCACACACATTGCCAGCCCAGTGTTAGTCCACACACACTGCCAGCTACCCATACCACCATCCAAATGCCAGTCCACTCACACCACCAACCAAGCGCAGGTTCAAGCACACCATCAAGCAAGCACCAGTCCACACACACTGCCAGCCAAGCCCTAGTCCACACATCGCCAGCCACACACACCTCCAGCAAACTCCAGTACATGCACAACACCAGTCAAGCAGGCACCAGTCTACACACACAGCAAGCAACAGTCCATACACCCTGCTAGACAAGCACAAGTCCACACACATTGCCAGCAAAATGCCAGTAAACACACAGCCAGCTAAACGGCAATACACACAGACCGTTAGCCAAACTCCAGACACTGAAATTTTCCCTGGTGTCTAGTGGGCTTAAAAATTTGGCCTATATGGCCCCGGAAGGAGCAGAAAACTGCCACAACATTGCCCCTAAAAAAGGGAGCAAACCTTGCCCATGGGGCCGCTCCCCAACATTAAACTCCAAAATTCCCTGGTGTCTAGTGGCTTTCTGCCCCCAGTGGGGGCAAATTGGCTTAAGAATATTGCAAATCTGTCTCAGGTGGACAGAAAACAACAGAAACATTGCCTGAATAAAAGGGAGCAACCCTTGCCCAATGGGCTGCCCCCAAACATATAAATCTAAAACACCCTGGTGTCTGACGGCTTTCTGTCCCCTGTGGGGGAAGATAGGCTTAGAAATATGGCTGATCTGCCAACGGCCAGAACATTGCCCCAATAAAGGGGCCACCACCAAAAATATAAGAAATAAAACTGTCCTGGTGTATAGTGGGCGTCCGTACCCCCTAGATGGCAGATCGGCCTAAAAATGGCTGTTCCGCCCTCTGGAGGGTGGGGTGAAATTACTAAAAATAATTCCACCAAAGGGAGAATCCCTTGCCCAAGGGGTCACTCTCCATAATCAGGTTTGTAAAAGATTCCCTGGCTTCTAGTGGATTTCGATCCCCCGACCCCCAGAGAGCAGATTGGGTGAAAAAATGGCCGATTCAAACCCCAGAGGGGTTGAAACACAGATATTTTTAGCCCCAGTGGAGCGACCCTCGTCTAATTGGTTGCTCTCCCAACAGCAACAAGAAAAATCACAGGTGGTCTAGAGATATGGATTCTTGCTCCACGGTCCCACCTGCAAATGTGGAGCAGGAATCCACTCCGAACAGGAACAGGGGGGATAGGAAAATTGGTTTTCTTTCCCCCAGTGTCTGCAATCTATCTCCCCCCCCAAAGAAGGACACACCTGCAGAAACTTCTTCTCCTTGGATGCACTGGAAGCAAACGTCTATTGACATTGGCTTGCCATGAGTGTGCCGAGGTCACCAGATCACCAACAGGGGAGGGGGTGGCAGCAGAATAACTTCTGCTGCCTTCCCTGTTGGGGTTTTGAAAATGAGCCACCCATGGGAAGAGTGCTAGCGCTTCCCCTGTGGGTATGTGTAAGGACAGAACAGTTCCATACTCAGTACTTGGCCTGGGTGGTAAACTCCTTACCACTCAAAGAGTTTGCTGAGTTTTTTTCTCACTTTGCGTAGAGCACAGAGTTCTAAAAAATTAAGTTGGTGAGCGAGGAAAATCCAATGCTAGTCCACCACCCAGCAAGATTTCTTAACGTGGGAGATCGCGGCAGGTCACTACCGCTCAAATTGAGAAAACTGCTGCTCGCACTGAGGAAACTGATGCTCAAGTAGAACATACACTTTTTTTTAAAGATCTTTTTATTTTTAAGAAGACAAGACAATAAAGTAAACAATAAAGAATGAGCAGCAAAAAACATCATAGAAACTGATGCTCAAGTAGAACATCTACTTTTTTTTAAAGATCTTTTTATTTTTAAGGAGAAGGCAAAGACAATAAAGTAAACAATAAAGAATGAGCAGCAAAAAACATCATAGTACATTTGTAGATGCCATTTTAAGAGAGGGAGGAGGACCCCATCAGAGTAATACAAGTCCAATAAAATAGTTTTCTAAGTTGTGGTGGTTGTTAACGCTTTATACAATTGTCTCTGAGACTCAGGGGGAGCCCTGCTCTGGATCTTCACAAATTAAAGTGGGTTCCATGCCTAAACCTCTTTATTACCACCATCCTGCCCAGACTTTCTCCCACTTGCGCGGACAAACTCTCCCCAGATGTATCGATTTCTCATTTGTTATGCACCAACCCATGTCCCCTTCCAACTCCATCACTGTTGGGGCCTCCACAGCCACCCATAGGCATGCAATAGTGCGTTTGGCCAGCATAAGACCAAATGACAACCAGATCTTACCATGTTTTGATGGTTGGTCCTCTCCCCAAATGTGTAAAAGTCATATGTTTGCTGTTTCTGGGGGGGTGTTCTCTGCTGTTACCTCTCTCTTGATTCTTTGTAGTTCTGTCCAAAAGGTTTGTACAATCGGGCATGATCATATAATGTGGAAAAAAGTACTTCTTTTACCACAGCCCTGGAGACAGAGATCCGTTTGAGAGTGTCCCATGGCCTGGATTGCAGTGTGTGAACAGTAAGAGTGGTGTAATATATGTAAATAGATCAGTCAAAACCCTGAATGTATGGCCACTTCATGAAAAGTTCCCAGTGCTTCTTCCCATTCTCCATTGTCACAGTCTACAATGTCTCCCTCCCATCTAGTCTTGAGTGCAGTAAGAGTATTGGGTGAGTTGTTTATCAGATTTTTGTAGATGAGAGAGACAGTTTTTTGGGTAGTGGTTCAGCGAGGACTCTGTTTTCTAGGGGGAAGGACTATGAAATAGAAGTAAAAAAATAGAAACAAAAAGAGAGCGAGGAAATAGGAAAACTTGTCCTCTTCTCCAATGACTTTGGCAAAACAAAATGGACAAGTTTTTAATGATTCAGAGCAAACTTTTTTTGCTATCACTTTACAGTAAACGTGAAAGGAGAGAGCACAACTGCTGTGAAAGAAACCCCTCACCCACCTACCTAGTAGGTGGCATGCTTCATCATCGGGGCCCAACTGGATTGCCTAGTACAATCCAGCTGTGCTACAACGCCTGGATTACAGCGGAGCAGGATATTGAGCAGAGAGTGGCGTGCTATGTGAAATGTGATTATGGGTTAAAAAAGGCCTCTGGGAAATGCCCTATGGAAAAAACTTTTATTAAAAGGGTCCCAGGACTAATGTAAAAAAGTTATGCGGGATATATAGTTAGGAATATTATTTTCCTGAAAATCCCTTGTAGATTAGGTCAACTAGTTTCAGCCTTCTGGATGGTTCTAGAGGCTTTCGTCAGGACCAGAAAAAGGTGAATGGCCATATGAACAAGGTATAGGCCACGTGTAAATATCAGCACACACCCTAAAGTGTGCTGTGAGTGTAGTGATAAAGTACTCACAGTATCTCCGTTTGAGATTACCTGAAAATAAAGAATTAATTAATAAAGATATGGAGAACAGCTGTGAATCATGCATGTATACTAAATGCATGCTCCTTTCATCTTGTGGCTAGTGATCTGGAGCCAATAACTTGGTGGGCGTGCACGAACACTAGAACAGGCTTGCGTGGCTACAATGTGCCCCAATAGTGTAGACATACACAGGGAATCCGTGAGTGAATCAATATCGTAATACTGGGGCACACGGTGCACATAATCTTTATCATTTGTGTGCGTGCCTATGGCGCAATCGCAAACGTATTGCACACACTAGGTGTAACTAGGCAAGTCATGGAAAAAACTGGGGGCCCAATAAGTTTTAGGCCAAGTGCGCGTGCAACATAGTAATTGTTTGTTAACATGGTGGCGTATACTAGCATGGTGTCAAGTACATGTGGAGTTCAACAAACAAACAATAAATGACAGACAGACAACAACTTTAGTGACAAACAACATGGAAAGCGGTCTCACTTGAGTAAAGAGGTAGTTATACCTCTGGGATTTGATCGCCGTGTGACTCCCCTCTTGACCTTAATGAAAAGGAAAGGTAATGGCGGGGGGAATTGGTTGTGAAACGTATGAAGGCTTCGAACAATAAAGTTACTGAGGTGAATCAACGTGACTTTCTGGATCAAAACGGAAAAGTAATAAGACGATCGACATAAACTCATCCGCGTCTTGTACTCACAGTTGTCAGGGAAAGTAAGGTCCGAGGTACCTAGGACGACGATCGGGCCCGCTTGTTCAGCCCCGTAATGGAAATGGGGAGTGGTTAAAAAGAAGGAAAACTAACAGGAAGACGGACGGGATGTCACGTGGTGCGGCTCTGGAAGACTAGAGCGCAGTGTCTGCGAGTAGTGCAGACGGAGCCTATGTGTAATGGAAATAGAAAAAATATTAAATAAATAAAACACAGAGCAGAACTACACGGAGTCTCGTGTTGATGGCTACAGGTTTAAATGGAACTAAATTAAAAATATGTATTTACGTCCCTCTGTGGTGCAGCTAAGAAAATGTTAGTGAATACATAAGGGACCTGGTGTGGAGGGTCAAAGTTAAGATCCCCTTTGTGTGTATAGTAGCAGGCATGTGCTTGAATGACTCAATCAAGATAGGACTGTGCCTAGATGTAATGAGAAATGTAATAAGTTTCCGGCACATGGAGAGTAGAAAAAGGATCTGTACTAAATCCTAGAAGTGAGTTTTGAGTCTTAAGCATAGGTGTGATGCACTGTACAAATTGTACAGATCAGAATCTAGATACAGCGAAAAATATGTAAAGTAAGAGTCTGCACAGGGTCAGTGAAAGGTAGACGCTCTGTATAATGCGGGCATAAGACTAAGGACATTATATTTTGCAGGCTAATTTAAGAATAAGCAAATGCAGTAACGCTTGTTCTTAGCTACACTTATTAACATCATGAACGATGTATACTGTTCCAGGGTACATTATCATTAAGCCCCGAGATGTGGGTTGAGAGTCTGTATACTCAGCGTTGTTCTTTCTCGAACAAACGTTCTTGGATGTTGGTTTGGTTAGGTTCAAGTTGTTCAATTATGACCCACGTCATGTCGTTGGTGGTATGTCCCTTGGTTAAATAATGTTCTGTGAGTTTTGTCGTGCTGCGTTTGCAGCGGATGTTACTGCGATGCTCGCAGATTCTGATTTTGACCTTTCTGGTAGTCATCCCGACGTATCGTAATTTGCATGTGATAAGATAGATTACATTTGCCGAATTGCAATTGGTATGTTTCATAATTGTCCAGATTTTGTCTTGTTCAAGATGTAAGGTTTTGGTGGGTTGGGTAAGATGGCAGATACTGCAGTTGCCGCACGGGTAATGACCTGTCACTTCTGGTAATCCCCATGCATTCAGTACTGTACTAGGAGCACTCAGGATCTTTTTGGGTCTGGTAGGCACTAAACTGTCTCTGAGGTTGTATGACCTTTTGTAGGAAAATAGGGGTTTTTCCCATTGTAGCTTACCCGAAGTTAAAATTTTCCAATTATTTTGTATCAGTTTGGCTACTTGATTTGAGATGGAATTGAAGGTAGTTACACATGTAAGTGGTATGGTAGTTGGCAAATCCACTTTTGGTTCCAGTAGACCTTCTCGGTTTTGGTTCCTAGCTCTTTTTTGCGCTTTGTGAATGACTTTGTTGGGGTATCCACGGTTTTGTAGTTTTGTAGTCAATTCTTCTGATTGTTTTTTAAAAACTTTTATTTCACTGCAGTTTCGGCGCAATCTAAGGTATTGACCAAACGGTAAATTGTCCCTCAGAGGCCTGGGGTGGAAACTCTGGAAGTGTAAGAGACAATTTTTAGCTGTTGGTTTGAAGTGGATTTTAGTCAAGAGTACTCCGTTTCGTGCTTCAATCTCCAAGTCTAGAAAGGTGATTTTGGTACTGCTTGTTGTGTGAGTAAATCGTAGGTTTGGGTCAAGTGTATTAATCCAGTTCAGGAATTCGCTGAGTCTTTGGTTGTCACTTGTCCATATTGGAAATACATCGTCGATGTACCTTTTGTAAAAGGTGATGTCCTGAGTGTATGCTGATTGATGATTGAAGATATGTAAATCTTCAAAATTGGACACATACAGACCCGCTACACTGGGAGCAAAAGTGCTCCCCATAGATGTACCGTACTGTTGGAGGAAGAGGGTGCCCTCATATTAAAAAAAATTGTCTTTAAGGGCTATTTCAGCACATTCCATTACGAAGAATTTTGGGGTGTTATAATCCCAGATCGTTTTGTCGAGGGAAGTGCGGATGACCTCTAAGGTATCATCTTGGGGTAGGCTGGTATAGAGGCTTTCTATATCCAGACTTACAAGGATGGATGTAGTAGGGTTGAACTCTAGGTTGTTAATTTGGTTCAGTAAGTCTTTAGTATCTTTTAGGTAAGCTGGTGTTGACTGAACTATAGGTTGCAAGTAGAAGTCACAAAAGCGGGACAGGGGTTCAAGCAGTGAACCTATTCCGGAGACAATGGGTCTGCCTGGAGGTGGTGTTTTGTTTTTATGTATTTTTGGAATGGTGTAGAAATATGGAATGGTTTTGCCACCTGAAGTGAGAAATGATGCTTCTTGTTTACTGATGTGACCATTAGATTCAGCTTCATGAACCATAATGTCAATTTTGGTCTTGATTTTGTCTGTGGGATCTTCATCCAGTATTTTATAGTTCTTTGGATCATCTAGGAGGCGTGTACATTCCAGATGGTAAGCATTCCGATTTTGAATGACTATACCTCCACCCTTATCAGCTGGTTTAATGATGATATCTTTGTTGTTTTTAAGACTTCGGATGGCATTGAACTGTTGAGCTGTGGTGTTATTGAATACTTTATTCTCATGGGTGTTCTCTATGCCTTTGTATATCGCTTGTTCGAAGGCGATGAGTTCCGCTGGTGTTGTGTGGGGTGGGGGAATGAAAGTTGATTTCAATTTGAGGGTGGTGTCGCCCTTTTCTTCTTGTTGTGACTCCTTTGTAGGTGAATTTTCAAAGAAAGCTTTGAGTTTAAGTTTGCGAAAAAATTCTGATAATTCGCAATGTAATTTGAATTTATCAAGTTTCGCTGTAGGTGAAAACCCAAGGCCTCTGTTCAGAACCTGTTCTTCTGCTGTTGTGAGAGTGTGGTCTGATAGATTAGTTATTAGGCTCTGCTTGTGCTCGGCTGAGGTTCCTTTGTCCTGCTGCGTGTGTTGGCACTCGGGTTCTGGTTGTCTTCCCAATGTACTTGGCCTCTCCGTGGACGTCTTCCGCGTCCCCTCTGGCCTGATCCTAAAAAAGGAAACCGTTGATTGGGGTTGCCAAATTGGGGTGGGGGTTGTTGAAATTGTGGGTTCCAGCCATAGAACATCGGTTGAGTCATAGGCGGGAAAGGAGCCGGATAATTGGGTACCATTCCTGGGTGCATATTGGGCCATGGTTGTTGCCAATGTGTGTTTCTTCCTCTCCCTCTTCCACGTTGTCTGTTTTGGTAGTGGCCTTTTTCTGATCCAGAGCTCTCATTACTGCCACCGCTGTGTATTGAGGATCCCTCTTCTGATGATATGGAGTGATTTGATCTCGTAGGGGTTTTATAGTCTGCATCTGAATATGGATATGTTTTGACATATGAAAATTTCTTTAAGTCTTTTTGGAATTGTTGAATCTTGGATTGCGTGAGTTCTTCTTTGTAGTCTGCTATTTCTTTATTGACCTCCTCTAGTCTTTTCTTAAAAGAGGTTAGTGTAGTTTTGAAATGCTGTTCAGTTGCCTGGATCTCTATCAGGATGGCGTCTGAAAGTCTTTTCGCTGTTTGGATTATAAGAATAATCCAGTCTCTTGTGCAGTGCCATGCAATTTGTGCCCAGTCTCTTCGGAATGCTGCATCATCCAGAAAAATGCGTGGCGCGTTAGTTACTATTAGACCTTTTGGGGCTGTGTTAGAACGCAAATATTCAGTAAGTATAACCCCGTGTAGTATTGTTCTGATGCGTGTTCTTTTTTTCTCAGATAGATTTTCCCAATCGGCGCTCTGAGAAATAGTTTGTGCCACGTTGAAGTCAGCTAGTAGTGGGATAGCTGCTAAGATGTTGTTAACATCCTCGTCTGTGAACGTGAGTCCTGCATTTTCAGCCATGGTGTCTCAAAAGTTATTGATTGTACTTATCATGTGGAGGTGTTGATGTAAGATTAAAACCAGATGGCTGTAGGTAAAAATAGGCTCTCACAGCTGTGCGCTGTAATGACAAATAGGAACAAAAAGAGAGCGAGGCAATAGGAAAACTTGTCCTCTTCCCCAATGACTTTGGCAAAACAAAATGGACAAGTTTTTAATGATTCAGAGCAAACTTTTTTTGCTATCACTTTACAGTAAACGTGAAAGGAGAGAGCACAACTGCTGTGAAAGAAACCCCTCACCCACCTACCTAGTAGGTGGCATGCTTCATCATCGGGGCCCAACTGGATTGCCTAGTACAATCCAGCTGTGCTACAACGCCTGGATTACGGCGGAGCAGGATATTGAGCAGAGAGTGGCGTGCTATGTGAAATGTGATTATGGGTTAAAAAAGGCCTCTGGGAAATGCCCTATGGAAAAAACTTTTATTAAAAGGGTCCCAGGACTAATGTAAAAAAGTTATGCGGGATATATAGTTAGGAATATTATTTTCCTGAAAATCCCTTGTAGATTAGGTCAACTAGTTTCAGCCTTCTGGATGGTTCTAGAGGCTTTCGTCAGGACCAGAAAAAGGTGAATGGCCATATGAACAAGGTATAGGCCACGTGTAAATATCAGCACACACCCTAAAGTGTGCTGTGAGTGTAGTGATAAAGTACTCACAGTATCTCCGTTTGAGATTACCTGAAAATAAAGAATTAATTAATAAAGATATGGAGAACAGCTGTGAATCATGCATGTATACTAAATGCATGCTCCTTTCATCTTGTGGCTAGTGATCTGGAGCCAATAACTTGGTGGGCGTGCACAAACACTAGAACAGGCTTGCGTGGCTACAATGTGCCCCAATAGTGTAGACATACACAGGGAATCCGTGAGTGAATCAATATCGTAATACTGGGGCACACGGTGCACATAATCTTTATCATTTGTGTGCGTGCCTATGGCGCAATCGCAAACGTATTGCACACACTAGGTGTAACTAGGCAAGTCATGGAAAAAACTGGGGGCCCAATAAGTTTTAGGCTAAGTGCGCGTGCAACATAGTAATTGTTTGTTAACATGGTGGCGTATACTAGCATGGTGTCAAGTACATGTGGAGTTCAACAAACAAACAATAAATGACAGACAGACAACAACTTTAGTGACAAACAACATGGAAAGCGGTCTCACTTGAGTAAAGAGGTAGTTATGCCTCTGGGATTTGATCGCCGTGTGACTCCCCTCTTGACCTTAATGAAAAGGAAAGGTAATGGCAGGGGGAATTGGTTGTGAAACGTATGAAGGCTTCGAACAATAAAGTTACTGAGGTGAATCAACGTGACTTTCTGGATCAAAACGGAAAAGTAATAAGTCGATCGGCATAAACTCATCCGCGTCTTGTACTCACAGTTGTCAGGGAAAGTAAGGTCCGAGGTACCTAGGACGACGATCGGGTCCGCTTGTTCAGCCCCGTAATGGAAATGGGGAGTGGTTAAAAAGAAGGAAAACTAACAGGAAGACGGACGGGATGTCACGTGGTGCGGCTCTGGAAGACTAGAGCGCAGTGTCTGCGAGTAGTGCAGACGGAGCCTATGTGTAATGGAAATAGAAAAAATATTAAATAAATAAAACACAGAGCAGAACTACACGGAGTCTCGTGTTGAAGGCTACAGGTTTAAATGGAACTAAATTAAAAATATGTATTTACGTCCCTCTGTGGTGCAGCTAAGAAAATGTTAGTGAATACATAAGGGACCTGGTGTGGAGGGTCAAAGTTAAGATCCCCTTTGTGTGTATAGTAGCAGGCATGTGCTTGAATGACTCAATCAAGATAGGACTGTGCCTAGATGTAATGAGAAATGTAATAAGTTATTACTTATTACTTTTCCGTTTTGATCCAGAAAGTCACGTTGATTCACCTTAGTAACTTTATTGTTCGAAGCCTTCATACGTTTCACAACCAATTCCCCCCGCCATTACCTTTCCTTTTCATTAAGGTCAAGAGGGGAGTCACACGGCGATCAAATCCCAGAGGCATAACTACCTCTTTACTCAAGTGAGACCGCTTTCCATGTTGTTTGTCACTAAAGTTGTTGTCTGTCTGTCATTTATTGTTTGTTTGTTGAACTCCACATGTACTTGACACCATGCTAGTATACGCCACCATGTTAACAAACAATTACTATGTTGCACGCGCACTTGGCCTAAAACTTATTGGGCCCCCAGTTTTTTCCATGACTTGCCTAGTTACACCTAGTGTGTGCAATACGTTTGCGATTGCGCCATAGGCACGCACACAAATGATAAAGATTATGTGCACCGTGTGCCCCAGTATTACGATATTGATTCACTCACGGATTCCCTGTGTATGTCTACACTATTGGGGCACATTGTAGCCACGCAAGCCTGTTCTAGTGTTCGTGCACGCCCACCAAGTTATTGGCTCCAGATCACTAGCCACAAGATGAAAGAAGCATGCATTTAGTATACATGCATGATTCACAGCTGTTCTCCATATCTTTATTAATTAATTCTTTATTTTCAGGTAATCTCAAACGGAGATACTGTGAGTACTTTATCACTACACTCACAGCACACTTTAGGGTGTGTGCTGATATTTACACGTGGCCTATACCTTGTTCATATGGCCATTCACCTTTTTCTGGTCCTGACGAAAGCCTCTAGAACCATCCAGAAGGCTGAAACTAGTTGACCTAATCTACAAGGGATTTTCAGGAAAATAATATTCCTAACTATATATCCCGCATAACTTTTTTACATTAGTCCTGGGACCCTTTTAATAAAAGTTTTTTCCATAGGGCATTTCCCAGAGGCCTTTTTTAACCCATAATCACATTTCACATAGCACGCCACTCTCTGCTCAATATGCTGCTCCGCTGTAATCCAGGCGTTGTAGCACAGCTGGATTGTACTAGGCAATCCAGTTGGGCCCCGATGATGAAGCATGCCACCTACTAGGTAGGTGGGTGAGGGGTTTCTTTCACAGCAGTTGTGCTCTCTCCTTTCACGTTTACTGTAAAGTGATAGCAAAAAAAGTTTGCTCTGAATCATTAAAAACTTGTCCATTTTATGAAATAGAAGTGCCATTTGGAATGTGGGCCTTAAGGGAGTGTTGGAGCTGTAGATACCTGAAAATCTCAGTAGGTGCCAGATCGTATTGGGCCTTCAACTCCACCCAATTAAGCATGTAGCCATCCCTCCATACATCAGCCAGCGAGGATATCCCTATGAGGTTCCATGGCTTGAGGCCCTGGAGACTTCGTACTTGAATAAGTCAATCACTACACAACAATGGGGTCATGTGGAGTAGGTTTCTCTCCCTAGCCCAGAAATTATGCGGCCGATCTCCAAATTCAAGCTACTGTGTGTGTATGAGGTAATAGATTCTTGGCCTTAATTGAGTTATAAGGTATACCCTGGTATCCTTCAGGCCCCATCGAGAACCTCTCCAGTCTGAAGGCGGGATTGTACCAGGGGGACAATGCCCAGTCATTTGCTACTGCTAAGTGCAAAGCCCAATAATAATTTTTAATGTCAGGGAGACCAATACCGCCATCATTTACCCCACAAATCAGCTTGGAGAGGGCTATCCGTGGTGGGGCTGTATTCCACAGAAGCAGATGGAGAAGGGGTTCTATGGTGCAGAAGAACTTGTCAGGTATTTGGTGAGAAGTATTTTGCAGTATTTAAAGCATACAGCGCAATGTCATAATTTAAAACATTGCCGCTTGCCCTATGAGGGAGGGTCCTCTAGTGTTGTACGTCTGATTCGAAATGCTCAACGATGGGGGCTAAATGTAATTGATAGAAGAGGAAGTGGTCCATTGTAACATGTATAACCAGATATTTGACATACCCAGTGCAGAGGGGGAGTCGATGTTTTGGGCAGTGTAGGCATGGGGCCCATTATTAAATGCATGAGAGATTTATCCCAATTAACAGTATACCCGAAATATTGGTCAACGGTTCACAAAATATGGGTTGGTCGGGTAATTGCCGTGGAGGGGCTGGTTACATAAAATAGAATGTTGTCTGCATATAGGGATATGCATTCATCCCATGATTACCCTCAGGTGATGCCTTTCACAAGTGGGTCTTGTTGGACCCATGCCGCTAGAGGCTCTAGAGCAAGTGCAAATATCAACGGGGAGAGTGGGTACCTCTGTTTGGTCCCCCTATTAAGTGTAAAATTGTGAGACACGGTACCATTGTCTTTGACGTGAGCTATCGGGTCTTTATATTATAGGTACATCCAACCCAAAAAGTTGGGTCTGAATCCTATGTGTTCGAGCACTTAGAACATGTAGGTCCACTCCAGGGTGTTGCATGCCATTGAGGCATCCATGGATAGTACCATGGTGGCTACCTCCTTGATTCTTGAACCCGCCATTGCCCCGTACAGCCTGCGCAGGTTAAGACGAGTCCCTCTGTTTCGCATAAAGCCGGATTTATCATGATTGATCATCTTATGAAGCCTATTTGTGAGAAACTTGGGAAGGACTTTGGTTTCAATGTTGAGGAGGGAGCTTGGACGATATGCTCAAGGATGGGGGCTAAATTTGATCGATAGAAGAGGAAGGGGTCCATTGTAACATGGATAACCAGATATTTGACATACCCAGTAGAGAGGGGGAGCCGATGCTTCCAGGCAGTGTAGGCATGGGGACCATTATTAAATGCATGAGAGATTTATTCCAATTAACAGTATACCTGAAATATTGGTCAACGGTTCACATAATATGCGTTTGTCGGGTAATTGTCGTGGAGGGGTTGGTTACATACAATAGAATGTTGTCTGCATATAGGGATATGCATTCATCCCATAATTACCCCCAGGTGATGCCTTTCACTAGTGGGTCTTGTTGGACCCACACTGCTAGAGGTTCTAGGGCAAGTGCAAATATCAATGGGGAGAGTGGGCACCTCTGTCTGGTCCCCCTATTAACTGTAAAATTGTGAGACACGGTACCATTGTCTTTGACGTGAGCTATCGTGTCTTTATATAATAGGTGCATCCAACCCCAAAAGTTGGGTCCGAATACTATGTGTTCGAGCACTTCGAACATGTATGTCCATTCCAGGGTGTTGCATGCCATTGAGACATTCATGGACAGTACCATGGTGGATACCTCCTTGATTCTCGAACCCGCCATTGCCCAGTACAGCTTGCACAGGTTAAGACGAGTTCCTCTGTTCGGCATAAAGCCGGATTGATAGGGATTGATCAGCTTCTGAAGCCTATTTGTGAGAAGCTTGGCAAGGACTTTGATTTCAATGTTGAGGAGGGAGATTGGACGATATGAGCTGCAGCGCTCCGGTGGCTTTCCAGTCTTATGTATTATGACTATTGTCGCAAGTCAATGACCCACCGGGAGCAAGTGCCTCTACCGCGCTTCCCTACTCCTTTTAAGTATCTGAGGTGTTAGTTTGGAGGTGAAGTGTTTATAGAGTAGATAGGGAGACCATTGGGTCCCATAGTCTTGCCAGAGCTCAGTGGTCGCAACGTCTACTCCACTTCGCGTGGCTCAATATCTGCTTCAAAGAAAGTTCGATGTTCTTCTGTAAGAGTGGGGAGTTTGATATCCCTCAGGAAGGCT
Source organism: Triturus cristatus (assembly GCF_964204655.1). NCBI lineage: Eukaryota > Metazoa > Chordata > Amphibia > Caudata > Salamandridae > Triturus > Triturus cristatus. The sequence continues at coordinate 534,372,128 of NC_140583.1, read as the reverse complement.
CCAATGCCTGTGTGTGACTAATGTGTTTTGGGGGAGTAGAGATGCGCATAGTAATGTGCAAAGATTTCTGCTATAACCTCGGGTCAGAGATGGTCTTTCCCAAATCAGTGGTATTGTGTGATACCCATCCCTTTGCTCACTCACTATTTTAAAAACATGCAAGTAGTTTCCCCATTTTGTTGGCCACCTCATATAGACTTCATCGAGACAAGGTATAGGAAATTCTTGCCCTGTTCTCCGATAGGTCTCTATGCTCTTTCTGTTTGAGGTGGAGGGGGTGTAAGATGTCTTCATTCGTCTCGTGACATCTCACCCTCTAAGGTTCTCATTTTGCTCTCCAATGTGAGAAGCTGTTTTTGCTTGTCTCATTTTCACCACACTATTGAGGAGTATGCTCTGCCTCTTATAGCCCTTCCAGAGCGTCAAGTAGGAGTTAACTATCCCTCATTGAGCTCAAAGTAGGAAGTTGTGGCTTGGGTCAGGTCCCCAATGAGTTTGGCATCCTGAAGACGCCAGGCGTTAATGAGTCATGGGCTGCGGGTTGTGTTGCCCCCATATCTCTAGCCACACGGGGAGTGGTCTGAGATTCCCCTTGCCAGGTGTTGTGCCTCTGCCACTTGTACCAGGTGGATGGATTGAGTAAAAATTTAAACTTATCTAGAGAGGCTGTGGTGGACCCCAGACAGGAAGGTATACAGCAGGCAGTGACAAAGTCAGATAGTGTGGGATCCCAATGGGCCATACTGGCTTGGGCGTATTTATCCAGGTCAAATGAAATCAATGTATTGAAATTGCCCCAAGCAGTAAGACCAATTGGAGCAACATCTCGCTCAACCTAGGGAGCGTAAGGTGATGAATCTGCAGCAGGACATAGGCAGAGCATGGATTTATTGGGGTCCCCTCCCAAGTGTCAGTCTGGCCCAAGTAGTTACCTTGAGAGTCAACCCAGGCCTTGTGTAGAATGTAGGGTGTCAAGTTCTTGATGAGGATACCCACCCCTTGTGAGTCAGCTCTGTAGTCCCTCTGTAGTCCGAGTGTGCTACCATCGTGTAAACCCCTCTGGACATTGCTTTACAAGTGTTGCATAGTAGGTGTGTTTCTTGCAACAGTACAACATTGTGCAGGTGTTTATGGTGGACCATACCTCGCTTGATCTTATTACCAAGGCCATTTACATTCCATGACAAGATAGTCAAGCAAGTGTGGGGGCTGGAGGGGAGTGACATGGTGTGTGTTGGGAGATAAGGTGCTAGCCCCACAAAGGAGAGAGGGACCCCAAATGGTGGCGTTAAATAGTGCTTCATTGCTGCTTGATAATATAACTTTAACTAACCCACGTGAACTAAAGAAACCCCACACCCTGCTACCCTGCCTGGTCGAACTTAAACAGCCAACCCAACCCCAACTGGCAAGGCGCCTGTCGCCCCTGAAAGGAAGAAACATGTTAGATAACCTAGAACTGGGTGGTAAAGTGGCGAGAACAGCTCTGCGCCATCCTAAAGCCCCGAGTAACTTAATGTTGGGGGATGAGACCTTTCAGATTCTGTGGATGTAGTGAGTGTCGGCATCAGTTGCTGCAACGCAGTTCTGTCCAGTGATATTACCACGGGCTAACTCTCTCTTTCCAGATGAAAGCACAAGACCCCCCCTGCATATCGCAGGCCGTTACAGATTGCATAATATTCATAGGACTCATTATAATCAGAGAAAGTGCATGTCTATCTCTGGCCCAACTTAGAGGCCTGATGGGTGCACGTCTTCATCTGGTCGTCTCTCACTGTCCTCAATGTTGTCAGCATCACTTTGCGGTGAGTGACCGCCAGTAAGTCCCCACCTCCATTACTATGCTCTGATCGTAGATTCCTTTGTCTTTTCCCGCCACCCACTGTGCGCCAGCCCTCCAGTCATTCCATTGCCAGTTCAGGGGAGCCGAAAAACCCTGTTTTCCCTTCTGCTATCACTCTAATGTTGGCATTGAAGAACATCACATATTTTATTTCGCGATTCCACAGCTCACTCTTTACTTCCATGAAGCTCCTCCCCATCTGTTGAACTTTATGAGTGTAGTCGGGATAGAGGACAATCATAGCTTCCTCAAATTTCAGGTCTGAGATGTGCCTAGCTGCCTGTAGAATCGCATCTATGTCTCTGTGATTGAAGATGTGAGCTATGATGGTGTGGGGGGGGCATGCCCGGTCTAGGGGGGGGCAGCTGGTACTCTATTTCCTCTCTCGACTGAGAAGAATTTTGAGAGGCCCTTGGGCTGAAGCACAGTTGAGATGACATGTTCCTCAAAAAGATCAGAACAGGGCTCATCTGCTTTTTCTGGAACCCCCACAGGCAGATATGTTTCCATCTGAACTTATCTTCCATGTCCTCCAGACGCTCCTGTATAGTAGCATTATCGTTTTTCGTTATTATTAGCATTTTATTGTTAATCCAAAAGGTGACATAGTATATTCATTATTACAGATCTTTTTCATGGCATTACAATAACAGCAAACACAAACATCAGGTGGGAGCAATAGTCACAGTGTCCTTTGTTGTCAATTCCAGCCGTTCTTTTGTTTACTTGTTACCTGAGGCATGTCACAGCACAGTTATATACCTATGCATTATACCTAACATTCAGTAACCTCTTAAGCAGCACATGATGTTTGAGCATCCCTCTCATCCATCTGAGTAATCTCGCTGGGCAGTGGTGGCATTGTAGTAGATTGCTTAGTCGGCTATATGTCAGCTGTGTGTGTTGGCCGCCTTTATCCTCATTGGACATGTGAGGATCCAGGTTAGGTGTCCCCTTCCGTCTCAGCCACTCTGTAAATGGAGCCCAGATGTCCTTGGGTCTGGAAGCCAGGAAAATAAGTTTCCAGTAAGTGGACAGTTGTTCCTGACAGTATGTGATGCTCTTAATCCAAGAGCATATGAATGGATTATTACATCCTACCCAGTGTATGGCTATTTCACATATGGCTATTAGTAGCAACACCGCCTTTAGTTGTCGCATAGCCGGGGGGACCTCCCTGACATACTCAGTAGGCCTAGCAGGGGTGTGCAACCTGTCTCTCTCGGTGATGGCTCATATAATGGTGAACACTTGGTCCCAATATTCTACTATCAGGGGCAGTACCATGCTAGGTGGATGAACGTGGCGTCTGGTGTTTTACATTTCAAACAATGGCTATCTGACCGTAGTCCCATTTTTTGAAGCTGCAGGGGGGTTTTATATAGCTGATGTAGAAACTTAAAATGGAGCAGTCATAATCTATAATTGGGGACAGTGATTCCAATTGGCCACAGCAGTATTGCCACTGCAACTCTGTGTGTGGGTTTCCTATCTTGAATTTCCAGAGTTCTATTACATGCGGCTTCACCACTGGATGTTCTCACTACATGGAGATGTGTAGTCGGGTGATTAGTTTGCGTGGTGTTTAATATGTGTTCCAAAGGGGGAGGGGAGGCAGGCGGCGGGACCGGGGATTGTGCAATGCAATTTCCTGCAGATGGCTCTTAGGTGATGGTATAGTATGGTGTCTAGTAGTTTGGGGAGTGCGCCATCAACCTTCTGCGGGGGGTCATGAATTAATTTCCTGGGTATAGATCTGTGAGCGTGGTGAGCCCCAGATTCCTAGCCCTCTTGATGCACCCGTGTCCTGCAACATTGGGAAGTTAGGGTTCCTGGCCAGTGGTATAGCTGGGGTATACAGATCTGAATTTGCCGCTCTCTTCCTCAGGCCATTCCAGGCCCATCTTAGAGTCTCAGCTATGTCGAGTTCTTTGTCCGGAGGTCTTAATTTCTGATATAAGGCAGTGCAAAGTGGAAGTGGGGCAACATTGTCTGCTTCAATGGTCATGTGTGGCTGAATCGGAACTGGGTAGAGCCAATAATGTAGAAATTGGGCCTGTACATAGTACGCAGAGTTTAAAATACAGTGCTCCCAGGCCCCCTTGGTTTAGTGGTAGTGTCAGGATCTCCCAAGTTCTTCTGGGCTGTTTACTTGCTCAGACTAGAGTAATCATGTTAGATCTAAGCCTTCTAAAAATGCTTCGTTGAGGAGTATGGGTAGGTTAGCTTGGGCAGTTGCAACATTTTAGCTATTGCTATACGCCCTGCTGGTGAGATGGGCAATTTTATCTAGATTGGCATTCACTCCTCTATCCATGATATAGTCCGGTAATAGTTCATGTCCCATAGCTCGTACATGTCCCAACTTATCCACACTCCAAGGTATTTAACTGGTCCATCCACCCTTTGTAGTGGAAAGTTAGGTGTAAATATTTGTGTACCTTCAATTAGAGACAGTATTATGGACTTGGACCAATTCACACGGACACCTGAGTGGTATCCAAAGTAACCCTGGGTGGACAACTCTCGCGAAGTTTGTGTAGTTTGTGATACTTCGCGCTACACGAATTGCACGTAGCAAAGTGCAAAATCGCGTAGCGTAGCATAGTTGCCATTCTTTGCTCGCTCACGGTCCTCAACGTCAAGTTGGCGACCGCAAGCAAGCAAAATGACAGCCAGGCGAGACTTTTTCCAAGTTCACGATCAGCAACATCAGCGAGATTACCAACGCGGGGAGGTCAGGTTTCTCATTGCGAGTGGTCGCTTATGCTCGCGACCGCTTGCGTTGAGAAACTACCAGTCCGTGTTGAGAAAGCTACCGCTCGAGTAAAAATCTACTCGAGCCCAGAAAACGACAGCTCGCACTGTGCAAGATGCCGATTTAAATGATTGCACAGTGCAGACAAGCATCCGGCACTGTGCAATGATCGCGAACAGCGCACTAAGCAGTTCGCGTGGTGCTATGCGTATCTCGTGAAGTGCACTTCACGTAGCTACGCGTAGCGATACTACGCGAACTACGCCCAGGGTTAGTCCAAAGATCACCAGCTGACGCACCACAGGGTTAAGCATATGACATTTAGCTGTTCCTTTGAGGTGAGTCTGGTGAGCAATATATTTCTATAAGGTGCTTTTTGATTGCTTGCCTATTAGTCAAACCATACAAGTTAGATTAAGCTCTTGATAGTAATTATGTTTTGCTCTCCTTCCCTTTCCTATGTTTTTCAGAGAGTCTACTTTACATACTACTTCTTGAGGCCTAATATACGCCCCTTGTGCTTGGATTTTTGTAATATAGGAGGTGAGAAATTACTATATGTTTATATATCTTCTGAGTATATATAATTTTGGCGATATATGTGTTTCATTTTCTCCTTGACATAAGCACTGGTGCTTTAATATGGATCTGTCCCTGATGGTATAGCTTTTAGAGATTGATATATTTCTGTTATGATGCAAGTCAACAGATCATGCAATGTAGTGACATATATTATTTTCATAATAGTGTGCTATATATATGTTGGTGTAGATTTTCTAAATGGTTTTAAATATTATATGTCTATTTTGGGAGACATGCAGTATGCCCCCAATTTGAGTAACACACATCACTCGTCTAAAGGATTGTTATGTGATTTGTTTGAATTCTGTTACATGTGGTCTATATAATGTCAGTGTTACTTGTTGTTATGTTATCAGTTTCTTTGTTACTGTAGAGTTTTGGGTCATCTAAAATTACCTATGTTATATATATGTTTATATGTTTATATTGTCATATTTGAGGTATGTTATATTTATGTTGTGTCATGTCTATAATGTTACAGCCCTGACAAAGTTCCCTCTGGCAAAGTTTCGGGAACGAAACGCGTTGGCTGTGTGCCAGTTTTAAGAGATTTACTGAATAAAAGGACTTGATTGTGGAATTACTCTTCACGCTGCTTCCTTGACTCCAGAAAGAGTGCACCTTCCAATTTCTCTCTTCAATAGTGGATTGCGTATATACAACGTGATGTCGTCTGCGTATAAGGACACCACTAGACCTCTGGACCAAAATCCGACTCCCCTGTGTGCATGGTACTGCCTCAATCTTGCAGCCAATGGTTCTGTTGCTATGGCAAACAGCAGGTTTGACAATGAGCACCCCTGCCACGTGCCCCAGGATATCAAGATTGGCCTAGTCACCACACATTTAACTCTAATCCGCACTGTGGGGTATGTGTATAGCAGCCGCATTTGTCTTATGAATTGCGCACTGAGACCAATGCGGGCAAGGAGAGCAAATAAATAGGGCCATTCTAGGGTGTTGAATGCCTTAGTGGCGTCTAGTAGAGCTGCTATATCATTCTTGTGGGTGTAAAGAATGCAGTAGTGTGCAGATAGTGCGGAGGTTATGAGAGGTAGATCTGCCCAGTATGAAACCAGATTGGTCTGGGTGTACCACCTCTGGCAGGAGTGGCTGCAGGCGGGAGGCCAACATTTTAGCATACATTTAATTGTCAACATTTATTAATGGCAGCAATTATCCACCGGTTTACCTGGCTTTGGGACTGTAATGATTAATGCCTGACGCATGGATGGGGGAGGGTGCCTGTGTCTAGTGCCTCTTCGTATACTTTAAACAGGTGTGGTGCTAATAGTGAGGTATATGTTTTGTAGAATGAGGTTATGAGACCGTCTGAACCTGGGGCTTTGTCTTCAGGCATACTCTGGATTATTTGTACAATATCTTCTACAGTAAATGGAACATCTATGTATTCTCTACGTGCGTCATCCAGCCAGATTAGCTCTTTTGTGTCCCTGTGGTCTCTTAGTGCATTGGAATGTTGTGGGGGTTAGGATGTGTATAGTTCCTCATATAACTGTTTGATGACCTCTGGGATGGTGGCTGGGTCACGTGTTAAGTTAGAGTCTTTGTCCAGGAGTTCTGCTATGTAAGCAGAAGAGTGAAGTTTTTTAGTATGGTTGCTAGAGTTTTCCTGGGCCGGTGCCCCTCACCGTATTTACGTGGCAACATGTATTTCCCCAGGAATTTCACGTCTCTCTCTGCTTCTTCAGTGTAGGTCATAATCTGTACCCTGATTTTTACTAGCAGATCGGGGTCATTTGACTGATAGTATTAATTTTCGGTGTCTCTAATTTCTGCTTCAATGTTTTTTAGTGTGTGTCTAATTGATTTGAGGACTCCCGCTTGCTTGGCTATACATGCACCCCTAATGACTACATTAAAAGCTTCCCAAACTATTGCTGGAGACCATAAACATTTCTCTTTCAGCTCAAAATACATCGATATCTCATGCCTAATTTCTTCCAAAAGGCTGTGTCCAGTAATGCCTCTGGTGGGAGTCACCATGTGAAAGCTCTTGGGACTGTGTGGGGGAGAAATATTTTGAGGAATACTGGGGCATGGTCTGACTGGGAATACAGCATATGTTTAATATCTAAAGTCCAGGAAGCAGCATCTTGGTCAATAGCCTGAAGTCCAGTCGAGATCATGCTTTGTGGTTCGAAGTGAGACATGTGCCTACAATTGTATCCAGGTGTGCCAACCTCCAAATATCTACCAGGTAGTTGTCTCCCATAATGGACTTCATTTGGGCCGTTGATTTGGGGTATAGACCGCGGGCCGCACCCATGCGATCTTTTGTATCATCTAGGACTATTTTATAGTAGCCCCCTATATAACCGTTTCGCCCCCAGTTTTGAACACTTCTGCTCACACTTTACAGTAGAATTCCGGATCATCAGTGTTCGGGCCATACACTGCCACCATTGTGATTTTCTACCCTCTGATATGACATTGAAGTCCTGATCTGTTTTGCAGTGTATCTTCCAATGTTTCTATCCTTATTATTTGTTTGAGGGCTGTTTTGTTGTTGTTTCAGTCCTGCCTGTCGCCCAGCTCATGGTCAATCTAGTAGCATTATCTTAAAGTAAGGAGGTGACCTGTTTCTGAAGTTTTTCAGTGGCCCGTCGATGTCAGCTACCAATTGTCATGTGTCGCGGAGTCGGTCTTTTTTTTAATTTAGTTCTGCTCTCATCAATACAGATTTGAGGTTAGGTTCCAAAGTGCCCCTTATGCTTTGAATGGCCGCCATGATCTTTCTGAGCGATGGCTCCTGGGTTTCCTCATCTGGCTGTTGTGCACTAAGTTGGACCCCACTGTCAGCATGCCCGGGTGGCAGCAGTACATACCATTTCATTCTACTCTGTTGATTTTATTTTCCTTATTTGCCCCTTGCCATGGTGGTAAGGTTTGCTTTTGGGATCACCCTGCTGTCTGTATGAGCCCAGAACCACTCTACCACACCTCGAACTGGTACCTGCTGGGCCTGGGACCATGGGAAAGAGGAGGGCAGGTGCAGGACCCCATGTCCCCACCTATGGGTCCCTTCCCCACAGCCTCTCTGCACGGTTGCCCAGCGAGCTGGCCCCAGGCTGCCCTCACAGTTGATAAATCTCTGACGGGCTGTGGTGCCAAGTGATAAAGGATGGAGCCACTTCACTGCATGTCGCGGGCCCAATTCTAATGTAGGGGCAGGTACAATCTGGGGGAAATAGAGGGGAGGGGGGACCACCACAGATGATATCCTCTTTGAGTCCCCTCAATCCGCTCCCATCTGGTCTGTGGCCTGCAACTTGAATCTGCGTTGGCCCGGTGCCCAACTACTTTCATCTCCCGGTGTGTTTCCAGGATCAGCAGGCCCTTCCAGCCTCGTCCCTCAATCCTGCCCACTGCTCTCTCTTCAGGTTGGGCAGGCAGGGAGATAGGGAGGGCGTGTCTGTATCTCTGCTGGCCATCTCGGCCCCTCCTAATGACTGATGCGCATTTCGCTTCAAAGGCCGACCGCACGTTTTGCAGGTCTGCGGGCTGGGCACCAGGGGCGCCGCTCGATGGTCAGGCCTGAAACATAGGCAGATTCCAGGGCCGGGCCCTTCAGGGAATGGTGGTCCATGTCGCTGTGAGCACTCTCTCTGGAGTGGGAATGCAACCAGGGCCACCTGCCGGGTCTCGGCACTATTGATGCTCCGGATGCTCTCAGATGACCCTCATGTCGAGGCTGCTGCACCCTGGATGTCAGGCTCTGTGCAGCCGCAGCTTGTCTCAGCACTCCACTGCCATGACTAAATGCAGGTAGGGGTGCCGGAGTGTGAGGTCGAGTTCCCTGACCAATTCGTTGCAGATGTTGGAAGGGTTATGAGGTAAGGGTGGCAAGTGCTCCGGAGCCTTTTCAGAATGCGTCTGCCATGTTCAGCCGAGTAGAACAACTACTTGAGTGGCAGAAAGAAGTTGTGCCCTTTTACTGCATGGGACAAATGCCCGGTGCGAAAAATCAGTGCAAGCAGGGTGACTTACATCACTCCACTTCTTGTGGAACTGCTCGGCGCACGGCGGAGGTTTTTTGTCACTTGGAACTCCCCCTCGATCTACTCAGCACATGCCCACCATGGATAAGTATATAACTGTTCTGTCCTCAGCACACAAAGGGTTAAAATGCCATTTTGACCTTTTGCAAAGTCCAAAGTTTCCTTTTTAATACATATAAGTCAACCCTAGAGTAGGCCCTTAACAGCCCAGAGGGCAAGGTGCAATGTATCTAAAAAGTGGGACATATGATTTTAGGTTTTTCATGTCCTGGTAATGAAAAATACCTAAATTAATTTTCCACTACTGCAAGGCCTGCTTCGCCTATAGCTACCTTATTACATTTAATAAGCTGTATGTTCCAAAGGGGAACAGGTGAACAGTTCATGTTTAATGTCTTTGGAATTGTAATGAAAATTCCTCTTTTATGGTAAAGGCGGATTTTAGATTACAATTTTCAAAATGTGACTTTTGGAAATTTGGCATTATCCCGCTCAAGCCATTTAGTTCTTGCAGCCTGTCTCTGGGTCACATCACTGGGTGAGGTTGCCAGCTGATACCCGTTAGACAACCACAGACAATAAAGAGCTTAGTTGTGCCTGGATGGGCCATCATTGGCAGGATGGCAGGGCAGAGCTGGGGATAGCCTTACTTACACGTCAATAGGCTGTGCGCGGCCTTCACACAAAAAGATTGAATAATAAATGTAATTAGTCTGGAGCCAGGTAAAGGGAGGCAGGAAACCTGAGCACTTCAAAGAGAATCCTCTAGAAATGTCCAGTTTCCAGAAGGTACCAGCAATAAATATTGGACCTTGAACACAATTCTGAGTCTGTGGAAGACTCTGCTAGGTAGAAGGACTGTGTTTTTTTTTTAAAGAACTGCTACCCTGCTGGGCTGCTGCCCTGAATGACTGCTGCTTGCTGTGTTGACCTGCTGCAGCTGCCCTCTTGCCTAGGTGAGAAGGCCTGGACCTGCAACCTGTACTCAAAAACACAAGAGGGACTCCAAGGACTAGTCTCCTATAACTGGCACCTTGACTCTGAAACTGTGAGTCCTACCCTGCTAACTGGTGCCACCTCAGTCATGGAGCCTTGAAAGTGGACTTGAAAGTGCTCAGCCAGCTCATCTGTGGATTCAGCAGAACCGATGCATCTCTGTTGCGCGACATAACCCCGAGCAGAACTGATGATTTGCCTCTCTGCATGGACTTTCCCAGTGCTAGGACTGCCCATTGCAGCCCACAGCTTAATCAAAACCACTGCTGCATGACACATCCTCGATACGAGCCCTTGTGTTGCTGCTGTCTTGTCAATGGCAGCCTCAGCATAATGCAGGACTTTGCCTCGCAAGACTGCAACTTCTTTGGAACAAACCAGTGTGGATGCATACCAGTGTGGATGCATCCTCGAAGTAGGACTTCACATCCCAAGCCCCCATCATTGATGGCCTTCTCGACGACAAAGCAGGACCTCGCTCCCTGGAATGATGCTGCTCAATGCATTTCTGTCCCAAACTGCACATAACGTAGGCTGCAGGACACATCCACGCAGCGTTCTGAGAATGTTGGAAAAGACGATACACACAATGATACATGCATGTATAAGAATGAGATCACATCATTATTATTGAATTCACCCGTCATGAACTCTGAAGATTGCATCCAGAGGGGGAGATCCCAAGTGGAATTGCCCCTATATGCAAGATTGCCTAAGACAATGGGAACGCTATGATTGGGAAATGCCAGTGGAGCTACCCCAGGCCAAAATATACCCGCTGTTGCAGAAGGGCACGTCAGGAACCATCTAAGTGCCATGAGCTCAGATGGACAAAGAAGGGCAAAGGACCAAATTGCCACCATTTGTGTATGGGGCGGGGAAATGGATCTCATGCTTTGAGAAGTATAATGCAGGAATAAACTTAGTTATAGACATTGTCAAAAGTCTGTTCAGTAGTCTCATTGGAGAACAGACTAACAGTGTTTGCCTGAGCTCGCGTACCAATAGTTATGCTAACAAACACCGAGCTTAAAGGGCACATTCAATTCATACAGGCACCTATTATGGGGGCAGATTTACTAGGAAACTGCCGGAGCACATTCTGTCCATCAACAGTTCTTTTTGCATTTGTCACCCCGAGTGGGACGGGTATGCTCAGACGTGAGTCCCGTGCTCTCCATGCCACTGGAATCAAGCTATCCTGGATGAAGAGGGGTGAAACCTCGAAACCGGTCCTAGAATGCTTGTTTCCAGTCCAGGGAGGACCTGGCCTGGCAGTTCGGGCTGGACTGTTCCCATGGGGCTCAGGGTCAAGACTGATTTGCATATGGCTGGGTCCAAACTGGAATGGCATGGTAAGCAAAAAAACGATGGATTTAGGCCCAGATCTCAGTACTGGGGTGAATGTATGACATTGTTCTGCATTCTGTCCATCAACCGTTCTTTTTGCGTTTGTCACCCCGAGTGGGACGGGTATGCTCAGACGTGAGTCCCGTGCTCTCCATGCCACTGGAATCAAGCTATCCTGGCTGAAGAGGGGTGAAACCCCGAAACCGGTCCTAGGATGCTTGTTTCCAGTCCAGGGAGGACCTGGCCTGGCAGTTCGGGCTGGACTGTTCCCATGGGGCAAAGGGTCAAGACTGATTTGCATATGGCTGGTTCCAAACTGGAATGGCATGGTGAGCAAAAAAACGATGGATTTAGGCCCAGATCTCTGTACCTGGGTGAATGTATGACATTGTTCTGCATTCTGTCCATCAACAGTTCTTTTTGCATTGGAGCACATGGTTAAGCCAAGAAGGCTAATGCAGCACTCTGAAAGTGTACAAATGCAGGGATGCGCCGTATTCAGAATATGGCGCACCCCTGGCTTTCCCTTTGCTCTGGCGCTAAATGTAGTGGCCTAGAGCCAATGCAGGTACTCTTGCACCATTGTGCAAGGGTACCTGCATTGCAGGGAAAGATTGTTTATACGCAGAAAGGGAAACCTTCCTGCACATAAACAATGAATGGCATTTTACTGTTTCTATGTGTGCTGCATAATACAGTACATATAGAAACAGCAAAAATGAGGAGAAATAAAGCATTTATCCTTGTTTCACCAGGTTAAGACCAGGTTTTCCCTGGTCTTAATTTTGGCACTGCCCCATATTTACACCACCCTTGTAAATATGGGGCAGCATCAAAATCAATGGGTGTTGCAGTGGAATGCCCACCTCAACTCCCGTTGCCCCTCCTTTCACGCTAAGTGCAGTGTGAAAGGGGCCTTATTCTCCAGGCGGTGTTAACGTTGCCTGGTGAATAAGGCAAAGCCTCTATCACCACAGGAACGTCAGAAAAGTGACGCTCTTGTGGCGTTAGGGGCTTGTAAATATGCGGCTTGGACAGCCCTGAGAAAGATGTTTTCTGACTGCCCAGATGTAGGAGGATTATTGGCAGAAACCATAAAACCTGGGGAGACCATATCTGATTTTTTTTATCAAAAGAAGAAACAATGGGGACAGGAGACAGGACAGACATGGACCGATACAGGCCCCAGGTTGCATGCTTTTATACTATTCTCAGAAAGGGGATGCCCACCAAAATACAAAGTGGATTGGACAGCATAGTGGGGCTAGACACCAAACCCTGGCAGGAGATACAAGCTCACATATTACACTATCACAAAAAGAAACAAGAAAAGGATAGGGAGAAACTGGAGCACGCCCAGAGAGACACCACTAAGCTGATCCAACACAAATTGAAAAAGACCACCATCAAGGGAGCCAGCTTGGCGGTAAGCATACAAATGGCACCAGTTTTGAAGTGGGCTCCACTGCAGAACCCCAGAGGGTTTCAGCCTAGTTATAACAGCAGACGTCAGGGAGGTTGGCAGCAGCCAGACCCCCTAAAAGCATATTATCAACAGAGGTCATTCAGCTTGGACAAGTCCTCGTAGAATCTCCATCCACAAAACCATGCCCAGGGAAACCCGATTGGACCTTCCACTCAGCCACAGGAAACTCAGTCAGTCGCTGCACCACTACAACAAGCAAAAAGTTGTTGGACAAACACGTGACAACAGCAATAACAGAAAAGGACCCAGCCCAACAGGGACCGTGTCACAACCACAGCAGGGAGGGTTAACTCTCTGGGGAGGCAATGCCTTCGCACACACAGAACCCAAACATGTAGTAAGTTACAAACCTCTAATACGTACCACCCACGCTGAAACGAAAATAAAATCAAAAAGAAGGACCAAACGAGACAACAGCAGGAATTCAAGTCTTTGCTTGTGTTCTGTAATTCAGGGCTGCTGTATGTGTTTTGTTGACCGGATATCCTCGCTAGAGTCGACCATTCAGAGCACCTGTGGGAGCCTGGGGCCCCACTCTGCTCCTGATCCCCCATGTTGGGGCTGGGTGACCACAACCCAGGGGGAGGGCAGTTTGAAGAGTGGGAAAGGGCGGCTCCCAATCTTAAAAGCAGACACCCAGGTCCCCACGGACAAATCCAATTGGCACAGGTTCCAATAACTAAATTGAAGGGACTCTAGTCATGGGTATCCAGCCCGGGACCCAAAAATCCTTGACGGTGCGTAGCCCCAATAGCGCCACCAAAAAAACAGAAATCTCCAGCCAAGTGGAGGCCCCCTCATAGTTCTAAAATTAGGCTGTTCTCCAGTGTCAGTAGCCAGGTTTCTCATATGCATGGGATGGTGAAGACCCCATAACCTCCACAGTATGCACACAAGATCCACCAGGTTGCACAGAGTCAGTTTGGAGGGGTGATTCACCACACCAGAACAACCAGTTATCTCAGTCCATCACCATCATTTGGTGAGTTTCAACTAACTGTTGGTCTAAAACCCCAAACTCTCCATGCAACAATTTTCCTCTTCCTTCCTTCAAATCATCCAAATATCTAAAGTCTGTTCACCGGATAATGTCCCTTCAAAACAATGACAGAAGTGCCTTGCAGTTTATAAGTCCCTACCCACAGCCAGGAACTGCAGGTCCAAACACCCTGGAAAAGACGCAGTCCAAGGGAAAGGGGGGCGCCTGGAAGAAGGGGGTCTGCAAAGTCCATCACAGCTCTGAGCAAGAGTAGAACGCAGAATGTGCGCACCTCCATATTAGGCCTGGCAATAATCCAACATTACAAGTCCTGCATACACCATCCAAAGAAAACAGTAAACACAGCCTCAAATACTGCAAAACAACATGAGCAGGGGTACACAGGGCCACATAACAGCTTTCCAACTACCTTTGCTTTCATGGAAAAATTAGACAACAGATCACACCCAAAAGACCAACAAAAAGAAGCCCAAACTAGCCCAAAAGAAATCAACAGAAAAGGGTGTAACCAAGACACCTGACCCCACAAGGAACATGTTGCACTCAGCATGTCAGGGAATAGAGAGGCACACATGTGACCTCAGAGCATGTTGCAACCACCAACAATGCTCAAAGTAAGCAACACGCCCCCTCATTACACATCGTCTCACTCATGTGTAGGCTCAAAAACACCGCCCGCACCAATAGCACCCCAATGCACACACTAGGAGAGAAGGCTTTTCAATTCCCATGGAACCTTAACTGAATTGTTTTTATCCTAAAATATTCATGAGATCACCCCGAAAAATTCTTTAGCAGTGTAAACATCAAGTCAGGTGCAGAGAGGAGGGAGGCCTAAAAACTCAATATAAGCGTTCCATAAACAATACCCACTATTTAACGTAAACCATCAAGAATAGATACCCTGACTCGGGCCACCTTCTGGGGCCTCATTAACCTGACATGAATGGAGTGTGAAGAGCACATCCCTATAGAAATGCACAGGAACTCCAAAAAAAGGATTAACAATGGCATATGCAATAATGCACTGTTTTCGTAACTAGCCAATGAATGCAGCTCTTATCCAACAGGTCAGCAATCAAATATTCAAGTGCACCACCTTTTCAGCTGCCACATCAGCAACCTGATAGGATCTACAGTGTGCAAATTGAGAACTACGAAATGTACTGTGAATATTTTGCCTCAAACTATGTTAACTAAAAACACTCCCAATTACAAGAGGACTATAAACATCTCACCTTGATTCATCCCAAAACATGCAAAGTTTAATAAGTTATGCATTGTTTTACTTCCATATACCTTGATCTTTTTACTATGGGCACTGCTCTATCCATTCATTGACAACGACCTAACTAGTAAAATGGAGACCACCCAAAAATTGTCATAGCACTTGCGTGGGGACCTTTTCCATATCACTTACAATTACACCAAACCCAACACTAGTATTCCACATGCGCTGCTCAGGGCCCTTCTGCAAAACACATGTATCAGCACATGACCGCCAGAGGCTCCAAGACATCAGCCAGGTCATGTTACATCTGTTGCCTGATACCACATACAGTAGGCGCAGACAGGTTTTACTTGTCCCAAGAGCTAGCTCCTAAAAACGCAAAATGCCTTCTCCACCTATACTTGTGTATGATTGAGGCCAAAATGCAATCCAATAGAGTAGAACCCTATTGAGTAGTAGTTAATCTGACCCAATAACAGACCAATCCCACAGCACTATACCTTTTCATAGAGCCTAGCAATATAGAAACTGAGCTAGGTAAGATGTGCAGGAGGGGCACCATAGGGGAGGATACTGTTTGGCTCTGATACTTTCCAGAGAAAAGATTCTTGAAGGTAGCAAAACCACCAAATCAATGCATGAACATGTCCACTCTCGCTTTAATCTGTGGCCCCAGGGTGGCCCTTAGCATGTCTGGAGCAGTCTTCTTTAATAACAAATGGACCTCAGAAATGAAGTTCCAGTGTAGGCCCAATCACCTTGATGATACAAAGGGAAATTAGTCTCATAGGGGAGTGTTGAACAACAGCACAGGTACCCCATGTCAGGAAATCTGGGATACTGAGGTAGATAGATATATGTTGTTAGAAGGAAAAAGGCAACCCCTACTTGTACAGAATCTTACACTTTATTCCTGAGAACAAATGAAAACTGTTGCACAATACTGCACATTCCAAACATGCAATGGGGCATCTCCACACAAATGGACACTTACTGACAATGCAGCGAGTTCACCTACACTCAGCTCATCCCCGGATGGCATGACCCCTGATCCCTTGACACCATACACAGCCCGACCCTGGTTATTCCCGGAGAAGATCTGTTAGAGTTGTACCAACATCCACTAAAGAAGAAGACAGCTATGTTGCATCAGGCTCACTAAAAAAGAACTGCTGATTAGTTTGGCTGAGCTCAATACAAGGACATTCCAGAGGAATTCAGACTGTTTTCTGATGCACAAGTATCAGATGGAGGGTCCGTACCCTTATTCACCTATCAAACAAAAGCCCACTGGTTGCAGATAACCAGGTAGGAAATTCTCAAGATGATGAACATTACTGAGCTCCGTCTTAATGCCCTCAAGGAAGAACTGAGAGCCATCCGCCTCATCGTGAAGCAACATCAATATGTGTTGGACTCTAATGGAGCGAGGAGTGTTTGCCAAGATTGGTACGTTCTGCTGAACGATTATCCAAGGCAATGACATGGAAAACAGGACTCTGACTCTTGCCATCCAAGCATTGCACCATGTACAAAGAGAAATGTGTGAGGTGCACCTGAGCAGGAGTAGTATATGAACTGGTTCTCCTGGCTTCACCGGTGGCAGACCGGTCTGTACACATCACTGTTGCCTGTTTTCATATTTCTATTGTTCTTGTGTGGTTTCCTCCATTTGGATATTTCCTGCTGTAAAAACACAGTCCTCAAATTGGGTAGAATACTAGTAATGAGGAAAGAAGTAAAACACAGTCCTCAAATTGGGTTGAATACTAGTAATGAGGAAAGAAGTAATAGTCAAAACTGAAGACGAACAAACCCTCAACAATGTGTCTGTCATGAAGTATGGCTTAAATCGTGTAGTTGAAAATGTAACTAGAGGGGGGAATGCTAATTTTGGCCAGAGGGGTGCACACATTTCCAAAAACATCCCAAAGACAGATGTCACACGAAGTTAGGATCACACAGCCATTCAGAATACAGAACAGACCGCACACACAGCGATCACGCGCCCCTCACACTGATCATCTTAACACGCTACCCGCTGGCCCTCATTGTGTCCACGCAAGGTCGAGGCCCATCTGCATTTGTTATCAGGGTCCTTGTTCATGACTCCAAAAGAAATGTATAAAACCTTGTACAAAAATCCAATCTGATGAACTAGAGCGATGCAATTTTAGAGAATTAAGCACCAAAAACCACAAAGCGACAACTGTGGTTATCTGGTTGCACAGGACTACGACAAAGACACAAATTAAGGCCAATCGCAATGGGGCATGGGCTGTTCATAGGGACCCAATTGGGCCTGCTGAACAACAAGAGTACCTTAAATCCCTGTTGCTTGAATATGAATTTACCTTGAAAAAATTAAAGACAAGAGGCGTTTGGCAAAACAGGAACAGTTGGTTTAATTAAATGCTGCAGCCGGGGGATCAGTTACAGAAGAGGGTCTGAGGACTGACTTGAAGTACAATCAATCTGGTCCAGGATCTTTTTGTTGTTGTTTGTTTTCACTTTGTTGCTGTTTGCAGTGTTGCACATGTATTTTACGCATTGCCTCTAAGTTGAGCCTGATTGCTCTGTGCCAAGCTACCAGAGGGTTGAGTACACATTAATTTGTGGTTTACTTGTGACTTCACTCTTTCAAGGATTGTGGTTGCTGCTTGAAAATGCTTTTATCCCCTCAACCAGTAACCCAATGTATTACCCTTAGAAAACAAAAGATTGCGAGCAGATGTTGTTCATAGTGAAGACTGGACCTGCTTTCCTTGTACCCAAGATCCCACAAGTGACTACAAGGGTGAGTTGCCTGACCTCCTGTTTCAGCTACAGGAGCACAAGAAACTTCAAGAAGCTTGTTTCCTGCTTTTCCTGCTGACCAGTTTCACTGGACCTGGACTGGTCCCTTCTGAGGGCCTGTGCTAAAATGCGTCCTGATCCACAAGTGCTGTTCCCAGGATACTGGGCACCTGGCTTTGATTAGAGTGTGCTCACTGCCTTACCCTTAAACTGGGAGCTTAGAGGTTTCTGGAATTGGGACTTGGACCAACCTGCTGAGCAGATCTGCCGAGGGTGTATCACCAGTGGAATTGAGTTCCCTGCAGCTCCCACTACAGTCTTCTGCACACCAGCAAATTATTTTCAGCTGGATGGCCTTCAGGCAGCATCTGACGACATTGGACCCTTGCTGGCTAAACCCCAGCCTTGCCCCACTGTGGAAATATTACTGTCAGAAACATTTCTAAGTCTGAATATTAAAAACTTTACCAGTGCTGATGTCAAAGAGGATTGATTGATGTTGAGGACTGTTTAGGTACGGAACCTAAACTTTTTCCACTTTGAGGCTTTCCTGCCTTCTCTGGTGGCTTAAACAAAACCTTGTCTTGCAGCTTCCTATCATCGACAAGCCAGTTTTTGACCTCAACCTGCTGCCTGGGTCTGCAGATAGCTTTCTGCTTTTCTAAAATTTTCTAAGTCTAAAGGAAACTTTTTGAGCGGTACAAACCTGGTCCTGTAGGTGACTCGTGGTCCATCGCGGTCGACCTTAACTTTCACCTTAGTCCCAGGTAGGCACAGTCAAGTGACCCCAGTTGGTTCTTACTGCTCTTGGGCACTATTTTTAATTCAATCTTTAAAAAGTCATATCTGCAGTTCCCTTTATTGGGTGTTATTACTTTAGTGTAATTTTAATTATTAAAATATTCTCTATTTTTCCAAATTGGTTTTAGATTTTCTTGTGTTGAATTTTGACTTTATTGTTTCTAAGTACTCCATAAATGCTTTACACATTGTCTCTAAAGTTAAACCTGTCTGCTGTGTGCTATAGTTACTAGAGGGTTAAGCTCAAGTTTATTTAGTCACTGTTGTGGTTCAACCTGAAAAGAAAATATGGGTATTACTTAAGTTGGATTCTCACTCTCCTCTACACTAATAGCACAGTTTCTCACAGTCTGTATGTTTTGTGACTGGTCGCCAGCTGACCCTAGGAGCAAAGGCAGCTAAAATTACAACTTCAGCAGATCTCATTTATCTTTTGGTGCTTCCCTGGGCAGCAACTGTCTTAGTCAGTGATGTCATAGCGAAGGCAGAATCCAGCTATTTTTGTAATTGTTCTTGAAAATGTATAACTGACTGGAAGGTTTCTATGGCAAAGAAGCACAAAGTTGATTCCCTCTTCATTTAAGTGGTTTGGTCCGCAGATTGTGTGATTTGTGAGGCCCATATCTGGTTTATCAAGCTGGAATTGGAATACATACGTCCAATAAAGCCCACAATTGAATTCCCCAGAGCAGTTGTATGAAGACTGTCAGTATACGAAAGTCATTTTTATTTACTTCTCTTCTTTTGCTTAAAGAGGACATTCATATGAAAAATGCACTGGCTGCTAGTTACAAAGTTTTTTTTTTATTGAAGCGGGCAACTGACTTCCAAAACCTTGCTTCCCTTTCCAGGTCGTTACTGAGATGGTAGCAGGAATATTACATAGAGTTTTTTTTATGTTCGAAATATTTTATTGAGTTTATAATAAAGCAATAGACCAAACAGAAAAGAGCACTGATGAATTACGTTACACTTGCAATATTACATGTGTTGATAAAATTGCATATATACTATGAGAATTGCAGTTTAATAGGGACTACAATTTAAAAAATATAAAGGGGGGAATCAATCACTACTGGTAATAAGTATTACTTAACGGAGCCATATATTAAAATCTAGCAATTTGTACTTAATATATAATATAAAACAATTAATAGAATAATGCTAAATAATTATCAATTGGTTTCCAAAACAAATGGCAAGTGGATGTATTATGAACAACACCCAACGTAGTCAAATCAGCTCCCTTTTTGGTAAACATTATCCATGACCACCATGCATGTACTGATAATAATGAAGCTTACGTAAAAGAGCTTATTATTGAAATCTGGCAGTTTTGTTGAGAGTAATACCAACTTACAAATCAACACATTACATGAAGGTTTATCTGATAAATTAAAATTTTATAATAACATCCCAAACCTCATTCCAAAACTTAAGACAGTATTACACTCAAAAAGCCTATGTTCAAGTGAACCTGGAGCCAAATTACAGTGACAACATTTGGGATAGTTTAGTAGTTTTGCTATAAAAAATTTTAACAGAGTCCATACACAATTAAAAAATATGAAGGAATTAGTTTGATATAAGGACACTAATAACCAACCAGAGACATTGTTCATCCAAATTTTCTTCCATAAGTCTTGAGAAAAAGAAAGATTGAGTTCATTATTCCAAAAAGAAGAGATAAAATGAATATTATTCTTATCAAAATTATTCAATTATTTTTATAATACATTGACACAGCATAAGATGAAGAAGCAATTACTTGAATATATGTTCCTAAATCAAATACATTTTCCATTAGAAAGTTGATAGGAAATGAATCAAGGATAGAATTACATGAACATTTATATTCAGGAATATCCGAATGGGGCTAGAGAAACTTCTGTTGCAGTTCTTCAAAAGATAGAGGGGCAGATGTATCAAGCATTTTTGCTTTCGCAAACGGGCTGAAATCTGTCCGTTTGCGAACGCAAAAATTGCTTTTCCGATGCAGCACACCTAATTTTGCAATTCGGTAACCTGTTACCGAATCGCAAAATGGGTTTGCGATTCGGTATTAGGAAGGGACGTGTTTAGGGTGACCCTTCCTAATACCGCATCGCATCAGTATGTATGAATGTTTTCTGACTGCATTGCGGTCGCAAAATATTCGCATGTTACCACCTACTTCAAGTAGGTGGTAACCCATTCGCAAATGGGAAGGGGTCCCCAATGGATCCTTTACCCTTTGTGAATGTTTCTAAAACCATTTTTAAGAGCAGGCAGTGATCCCACAGACCACTGCCTACTCTTTAAAAATGATAAGAATACTTTTCATTTATTGTTTTGTAAAGCATCTCTTTTTCCTTTAAGAAAAATGGGGTGCTTTACAAAAAAAAAAAAGATTGCTTTATTTAAAAGCAATCACAGACATGGTAGTCTGCTGTTCTCAGCAGGCCACCATCCCCGTGATTATCTCTAATAGTTGCTGATTTTAAACCTACTATATAACCATTGTGTTAATGTCCATAAGTCCAATTCAAATCGTTTCCAGAGAAGCAAAAATGTATACATTGTAACCCTATTGTTAGAGCTAAACAGTCAGCATCTACACATTTTTAGAAAGCAATCCCCATGTTCTATACTAAAATGAAACCAATAATCCGAATCTAGATTCCATCATTTATCACTTTGCAAGTTTGGCACCAAAAATGTCATTCATTACAGTAATGTTACACCTACCAAGTCTATTTGATGTCTTCAATATTTGACCAAAATGAACACATGTGTTCATCTAGTGTACTCCACTGATCAGTCACCATGGCCTGCCAATTTTCATCAAAAATAACAGCAGGCAGAGACTAAATAAGTCCAATTATGCCTGCAAGATGTCAAAAAGGAAAGATACAAACAATAGTAAAAAAAAAAAATAATGATAATAAAATTGCCAGAACCATACGAACATTATTTGTCCAAGACTTCAAACTTTTCGTAAGAGAAGATAAGTAGGTAGCATCACGCTTTCAACAGACCTGTCATGGCATAAATCTCCAATCATTTGATCATACTAATATGACCGCATATACCTATCTCAGCTCTTTCTGTCTATGCATATGTCTAACAGAAAGAACATCGTCTTACCTATTGAAAGAACTATATCCGGCCCCAATCCGACTCGGAAGAAGAAATATATAAATGGCTGATGTGCCTGTAATGCAATAGTACCGTATTAAATGACTGACCTCGTTTTATATGAGATTCAATACATAGCCATAAAGTTGAAAAATCTAATATTTGTATTAAAAACAAGTTAAAACAAATACAAAATGTGCCTACGATACCATTGTGCAACGTAATCCGACCGGCTTCATTTTGCGTCGTTTGTTATGTGTAACCCAAAATTTAAGGTAACCATACTGAATTCGCAGTTGAGACGACTATAAATAATTACCAAATACGTATGCCTGCTGATAGGAAAAACCACCTCGCTCGTACATCAACTTCCATTCTCGGAAGTTGATGTACGAGCGAGGTCGATACTCTGCGGTTACCGGAGACATCAGGATTAGTAACAAGAGTCTACCGACTGAACGGCAACAGTGTACTACAGCGACATACGTCATAAGGACCCACATTTTCTAGGACGTATGTAGTTCACATAAAGAGCCAAACAAGTTACATTTACATTTTGGACTTATTGGGACGCAACCCTACGGCAGAAACTGTAGTAAATAACCTGCATTTTCATATATCTCTGGAAATAGCGAGGCAACAATGATCGCACTAATGTAAGGACGCAGAAGTTCCTGAAAAGCATTGACTGGACAAGATTGCTTTTATCTGTCACTCTTTTGATTGATACATTACTGAAGCATTTCGTTATTAAGATCTCCCCACATCATCTAGGGCTTGTTGCCCCTCCTGTTGGTGGCCCTGAAGAAGGTGTTGTACACCGAAACGCGCGTAGGCCCCTTTCCATCTAGAGGAGAGGTCTCCAGAGACTCAATACTATCTGAAATAACTGTATTTACTGTTACTTCCTTGTCTTGGAGACTATGCCAAACCACTAAATGTTTAGTACTATATTTTAAATATGAGTATGACTGATGTATGCGTGAGAGTATGAATTGTGTTTTATATGATTAGCCACGGGGTTATGCTTTAGGTTTTGGATATTACTAAATGAATATATATCTGAAAAGTTAACAAACCAATGGAGAAAACTTTTCAATGAGTGTTTACTGTAACTGATATAAATTTAAAAAAAATATAAATAAAAATTGTTAGTAAATAAACACATTTCTCTGTTTAATTTTCTATGTTATGCTGGCAGGTGAGAACTTATTGAAGTCTCAAATAAAATCATATAGGTCCTGAAAGAGTTTCCCTTTACACTTTTTGTTCTTTTCTCCCCCCTTCTCTTGGACCTTAAATTACCCCAGGGGGGGCCTTTTGCTTAGATTTACCTCTTACAGGATGCCCAAACAGAAATTCAAATGGGCTGTAACCAACCCCCTTCTGTGGAACCACTCTGTATGCAAACAGAAGGCAGGGAAGAAGAAGGTCCCATTTTCGCCTAAGCTTTTCTGGGAGGCCTTTAATCATTCCCTTAAGGGTTTTGTTGAAACGTTCAACCAACCCATTGCATTGTGGGTGATAGGGAGTGGTGAATTTATAAGTTACACCACACTCCTTTCACATGGCGTTGGTACCTCTATCAGATATGACCTCCTTTGGGGAACCCACTCTGGAGAAAACTCCAATGAGGGCTCTTGCCACCACAGGGGCTGTGGTGGTCCTCAGGGGAATTTCCTCTGGGTACCTGGTGGCATGATCCACTACCACCAGGATAAATCTGTGCCCAGATGCAGTTTGAGGGTCAAGGGGACCAACAATGTCAATCCCTACTATTTCAAAGGGTACCCCCACCACAGGTAGTGGTATCAGGGGGGCCTTTGTTGTGCCACCTGACTTGCCACTGGCTTGGCAAGTGACACAGGAGTGACAGAACTCCTTGGTGTCCTCTGACATATGTGGCCAATGAAAATGTGGAACAAGCCTGTCCCAGGTCTTGTTTTGGCCCAAGTGACCTGCCAAAGGGATATAATGTGCTAGGGTCAAGAGGAACCCCCTAAACTCCTGAGGTATTACCAACCTCCTGGTGGCTCCAGGGGTTGGATCTCTACCCTCAGAATATAGGAGTCCCTCATCCCAATAAACTTTATGGGACCCACTAGTACTTCCAGCAGCCTCAGCAGCAACCTGCTGTCTGAGGGGTTCAAGAGAGGGGCAGCACTGTTGCTCCTTACTCAGATCTTCCCTAGAAGGGCCCCCTGCCCCCAAGAACCCAACCTGATCAGGCTCAAGTCCCTCTGGGGCAGTTCCTTCTTCAGGATCTGCTTCTCCTCCCTCAAGAGGTGAATCTGTGATCTGAGACAGAGGGGAAGGCACTGCCTTAACCCTACTGCTCCTCTTCTTGGGAAGCAGCTGGTCCATAGTTTCAGGATCCAGAGCTTGTTCAGTGTTATGCATTTTGGCCTGAGACCTGGTCACAGCAAATACCTCTGTAGGGATGCCCAACATCTCAGCATGAGTCCATAACTCTACTTCAGACCAGGCTGAAGTCTCTAGATCATTGCCAAAAAAGAGATTCGACAGGGAGGTCTGCACTCACTACTACTTTCTTGAGGCCAGTCAGCCCTCCCCAGGAGAAATTGCCAGACTATGGTTGGTCCTGACATTGCTTGCACTGGTAACCTGGTACATTTTGCCCAGGATGATCTGCCCAGGGTCCACAAGATCCTCTGCCACCATGGTGACACTAGCACCTGTGTCCCTGAATGCCAAAGCCTGTTTGCCATTTATTACAGGCTGCTGTTTGTATTTGCCCAGATTACTGGGGCTCACTAGGAAGACATATCAATGTCTCCATCACAAATCAGCAATGCCTGAGTGGGTACTCTGACTAGGCCAGATTCCACTTCAGAACACAGGGTCAACCCTACTACACCCTTATTCTGAGTACCACCTCCACCAGTAACTAAACTAGGGGGAACAGTTGCCTTAAGGGCAGGAGTGGTGGTGGTTTGGTCTTTGGACTTGTTACAGTCAGAAGTCCAGTGCCCTTTCTGTTTGCAGAATTTGCACCAGGGCTTCTTTTGGCCTTTTCCCTTGTTGGACTGTGAATCCCCACCAGATGCAGATTGTTGGGGCCCTTGTGAAGACTTCTGGTCTTTAAACTTATCCCCACCTTTCTCAGAGCCCTTAGAATCCTACTTCTTAGAACCCCCTTGGTTCTGGGTTTTCTGCCTCACCCTGGTTCTGACCCATTTGTCTGCCTTCTTTCCCAATTCTTGGGGAGAGGTCAGATCAGAGTCCACCAGGTACTGATGCAACAACTGGTTCTGGCAATTATTAAGGATCTGTTCTCTCATCATTAGATTATACAATCCCTTGAAATCAGTAACCCTACTGCCAAGCAGCCAACCCTCCAGAGCCTTGGCTGCACAATCTACAAAGTCAGTCCAGTCCTCAGTCTGTTTTTTCTGGGTGTCTCTGAACTTCAACCTGTGCTGCTCAGTGGTTAAGCCAAACCCATCTATCAGTGCACTCTTCAGGACTTCATAGTCATCAGCATCCTCTTCTCTAACAGTGAGGAGCTTGTCTCTGCCTTTATCTGAAAAGGAGAGCCACAAGATTGCTGCCCACTGCTTCTGGGGGACCTGTTGTACTCTGCAGTCCCTTTCCATAGCAGATATCCACTTGTGGATATCATCCCCACTCTGGTAGGGAGGAACAACCTTGCTCAGGTTCCTATGGTCTGGAATATATTCTCTGACTCTAGGGACACTGTTGCTGCCACCAGGGGGTTTTAACCCCTCTCTTCTAGAAGCTCTCTGGAGCTCAAAGGCTTCTCTCTCTAATGCCAACTGCTTGGTTTTGAGGGCATATCTTGCTTCCTCATACTGCAGCAGTTTGTACATTCTCTCAGAGCAGGTCTCCCTTCTAGGAAGGTAGGAGTTCCTCTGCTGGACAGATTCTCTGCCAGAGTGATAGGATTTTCAGATTCCCTAGAAGGGGGACCTAGGCCTCTCCCCCACTCTGTCAGTTCTCTTTCCTTTTCAGACCCTTGTGGGTCTGGCCCTTCAACTACAGAGTCCAGGTCATCCTGATTTTCATCATCTGACCCAAACACTGTAATTGACCCAACCCCTGATTCAGACTCATTAGCTCTTAGAGCTAATTTAAGGTCATCTGCTGTCAGCAGATCTATCAGGTGTAGTGTGGAGGGACTCTGTCCTATCCTTAGGTGCCTTGCAGCACACATGGCATTCAAGTCAAAGAAAGTCATGTCCTTATACTGAGGCTGGGTGGACCCACTGGTTCCAGCCGTTAAGGACATTCTAGTGATGTGCAGTGTTGTACTACCTACACTAGTTTGTGGCCTACTGATCCTAGCTTGAGCTGTACAAAGGGTGTGCTATCCCTTGACATACAGCTCTAAGTTCAGTAGAACTTATTGATACTGATACTTTATATGTACCTTGAGTACCTATAGTGGTTTTCAGCTAGTTATTCAAATAGAGATTTTCTGGTAAAACAATGGCAAGCTGTGATCCCACACGCTGCCCACCAATGTGAGAAGTTGACCTGGTATATGCTGTTCACTAGTTAAAGTGGACACCTTGCACCAGTGCAATTCGACTCTTATGGTAGTAGTTTTAAGACAACCTTTTAAAGAAAGCTATCCTAGTGGTAGCTGTGGAGAGCAGCCTTCAGGCTAAGTCTTTAGAGGAATGTAAAGCAGCTTGTTTTACCTTATAATCTCTTGAACTACTAAATGAAAGGACACCACGCAGGTATATATATAAAATATATATGTATTTCACACTCTACTAATCTCTTTATGAGATTAGAAGTCAGGAACATATGCACAAATCAACATTTCACAACAAGTTAAGCACAAATATGGCTGGGGCTCTAGGGGCATACCAGACCACATACTAAAAAAGAGACTTAAGAATAACGACTTGAGAAGGGACAAGGCCTAGGGCCTTCAGATGCGCTGGGGCCTCACTAAGCCACCCAAGGCAGGTAAGTAAAGGACCCACGGGAAACGCATGCTGTGTGAGAACACAGCCGCGGATCCCAATTGACTTAAATGGAGAAAGTCGCGATTGGAAATTTAGAGTTTTACGATACTTCGGGAGAGTCTACAAGCAAGTCACTTACAGGGTAAGTAGTTCTAGAGCCAACACCCATTGGAGCACCATAGTGCTGGAGTTACCTCACCCAGGGAAGCCGGGTGCATAGGTGTCTTTTGGTGTCGGGTCGCAGCATCGTTTTCAATGGGAGCCAAAGAAGATTTGCTGCTTGTGAAGACAGGAGAAGTGTCTGGTGGAATCCAAGACTGGATTCAGAAGAAGGAAGACCTGAAAGCAGAGGGGACATTGTTCAAAGTCACTTGGCAGTGACCCGGGGCAAGGAAGATGGATGCCCACAGTCGTTGGGTGATTTCAGGTGATCCACGAGTGTCTTGACTCTTCAGCCACGAGGTCCAGGAGGTGTTGACGACAACCAGGAGCTGGATTTGGCATTTCCCTCAAAGTTTTCTGCTTACTGAGGTGTCGGCGGCCAGATTGGAGCCAACAAGCCTTGGCAACAGCAAGTCTCGTGGAAAGTGTAAAAAGTCAGCGGTGCAGACCAGCAAGGTCTGAGGTACTCACCCAGCAAGGGTAAATCAGGGCAGGCCTGGAGAAACCAGGGGAGCCCTTTGGTTTTGTAGAAAAGTCTTCTGGGGACCCACAAGCCAACCGGCAAGGGATCGCAAAGACGCCTCAGGAGGATTCACTCAACAGGGGCCCAAAGTCACTCAGGATGGGGTAGGCCTCTGATCTTCAGTGCAAATTGTGCTGGAGGCTTGGACCACACGTGGTCTAATGCACAAGTTAGTAGAACCTTGTGAAGGGGTTGCACTTGAAAATAGTGCACGGTACCCATAAATTGCGGTTGCTCGTCACTCGTGGGGTACACTTGCCTCAGCGTCACTGGGGACTCACGATGGCCTTGGATAAGTCAGGAAATCCTCTTCCTAGGATGCAGGGACTTTGAACTCCGGCAGGAGGGGGAAATTTTGCGACCGTTGATTGCAAGATTGGGTGCCTGCCAAGCAGGGGAGTCACTCCTTGACTCCAAGAGAGATTCTTCAGTCTTCCAGAGGTAGTGACTGATAGGTTTAAATCTGTGTGCAGGGAGAGATATAGTGATACTATATCTCAGTGAGGAGTGCTAACACTACCTCACCCAGGCTGCAGTAGCAGGCCTGTGGTGTCAGATTTAGTCTGCTTCCCAGGGGTGGCATAATACATGCTTCAGCCCCTGGTAGGCCTGTGAAGTACCTATGCCCTTGGTACCTAAGGTACCATATACTAGGGGCTCATAAGGTACCACAGTATCCAATCACTAGTGCACCTAATATGCACTCTAAGTTTTTTAGAGAGAACAGAGAGGCTGGGGCCCTGATTAGCAGGGTCCCAGCCAGACTATAGCCAGAAACCAGTGTAAACATCAGAAAAAACGTGTGGGCAACATAAGGTGCAGACTCTCCTACACCTCTATACTCAAATCTTTTCCTAGTTTCTTTTAGATTTTCAGTAAACACATTGGCATCACTGCAATTCCTGTGCACCCTCAACATTTCACCATAGGGAATGTTGTTGATGGTTACCTTCGGGTGTGCACTCATTGCATGTAATATACTATTGCTCTCTGTAGGTTTACGATACAGCTTACTTTGTAGTTTATTTCCTTTCACATAGAACGTAATATCAAAAAAATCCATCTGCTCAGTGGAATGGTTCATTGTGAGTAACACATTATATGGGTCTTTTTTAAGAAAATCAAAATATTCTTGCAACTCTCCAGTGGAGCCATTCCATAGAAGGATAATATCATTGATGTACCTCCCCCAGAATATGATGTTGTTAATCCAGGGGCTGGCATATCTTCCCCAGGCATGTTCTCTTTCCCACCAACCCATAAACAATCCTTCGTACGATGGTGCAAATTTTTTGATAGAATCAAGTCAGTCATTTCTTATAACATTTCATTATTTTCAAACCACTCAGCCGTTCTGTTTCTCAAGAAGTAACCTAATGCACGAAGGCCCAGATCTTTCCTAATACAAGTATACAGACTGGCCACATCAAATGTAACCATATGCAACCCCTCCGTCCAAACAACATCCTCAAATTTATTAAGGATATCTTTACTATCCTGTATAAAAGCAGGTAGATTTTCCACTAGTGGTTGTAAGTATGTATCCACATACTCTGATAGTCGCTCAGTCGGTGTGTTGATCTCTGCAATTATTGGTCTCCCTGGGGGAAGCCTCCCCTTATGTATTTTCGGGAGAACATAAATGCAGGGATTACTGGGTTTGGTGACCCTCAGATATCTACATTCTAAATCCGTCAGAAGGCCCTTTTCGCTCCAAACCAGAAGTCTCATGTTAATCAGAATAGTCAAATCAGGTATGGGGTTAGATTGAATTGTCTCATAGCAGGCACCATCCATTAGTTGTCTTGCTATCTCCCCCATATATTCACATTTATTCATTACAACAATGTTCCCACCCTTATCGGCTTCAGTGTTATTATATTTTCTCAGTCACATAGAAAATGTGGCCTGCTTTCCTGCCCAAGTGAGATTAAATGGACCCTTATCCCTATATTGATCAGAATTTAATAACTTATGAAAGTCCTCGTTACTCGTGCATTGAACAGATCTATTTTCGGATGGGATACCTGGGGTGTGAATTTAGATTGTATTTTTAATCCACTGTCAATATCTATTCTGCTATTTACTCCCAGTTTTCAAAAAAAGAAAGAGAACATGCCTGGGGAAGATATGCCTCCCCCTGGATTAACAACATCATATTCTGGGGGAGGTATATCGATGATATTATCCTTCTATGGAATGGTTCCAATGGAGAGTTGCAAGAATATTTCGAAAAAACCCATATAATGTGGTACTCACAATGAACCATTCCACTGAGCAGATGATTTTTTTTGATATTACGTTCTATGTGAAAGGAAATAAACTACAAAGTAAGCTGTATCGTAAACCTACAGAGAGCAATAGTGTATTACATGCTATGAGTGCACACCCAAAGGTAACCATCGACAACATTCCCTATGGCGAAATGTTGAGGGTGCGCAGGAATTGCAGTGATGGGTTTACTGAAAATCTAAAAGAAACGAGGAAAAGATTTGAGTATAGAGGTTATAAGAAGAAGATATTGGACAATGCGGAGAAGAAAGCAATGCAGAAAACTAGGGAATCCACACCACAAGAGCGGGGTATTGCAAATGCCAGTCAAACCACTCAGTCTTCAATTAATTTTGTCACGAAATATAATAAATATAGTCAGGATATTTATAAAATTATTTACAAACATTGGAAATTACTACAGGAAGTGCCGGGAGTAATCGGTGTAATTTCCATGAAACCAAAAGTGACTTACCGAAGGGGAAGGACGTTAAGAGACATGTTGTGTCCAAGTTACGTGACACCACAGAAGGCAAGGAAAACATGGCTGTCGACACAAGTGAATGTTTTTTTTACATGTACAGACTTTAATGTATGCCAATATGGTAAAAACAGACTGAAAGAATTCAGTTATAATACACCTCGGGTTTATAAAATGCGACAGATTATAACATGCAAAACCATTTATGTTACATATATAATTGGGTGTCACTGCAACATTATCTATATGGGCAGCACAACTCGAGCACTTAAAACTAGAATTCAGGAACACCTAAGGGAAATCCGGCATCAAGATACTAGATATCCGATGACTGCACATTTGTGGGAGTGTCATGGAGGAAAACCAGAAATTTGGTTCCATGGCATCGATCATATTCCCTTGAGAATGAAAGGAGGGGACAGGGAGCTGTCCCTTAGGCAAAATGAGGCGAGTTGGATATGCCGGTTACGCTGTACCAAGTTGGGACATAATACTGATGAGAAATTGCATTATTTTATGTGATTTTCTATGTGAAACTTGGAATCCTGTATGTACTATTCAAATTGAGACAGTAGAGTGAACGATATTCTCTTAGAAAGATACAACCGGGGACTACGACTTGAAGATTAGTTGGACCTTTTGTTTGACTCTTGTAATTCAGTTGGGACTATTTAAATTGTTACACCAGAGAGAATAAAAATTTCCATCAGAAAAAAGGGTTATTCATATTGCTATTAATACTGATGCAATATGAGTAGGATGTACACATGTTGTTTTTTTTTGTTTTTTTGGTTTTGTGATTGTGATACAAATGTATTTGATGTATATACATTTTAAGAATGGAATGTGACTAATTCTTTCCTGGCTAACTGTGAAATGAAGATAAAGTGAATGATTTCATTGTAACTGCTAGGATTATTATAATGTGGCTCCAATATGCCTGTATAGATTTTGACCAAGCTCTACTGGGATATAAAAATATATAAAGTCATTATATTCCCAAAAAACAAAACGACTAATGAGGTGGCATGGGCATACTTTGGTTGTCAGTGCTCTGTCTGGGGGGATTTGAACCCTGCGTACACCCCGTATGTACGGTGCGTACCCCCAACCCCCGTATGTACGGTGCGTACCCCCACCCCCGTATGTACGGTGCGTACCCCCCGTATGTACGGTGCGTACCCCCACCCCCCGTATGTATGGTGCGTACCCCCACCCCCCGTATGTACGGTGCGTACCCCCGTATGTACGGTGAGTACCCCCACCCCTCTATGTATGGTGCGTACCCCCCGTATGTACGGTGCGTACCCCCACCCCCGAATGTACGGTGCGTACCCCCAGGGCTACGCGCTGGGGGTGCGCACCGTACATACGGGGGTGGGGGTATGCACCATACATACGGGGGTGGGGGTACGCACCGTACATACAGGGGGTGGGGGTACACACCGTTCACATGGGGGGTGGGGGTACGCACCGTACATACGGGGGTGGGGGTACGCACCGTACATACGGGGGGTATGCACCGTACATACGGGGGATGGGGGTATGCAACGTACATACGGGGGGTGGGGGCACGCACCTTACATACGGGGGTATGCACCGTGCATACGGGGGTGGGGGTACGTACCATACATACGGGGGTGGAGGTACGCACCGTACATACGGGGGGTACGCACCGTACATATGGGGGGTGGGGGTACGCACCGTACATATGGGGGGTGGGGGTACGCACCGTACATATGGGGGGTACGCACCGTACATACGGGGGTACGCACCGTACATACGGGGGGTGGGGATACGCACCGTCCATAAGGGGGGTACGCACCATACATACGGGGGGTGGGGGATACGCACCGTACATACGGGGGGTACGCACCGTACATACGGGGGTGGGGGTACGCACCATACATACGGGGGTGGGGGTACGGTGCATACAGGTATGGGTGCTGGGGTACGGTGCGTCCATGGGGGGGCTTGTATATTCGGACGGACGGTACGGATCGTACTTGTGCGCTCGGAATTCAGTTTTACGAATCGTACGTAAAACTGTCCGGGGACGTGTCGTAGACTTTTCCTGATGTCATTCGTATGTATTTTCCACGTACGAATCGTACTTGGCCGTTTGTACGGGACTTGTACGATTCGTACGTAAAAAAATACAGATACGATTCATACGGGATTTTTTTTTACCGGATCGGAATCGGCACCCAAATGTGCACTCGTGCCTGAAAGCCTGGCAGTTTTTAATGAAATATACACACTCAGGTGGTAAAATATGCACTTGTAAGAAAATACGTAAATTGTAGAATCAAGGGTGTACTAATCTACTGCTGTTTAAGGCTCTTTACTAAAATCCCTTTATTTTTTTTATCTCCTTGCCTGTCAATCACAGCTATTCGGCTGGCAGTCATGATTGACAGCATTTAGAATCACTGAAAAACAACCCAATTTCTGTTTTTATCCACATTTAAAAATACAGACAGAACAATAAATGGTTTTCTGTCTGTATTTATCTGTAAAATCAGTAAAAACAGAAAATAGGGAGCCTTAATTATGATATATATCGCAAAAGATAGCCGTATTTATCCAAGACTGTCAAAATTGTATGCTTTTACATCCTGTAATATTAATTTTGTAGATTTCAATTTTGCAGATCTTAGTAATAAAGAATTAGAAGCAGGCGTAGTAAGTAAAGTAACAAAATGGTGATATCAAACTTTTTCAATGTGAAGCCACGAGGGTGTATTACTAAAATCTGTTTTGGTAAGTCAAAATGTGCTTTGTTTTAAAATAAAAACTTTATGATAATTAAAAAAGTCTGGCAATACAAAACCACCCTTACATTTTGCAATTTAAAATTTTTTGTTACTTATACGAGGTGCTTTATTATTCCAAATGAATTTAGATATTAGCGTGTGTAAAAATTTATAGAACTTAATTGGAAGTTGCGCAGGTATCATGGATACTAGTTAAAATATTTTTGGACCAATAACCATATTAACAGAATCAACTTCCCCCACCAAGATAAATGTAAAACAGACCACTTATGAAGTTTTTTCTTTATTAGTATTAAGAATATACCCTCAGTTCAATGTAACCGATTGTATACGGGTATGAGAGAATAGGATGCCAAGATATTTTAGTTTTTCTGTTTGCCATATTATTTCAATGTTTGGAAGCATATCAGGGGTACAGTGCACATTTAAGGGAAACAAATTCTGTCCTATTTGTGTTTAAAGTGTAACCTGAAATTTGAGAATATAGCTGAACCATCTTTAATACTGGTGGAATAGAGGAATCTGGATTACTAATATATAACAATACATCATCAGCATAAGCTGAAGTTTTTATAGTAACCTCATTAATAGTAATACCTTTTATTTCTGTGGATTGTCTGCTGGAAATTAGTAGAGGTTTAATGGCAAGGAGAAAAAGTAAAGGTGTTAAGGGACAACCTTGACGTGTGCCTCTAAAAAGGGAAATATTGTTGAAGAGTTGGCTATTAATGAAAAGTCTATCAGATGGGCCAGAATAAAGGGCTGAAATCATACAAATAAAGGAACTGCCAAAATGAAAAGCAGATAAAGTACTAAATAGATACTGCCAATGTACTTTGTCAAACGCTTTTTCAGTATCTAATGCAAGGACACCAGCAGGAAGGGGTAACGATGACACAGCTTCATTTGATTGAAATAATAACCTAATATTATTCACTGAATATCTATTTTACTGAAACCAGTTTGATCAATGTGAATAATAGTGTCAAGCACAGTAGTCAACCCGGTCGAAAGAATTTTCGACTAAAGTTTACAGTCTTTATTAATTAATCAAATAGGGCGGTAGTTTGATATAATAGTGAGATATTTATTAGGTTTTGGAAGAATTATTTATAATCAAAGCTTCAGTAAAGGATCCTGAAGTAGATTCTGATATACTAAAACGAGTAAATAATTTAAGTAAATGATGCATCAGATAAGGAGAAAGTTCTTTCTAAAAATCAGCAGGTAAACCATCTGGCCCTAGCAATTTAACCAGTTTAAGAGATTAATAGCTTAATTTTGGGCCTGATTGCAATTGTTCGCCATCATCCCAGGGATGGAGACCACCTGCCTATAAGGCGGTGGTCCCACATTTGGCATTAAGGCGGCCGCAAGTGCCATGTTTTCCATTGCGGTGGGTGCTGCTGGCTACAGCACCCACAGCATTGGAAAAAAATGCAAGGTTTGCATTTCCCTGCACTACGTGGCAGGCACCACGTGGTGCCTGCAACATGGTGGTGGGAAATGTAGAGGGGCACCATAGGCGCCCCCCAAGTGTAAAACCAAACTGTCACTGCTCAAGGGGGCCCGCAATGGGCCCCCAAAGTCCATCCCTGCCAGCCTTTCTATGGCGGGTGTACCGCCATGGAAAGGCTGGCGGTGATGGACCATCATAATCCCAACAGCGGTGCCTGGTAGGCACCGTCGCCATGTATGGGATTGTGAGGGCCTCTACAGCACCGGCGGAGCCTGTCGGATGCATGGTGGTCAGAGTTTGTGACTGCAACGGTACCGCTCGCCATTATAATATGGCGGACCGAAAATGGCCTCACAATGGCGGTGAGCCCGCCACCAACAGCCGTAATGACCCCCTAAGTTCTTCTAATGAAATCATTACATTCAATGTTTCCCTCAATGATTGGGTAATTTTAGGTAGGCCACAGGATTGCAAAAAAAATTCAATACTAACTTATCTATAGCTGAGGTATTAATATATAGATTTGAATAGTAGACCAAAACTTCATTAACAATTTCTTCTTCTGAAAATGCCAATTTGCCATTTAAGCCATGAATTGCATTAATTTGGATTTCATCTTTTTTAATTAGTGAATAATTTGCAAAACGTCGCCCAGATCCATTGGATTTGAATAAAATTTAGCCTTATTATTGGAAATTTGTATACCAGCTCCTTAACCAACAGTTTAACTAATATCTGAGTTTCTGTAAATGTGTATTGTATTTATTATCATTGAATGAAATAAAGAGCTGTTCATATTTTTTTGTTTATTATATTCTTTAAGTTTAGCGTTGAAAGCCTTGATATTGGTACTCCTCTGATATAAGCCTTAAATGCATTCTAATGATTAACAAGTGAAGTAGAAGTAGATCCTTCTGGATTGAAAGAGAAATGATCATGTAATGCTGACAAAAGTTTGGATTTATTATTGTCATTAAGAGCAATATTCGTATTCATACGCCAGGTATAGTGGGATTGTTGAGTTGCGTTAAGTTGTATAACACCTGAAATAAGAGCATGGTCAGACATATAAATAGTGTGAATTGTAGGAACAGAAAATGAATGAATTAATGAACAGGAAATTGACAAATAATCAACAAGTGAATAGGATGTGTGAGGGTTAGAGAAAAAAGTAAACTGTTTCTCTTTTGGGAGATGTAGAAGCAAAATGTCCACTAATGTGGCTGATTTAAAAAAAGATTTAAAAATAAAATAAGCCTTAGGGGGGACAATATATAGTTTGAGAATATCTATCCAACAATGGGTCACAGATTAAGTCAAAGTCGCCACCAACTATAAGTGGAACAGAACTAAATTTAATCACTTCAGAGGTAAAAAGAGACCACATATTAGGATTGTCATGTGTTCGATTATAAATTTTAACTATGTGAAAAATATTAGTATAAATTTTTACTTTCGCTATAGTATAACAACATTCTGCTTCTGAATATTAGGATAGTATTTGAATATTTAACTTTTTTGCAAAATGGATAGCAACACCATTCTTTTTACTAAATGTAGGAGAGGAAATAATGTTACCAACTCAACGTGTATTCATATATGATAAAACTGTATCATCTACATGAGTTTCTTGAAGTAAATAAATGTCTGCTTTACGTCTGGCTAAATAATCTAAAACTGTAGTTCATTTAACAGGGTGTCTTAAACCTTTGACATAAAATGGAACAACTTTAATTGTATTATTATTATCCATAATCAGTGGAAAAAAAGAGAAAGAAAAAAAGAGAAAACATTTAGCTTAAAGGATTAGAGAGTAGATCCAAATGAAGAAGATAGAAGAAAAAGGGAAGACAAGGACAAACCTAAAAAGACAACATAGAAACATAAATATGTTCCAGAATTGCATACACACATATGCAAGATTGACCTGCCTAGAAAAATGCACCCACAAAAATATCGATCAATAGGGTAAAATCAAGAGTATTCAAATGTATGATTCATGTGGGAGTGTCACTTGTTTCCTTGGAGAGCAGAGAATGTTGATCTAAAAATGCATGAAGATCCTCAGGACGATAAAAAGATTTTGAGATACCATCCTGCCATAGGGTCACAAAGGCCATATTTAAAACCACAGCTTCTTAGTTGAGGTCTAAGTTCAGTGAATTATTTGTGACTTTTAACAGTTTCCTTGGCGAAGTCTTGATGTATAAAAATATTATTTCCACTAACCATTAAAGTTGGGATCTCTCTTGTTGCTTTCTGGATCATTAAAAGATGATTGTTTGTGACGCAAGACTTTAAAAATCACCTGACGCGGCTGGATTACGATGAGGAGGAATTCTATGTACCTTATCAATTTCAAATTTTTCTGAACATTTTAACTGTAAAAGACCATGTATCAAGGATTCCAAGTATTGCCTACAGTCATTTCCTACAACCCCTTCCAGCAAATTAAAGATGCTCAAATTGTATTGCCTATTACGGTTTTCTAACTCGAGTAATAAGGCATTCATTGGCACAATTTTAACGGTGAGGGGAAACACACTGTCAATTTTAACCTTATTAGCCTCGATTTTTATTGTATTGTCAGAGACTTTCATTGAAAGGCCATCCATATCCTTGAAAATATTTTTTATTTCTAAAACAATGTTATCTGGATTAGAGCATACTGCTTGTAACTCTTCCAATAAAGTTATTAACGAAGGCTCATTAGAATCAACAATTTTGGACTTTGCTGGTGGAGGAGAAATTATTTGCTTACGTTTATTAGGTGTTGTGAATGAATGAATGAATGAATGAAGGAAGGAACATTTATAAAGCGCATGGTTACCCAGGGGCCTCCCAGTGCTAGGCACCATGTCAGATACTGCGAGAAATTAATGAAAGAGAAAGGTTTTCAATAGTTTCCTGAACTTAAGATAGTCAGGTTCCGAGCGAAAATGAATAGGGATAGTGTTCCAGAGTCTGGATGTGTTGTATGTGAACAGTCGGCCTCCACTCCGTGCTCGTTTAATCTTAGGAACTGATAACAAGCCTTGATTCCCAGACCTAAGGGCTCTATTAGGTGCATAGAGTTGGATCCAGGAGCGAATGTGGGGTATGTAAATTACTTCCCTCCATATTCAAATTTACCAAGCAAATATATATAAATAGAGTCAAAGGCACTTCAAAAACGAAGAAAATGAAAATACATAAAATATCACTAGAGCAAGTAACTGTGCCGCAGCTATAATCGTGTGGGTGTGGTGTGGACTCAGCCACATCATTTCCTGAATAAGTCTCCGCCCTCCTGACAGGAAGCTCCAGCAGCACCTCACGTCTTCCCAAAAACGCTTGCCACAAAGAGAAAGAAGGGACACTCCAACACTAAGAAGGTAAACCTAGAAGCAGCCAAAATATTGTCAATAATACGGGCATTGCGGGAAGATTATCGGAAGGCAGCCATCTTGAAAAGTACGCTTCACAACTCCATATTACATAAAGTTTTAAAGTGAGACGTTTATATGACCTGTAGAAGTGTTTAAGTGTAATGATATTGTCAAAAGTTGAGTAGTTCCTTATGAATATAGGGCCAGATGAACGACATGCCAAATAGCGCCTTGCAAATTGCATCGCATTTGCGACTGGCAATTTATGAGGCGCTATTTGGCATGTACAACAGTGTATTTAACACTGTTTGCAATTCCCAATGGGGTCACAAAATACGAGGTTCATTATTATTAATGAGCCTCTCGCAATTTGCGAGCACATTGGGAATGACAGGCCCTCCCAGGGTTGGGTGGCCTGCTGGGCTCAGCACACCACCATATCAGGGACTGCTTTTAAATAAAGCAGCCTTTTTTATGCAGATTGTTTTCCTTAAAGGAAAACAGGATGCATTTAAAAAAAAAAGAAATGTTTTAATTTATTTTTTAAGGGCAGGCAGTGGTCCCTGGGACCACTGCCTGCCCTTAAAAAATAATATTGCATGCATTTGCAAAGGGAAAGGGGTCCCGTGGGGTCCCCTTCCCATTTGCGAATGCATTACCACCTACTTGAAGTAGGTGGTAATTTGCGAGTGTTTTGCGACCGCATGCGGTCACAAAACATTGGTACATAGCTTTGTGGTCGCTATTAGCAAGGTAACGCCCCTTCCTAATAGCGATTTGCAAAACAGTATTTTGTGAGTCGCAATTTACTTGCGAGTCGCAAAATATGGTTTGTACATCAGGCCCATGCTTTTTAGCATGCGCAAACAGGACTAAGACCCGTTTGCGCATGCTACAAAGCGTCGTACATCTGGCCCATAATTTTCTGTTCTTTTTCTTAAAATGGATTAACTCAGTGAGGAGAATATATTCCAGAGCCATAGTATATTTGTTATACTCCTGTCACCTTTCCAACATAATTACATTGTTGTGTTTATCAATCCTCTAGAATTGAAAAATGTGCATTTGCAAATAACATCTTAAAAATGAGTAGCTAGTCGCAGACCTCAATGCTAAAATACGTTTGCCTGTTTACTATTTCCAACCAGTTTGTTCATACATTTACAGTATTGGTGAAGAGGCCCTTTTTTGTATCTTTCAATATGATGAGAATTTAAGTTGAGTTAGTGGCCACTGTAAAGTAAAAATATTTATTCATACCTGGTGTTAGCCAACACCTTTTAATTTTTGTAAAAATATCTAATAAACATACTTATAGGGGAGTTCAACCAGCCTTCTTCAGCCATTTATCTGTTATTATGGCATTCCCATTTGATTCCACCCGCTACCGCATAAAGCATGGGGTAGTGTAGCAGCCCAGTTTAGACACTAGCTAACCTCGCTGAAAGTGATGCTTTTTGCCCTTTCACAAGGAGCACATCCACACACAAAGTAGTTCTGTTCAGTGGCAGGAACTACAATAGCCAAAAATGTATTTTGGTTTTTGTTCACTTATTTTAGATTGACGAGGGCCCAGCAGCTTCCTCAACAATAAAGCGTTGCAAAAACTTTTTAAAACATGAGAATTGACAAAGTCCTCTCCAGGCCTGTTGGCTTTGCTGATGCGTGTTTCTCTCTACTCCCTCCTTAATCCCTCTTTAGAATTGTTCTCCATTATTAATACATGCTGGTTAAATCTTTCCAATCATCAGCTGCTGGAGGGTGAGCAAGAAAGGATTCACTACAATGGCATCAATGCTAAAGTTGGGGGTGAAGACAAAAGTGTGGACAATCCATCACCAGGGGAGGTTACAGGGTAAACAGGGATGTGGGAGAGAGGGGTTTCACAAACTGAAAATGGAAAGTTCAAGTATATAAGCTTAGACTTGTCAGGATACAACAAAGGTAGATCAACTGAGGTGAAAACAACGGCAAAGATTTAACAATGTCAAAAGTAAAAGGAAAGGGAGAAGTGAAAGTGAAGAAGGATAAGAGATCTAATAAGAAAATGAAAAGTTTTTCGGAAGTCACTAAATGCACCTTAGGTCATATAATGCACTTTAGGCTATGCTATACTACTCGCAGAGGCCCCATTAGATTAATAGGCGGCTCAATGTACACTGCATTTTATCTGGGAAAACCGCATCTTTAACATATCCATTTTTACGGTCAATATATTTGGCAAATAGCACATTCTTTTTATTGTTTTATGCTCAGCAATCAAATGGGTAGAATACAGTATACACAATCGGCAATTTGAGTTATTTTATGGTTACAAATAAGCATTTAAACATGACGGATAACAGATTGGATAGGTAAGTACAATACCTGAAATGGAAACGCCCCCTCCCTGTCCCATGTTATAGTCCACTAAATACCTTCCATGGACCCCATATTTCTTTCCCATTTTCGCGGGCAACCTCTGGCTTTGTATATAGTCTGTTCTACCTACTGGCACCAATCTTAGTCGGCCTTCCACTCTGCTATTTTGGGAGGGTGTATTGCCCCTCCAGTGTTTTTCGATGTTACGTTTGACATCATAGTTGCCAAGGTCAACCACGTTCTCGTGTACCTGGGCCAAACCTCCTCGTCAAGGTCTAATCGTCAATAAGAACCTATCAAGGCACCAATGGGACCTCTACTCCCGTCACTCCTGCCAGACTATCTCATACTTTTGCCCAATAGTTTTGCATCCCTGGGCATTCCCATATTATGTGTATGAAGGACCGCTCCTGTCCGCAGCCCCTCTGGCAGAGGCCATTTTCTGCACGGCCAATCTTGTGAAGTAATTATCTGGGATAGTAAACTCGGTGTAGGACCTTCAATTGATTAGGCAGAATCTGGAATGAATTGCTACTTCCCGTGGACCTTGAAGAGCGTCAATCCATTCCTCATCGTCTAGCTGCCCTATGTCTCCCTCCCAGGCGGTCTTTAGGGTTGGGTAAGGATCAGAGGAGCTATTGAGGATTATTTTGTATATTAGTGAGATGGCCTTGGTATGTAGAGGGTCAGTGAGCAGTTGATCCTCCAGTGGCGAGGCGTCCACCAATGCCTCCCCTTCTCTGATATGAAGCTTTAAGGCATGTCCCAATTTAATGTACATTAGCCACTCCCCTTGCCCCATTTTGGAATGTGATAGATGCCTCGCCTCTCCGGACGTCCCTCAAACTGTTGAGACCCAGAAGTTTCCACTTTTTGAACTCACTGAGTTGGCCTACCTCTGTCAGTTGGTCACTATCCCAAAGAGGGGTCATTCCAGTCAACTTCCTGTCCCAACCCAAGGCCCTAGCAGAGGCCTGCCATGCTTTTAACACTGTCAGTGTGTGAGTGGCTAGATCTCTCTGTTTTGGTTTATTATAAAGGAGAAAGGGATAGCCCCTGCCTCTCATCACCTTTCTATCAACCCGGAATGCTTGGTCCGATCTGTCAGTAAATACCCAGCCATTAATGCATACCATTTGAGAGGCCCAGTAATAGGCCTTGATATCACATCAGCCCTGAAGACGACCTCATAAACATCACACAGGTCCCTAGCTGCACAGGTCGAAACGCGTCGGCGAACGAGCAGAGATCGTGAACATCTCTGTGGGAGACAGATTGAGAACCAGCCCTTCCACACAAGCAAACACACAGAAGGATCATAATCTGCATGCTTGGTTGAACTCTTTATAGCCACAAGTATCCGACTCTGCCCAGGACCGCAACAATAGCTAGAACTATAGGAGCCAACCGGCTTAAGTTCTTTAAGTCAAACAGTATCAGACAATTGATTACTGTCACGTCAAAATAGGCTTTGATTATTTTCAAAATTTCTTGCAGTGTTAATTATGACATGTTATGAAGTCACTGTACAAATGTAAATATATGTCACTGTATTATGTATAAAATAAGTGTATGACCAATGAGTAGTGTTGATGTAGCCAAAAAATTGATAAGTTAAAGAAAAAATCATTTTTCAGATCGCAGTCATTAAACAGACTAGCTGATAAAATTTAAGGTGTGATCAATGGTGTCAGAGGCACAATGTATGTTGTAAAAAGTTGATATCTGGTATGGCGTGTCCTCCCTCAAAGACTCCTCTGTTCAGTTTGCGTACAGCTATGCGTGGAGCCTTTCCATTACAAATGAGTGTCCTCAGTTCTGCGTCTATTTTCTGAAAAATACCTTAGGGACTTCATAGGGTGTATTTTGAATTGTGTAGAGCATCCATGGGAGTGTCATCATCTTAAATAACGCTGCATGGCCCATAAGTGTAAGAAGTAGCGAGCGCCAGCGTTTGGCATCTATGACAAATCTTGCTAACTGGGACCCTTCATCCTTTTGGTAGAACTCTCCTGGGTCTCTAGTTATATATATCCCTAGATATTTAAAACAGGATGTTTCCACTGGAAGTTTCCATCTGGAGGTGAGAGCAAGCACTCCCCCCGCTAGTGGAAACAATAGTGACTTGTCCCAGTTTATGCAGTAACCTGAATAGTACCTGAAAGATCTGGAGGATTCTATAGATTGACTGTCTGGGTCTCTCCACATACAGGAGTGCGTCATCGGCATAGAGGGATGTATGGTCCTCCCATTCATCCCCAATTGAAATACCCCATATCAGGGGATCCTGCCGTATCCACGCAGTTAATTGCTCATGAGCCAAAGCGAAAAGGAATGGGGAGAGAGTGCAGCATGTCTCATCCCCCTTTGTAGCTCGAAGAGTCGAGATGTCGAGGAGTTAACTCCCACTCTCGCCAGTGGCTTATGATAGAGGAGCTTCGCCCAGCTATCAAAATTCGGTCCAAAGCTGTGGCAGTCCAATACTGCATATAAGTACTCCCATTTCTCACTATCGAAAGTCATTCTGGCATCTGGCGATAATAAGGCCGCCGGGTTCGAGGTTCGTTTTGATGTTATGTGGAGAACCCCAAAAAATCATCTCGAATTGAGCCTGGTGCTTCTGTGGGGCATAAATCATGTCTGATCCGGGTGGATAAGGGAGGTCACAACCCTACTGAGTCAGAGTGAAAGAGCTTTAGCTAAGACTTTGGGCTCCTAATTTAGGAGCAAGATCGGGTGGTATGAATCGCACCTTGTCGGGGGTTTACCCTCCTTAGGAATTACGACGATCAGGGCCGTACTTTGATCCGGTAGGAGTGCCTCCCCTCCCGTGCCTCATCTAACATGTCATGGATCTACCATGTGATCTAGTGTACATTTATAAAACACTAATGGTGGGCCATTGGGCCCCACTGCCTTTCCTGACTGCAGTAAGCGAGTCACATTTTTGATTTCCTCTATCGAGAGGTCCTCTTCCAGCATCTCACTCTGCTCCGAGGTAAGTAATGGCAGTTGTATGTCTCAGAGAAACTCTGTACATTCTTCCTCCGACTTTTGATCCACCAAGGAGTATAGGGATTCATAACATGAGGCAAAAGCCTCACCTATCTCACTCCCTGTAGTGTGATTCCGGCCCTGTCCATCTGTTATGCTCGGTACCCAGTTATGGTAAGTTCTCCTTTCATCTAACCAGGCGAGGAGTTTGGATGCTTTATCGCCTACTTCATATAATCTATACTGTGTTGCCCTTGCATGTATTCTAGCTTTATCTATCATCAGGTCCCTTAGTTCTCCCTGCTGGAGCCCCAAACTATGTTGTAGCTCTGCATCTTTGACCCCTTCCTCCACCACTTGTGCCTCCGGCTTAGAGATAGTATCTTCCAGGGCTATACATTGCAGTTTATTTTCCATTTTCTTTGCCCCAATGAATGCTTGGGTTTGGCCCCTGATTACATCCG
This sequence comes from Triturus cristatus, assembly GCF_964204655.1. Lineage (NCBI taxonomy): Eukaryota > Metazoa > Chordata > Amphibia > Caudata > Salamandridae > Triturus > Triturus cristatus. Next base: position 534,328,322 of record NC_140583.1, on the reverse strand, counting down.
TATAAACTTTCCAAAGAGTCAGTGGCGATGTCACAGAGCCCTTATTTTCCTTGAAGAATTGTCTGGTCCCTTTCTTTACTGCTTTTTTGGTTTTGGGATCTTTAAGATGCCAGGTGTGAATTCTTGGGGGTAGCATTCTGTCCCCCTGCGGGCCTTTAGAACCACCTCCAGCCGTCCGGGATGAAGGGGAGGGAGTTTCTTGCCCAGAATACCAGTACCTCTGGACCCACAGGTATATCTCGCATGTGCCAGTAAGGAATAACCATATTTATTCAGGGCTTTACAATGGTTCCCCATTAAATGAGTCTCCTGTAAAGGATGATTTTGGGGGAGTGCTGTTTGAGGAATTGGAGTATTGTGTTTCTTTTTATGCTATTATTGAGGCCATTGACATTCCAGGACCACATCCTCATCGTCTTCTATACTGTCTCAGGGTTCCCACTTGTGCTTGTAAAGTAGTTTTCTCCCACTCGCCCACCCTATGATTCTGACATACCCATCCCCGTTTTACTCATCAATACTCGCAAGACATTTATAATTCTGGTTCCACCCCTGAGCAACTAACAATAAACAAAATTTCTTATAATACCCCCTTCCAAAACCCCAACTTTGGGGCCCTACCCCCCCGCTACACTGCTAAATAGGCAAAGCAAACCCCAACTGGTCTACTTGCACAGTGCCTGTCGCCCCTTAATCAACTTTCCAAATACTGATGAAAAGGGCTCGGCCACAGGCAGGAAACCTTTCACCCCGCGCTCATTTTCAAACCCTTGCTGAATAATTTTGGTATAGAGAAGCTAGTAGGACAAGTGTCAATGTCCATTATCTTCCCCCTCCCTCCTTGTCTACCGGCTATGTCTCAATATTATTTCCTTCCTTCGCCTTACAGTTCGTTTCTATTGAGTCACTCAACTTTCAGGCCATTTCCTGCTGCCTGCCTCTGGTTCCACTGTGTCTGGGCCATCAGACCGCTCTCCATCGATCGCTCTCCATTTCTCCTTTTGCGTTCTGCAGGTATCGGAGTGGAACTGGCAACTCGCCTCTTGCCCCGGCCCTTGGTGCGCCATCTGTCCTGCCAGGCCTGTGCTTCCGGCACAGCGAAATACCAGGATTTTCCCTCTGCTATTATCCTGAGTTTTGATGGGAACAACATCATGTACTTAATGTTTCGATCACAAAGGTCTCTTTTCACTGGCTCAAAGCTCCTTTTCTGTCTCTGTACTAGCAAAGTGAAATCCGGGAATAAGCGGATCTGTGCGTTTTGGTACTGAATGTCACCTTTCACAGGGCTACCTGCAGTATCACATCGTGGTCCTTGTAGTTTAAGATCCTTGCAATTATCATCCTCGGTGGTGCGCCTGGCCTGGGCGGAGGGATCGGTGCCCTGTGGGCATTCTCCACTGAGAAGAAAGTAGACAGTCTTGTGGGTTTCAGTGTATTCGAAATTAAGTCCTCTAGGAACAGGTCCATGCTGGGGCCCACCGCTCCCTCCGGGACCCCACCACTCTTATAATATTCCTCCACGCCCTTCCCTCCTGATCTTCAAGCCTAGCCGCCCTGATTGCAGTTCCCTGAGTTAATGACTGCACCTGATCTTCAAGTCGTTTCATTGTAGGCTGGAGTTGGGTGATATGTGTTTCAGTCACTGTAACCTTCTCCCTTAATTTAGGCATATCTGCTCAGAACAGGTTAACCTCCAGGGTCATCGTATCTATTTTGGGTTCCAGCGTGCACTTCAAGCCTCTGATGGCTTCCATTATGGCTCCCAGTGATAGCTCCTCCGCCTCTTTGACTCCCGCTGCCCGGGAGTGTTTTGGGATGGTGTAACAATCCATTTTATTCGTTTGAGGGATCAAAGCACTTTTGGGCTTCACAATTTTACCAGTGCACAGTGAAGCATTATCATTTTATAGAAGGCCCATCCATGGCTGGACTCTTCGTGGGGCAACACTTCCACATGACGATGATGCCCCTCCAATATGCCACTCCTGGTGTATAATGATGCACATGTGTACTGGTGGCCAGGAGATTTAGGAGCTGCTGTACACTAAAATGCACCTTCCAACCACACTTGGGTGAGGCTCTGCTTGCTTTCCCTTTTTCTTTGTTGTGCCGGGACCCCGCTTTTACTTCTGGGCCATCCTTACGCTGGAGAAGGACACCTGACAGACTCCCCAAGAGAGCCGCCTGTTGGATCCGAGTCCTGCCTCAACGGTGAATATACCATCAGCGAATGTAGGTAGTGGCCCCTCGGTGCCTCAAAGTCCAGGCCTTCACCCCTTTCCCTCCTCTATGAACAATTCATGGCCTACCACACAGTAATTTGCCAGAACCGGTCCTCGTAGTCCTGGCCTTGGCGCTGCTTCACCCGCGATAGGTTTCCTTGATGAGCTGGGGGCAGTGCTCACCTCGAGACTTCACACCCAGAGGGCCCGCCGGCTCTGACTATGCCCCACGGAACGCTCCAGGCCGTGACGCTGTTCCTCACCATGGCTCCATTCCATGGACCAAACTGCCCCCCAGCGAGTGCTGCAGGACCCCCCTACCCTTTTCTCACTTTCCTCTCTGGGGGAGGCCCTGCTCTAGCTGCATCGTCACTCAAGGCCTTATCAGCCTGTCTCTCATGCCGCTCTGGCCCAGATATCAGTCGGTCTGTCTCAGGGCTCCTCCTCTAACCCTTCCGGAGGGACCTTCCACCGCACCAGGGGTCCGCCTAGGTTCGGTTGTTGTATTCCTGGGGGGAGACCAGTCCTCTCCCGGGCTCTGGTTGGCGGCTCTCCACCTCTCCCTCTGCAAAGCAAGACTCAACCAGATTGGAGCCGACGCCCATTCTCAGCTTCTAAAAATAGCATCTATCAGTCCAACCGTGGGTTCCATGGCCGTTCCAGGGACCTCCACAGTGGTGTGCAGTGTCTCACACCCAGCCTCTCATACAGATATTGGGACGGTTGCTGGGGTTAGTCTCCAAAGAAGTCGGAGCTCAGCTAGGGTGCAGCCAATCCTGTCTGTGGCTAAGCCACGCCCCTGGCAGATAGTGCAAGTGCTCCCTTATGAAAAATGTATACATTGATTGGTGTCCATGTTTGGCTTATTTGGTTTACTATCAGCCCCTAGTAAAGTGCACCAGGAGTGCCAGGGCTTGTAAATGCAAATGCTGCTGGTGGGCTTGCAGCACTGGTTGTGCCACCCACAGAAGCGGCCTAGTAAAATGTGTCTAAGGTCTGCCACTGCAGAACCTGCGCGCAGTCTGGTACTGTCGCGCTGACTGCGCAAGTGCACCCACTTGCCAGTCCCTAAACCTTCCCTTAACTACATATTAGTCACCCCTCTGGTAGGCCCAAGGGCAGGGTGCATTGTAGGTATAAGGTAGGACATGCCCTGATGTGTGTGGCATGTCCTAATGGTGAATTACAGCCATTTTCGTTTTTCACTATTGAAGACTACCTGCTCTCCATAGGCCAGAATGGGTTGCTGGGATTACTACGCGCTGTAATCCCAGTGGACTCATAGAGCATGGTAGAAAGTCAAGTTTAGTATGCCTGAACTCAGAATAATAAAATACTTCTTTTAGTGAAGTTTATTTTAATATCCTGTGTTTGTAAATACTACTTTTAGAAAGTTAGTATTTACTGACCTGGCCATTTCAGTCCGCCTCTGCTTTGTGTGTGTGTGTGCTGCCTAGTTTCAGTGGGGAGGAGGGCTGGGGAATTCCAGGAGACAGGCTGGCTGCCAGGTGGTGGGTAGAGAGATTACACCAGGATGGGTGGGAGGAGTGCACCTTGACTCTGAATAGACCTGTGCTCTGCCACCACAATGCCGGCTCTGCCTCCTGTGGAGCGGCTGATGTCTCTGCCCTGCTGCTGAAAGGAAAGAGCAGAGTCACCACACCAAAGTGCTCCAAAACCGGACTGAGCCAGGCCCAGGCCCCCTGGCGACAAAGAACAAAAGAATTGCTGTATACAAGAAGGAGCCCTGCTCCCAAGAAATGAGATCAGATCCTGCTGAACCAAGGAGAACCTTTGCCTGAGGAGAAGGAACTGGGAAAGCTGTAAGGAGGAATACTGTCCCTGACCTGGGGGATTGGCCTGCAGTGGTTGCCTTGCTGCTGGAAGGAGAGGAGGAAAAGACTACAAAGACTTTCATTTCAACTTGTGCTTGAAGATCTCCAAGGGCTTGAACTGAGCTTGCCCCCTGAACGAAGTCCCAGGACCAGTGGACTTCATCCCCAGCTCCCCAAAGTCTTTTGGAAGCGCCTGCTGCTGTTGTTGGGCCTTCTGAGGGACTGCGTGTTGCAAGGAGCTGGAAGCGCGACGCAAGGGAGAGAAGGATGCCGCTGTCGGAGCTGTTGCCATCGCATCTCGCAGAGAATGACGCCGCTGCAGCATCGCATCGAGCGGAAGCGTCTCGCATCATCCGGAAGTGTCTCGCAACGCCGAAGAAGCGTGTCGCCATCGCAGCCATCGCAGCAGTCGCATTGCACCGCACCGAGAGGAGAGTTTTACATCGAGGAGGAAGCGTGTCGCCATCGCAGCCATCGTAGTTGTCGCATTGCACCGCATCCAGAAAAGCGCCTCGCATCCATGGAGAAGCGTGCCGCCGTCGGAGCCGCTGCCATCGCATCTCGCAGAAGGGGTATCGCCGCTGTAGCATCGCATCGAGCGGAAGCGTCTTGCAACTTCGGAGAAGAGTGCCGCTGCCAAGGCCGCTGCCGTCGCATCTTGCCCAAGGTGACGCCGCTGTAGCTGACGCATCGAGTCGAGCCTTCTCGCAACATCGGAGAAGCGTAACGCATCTGGAAGATCCTGTCTTTATTTCTTTTGCACCAAGAACTTCAACGCATCTGCATCGCTGCAACACTTTTGTTGCCCTGCGTCTCGCATCTAAGGTACATTGACTGAAAGTGTCGCATTTAAGAACTTAAGAGAAACTAAGCAATCTTCTACCAACTAAGCAACCGTATTGTGTATTTTTAATCGTTTAATGGTCTTGTGATAGTCCTATATAAAGATTCCTTATTTTTAATATAAATACCTGTGTGGTGTCTATTTGTAGTGTTGTCACTTTGTTATTGTATGTGTTCACAAATGCTTAACCTATAACGCTCTGAGATAAGCCTTGTCTGCTCGCGCCAAGCTACCTAGAGGGTGAGCAAGGGGTTGTTTTAGTAGTGTAACCCCTCATCCTGACTAGAGGAAAGGTTCCCTGCTTGTCACAAGTACTTCCCTGTGCCAACCAGAGAACCCGGATTCTAACATACCCGGATTCTAACAATGCACTTTATATGGGAAAACAGAAATATCATAAGGCACGAGTCCCTTTCTTCATACCCTCCCAAAAAAAAGCGTTGTTTGAGGAATGGTGTAGGAGACATCTCTAGCACATACGAAAACAGGATGCATGAAGCAGCTCTTAATGTAATAATCTTTAATGGTAATGGCTTTAATAATAAGTGCAAAACTCAGGCAGTCGACATATGGTTAAGTAAAACACTCCCCGGACATTGTGCTTTTACAGGAAACGCACCTCACGAATAGTAATAAACTCGGTTGTAGCTAAAATTTTCATCATTGAGCTAGAACTCATTATCTATCAAATGATAGGTGCGCTCACAGGGGCATAGGGATATACATAGGCAAACACTTACCTTTTCCGATTAAAACTTTGCAGACTGATTCAGCAGGAAGATTGGCATTTAGTAATGGAATGCTAAATATAACAAAGTTGACTATAGCCACAACCTATGCACCATCATTAGATAATCCCCTAGCCTTGACAGAATTAAAACAGGCTTTAATCAATATCCCTGGCCAGTTGATTCTAGGTGGTGATTTTAATTTTCTGCAAGATGTGATACTAGAGTCATCCTCCAAAGCGTGGAGACAAAATAAGCTGCAAATGGTTAAAGCTTTAGCCAAGTGCAAAAGAGAAAAAGAAACATGAATTTTCCTGTTCTTGTGCAAAAAACATCATTCCTTCTGGAGTAGATTATTTTCTTATTCACATAGCTTTAAATTGATTAGTTATGAACATATACAGAACGCTTTCTCAGATCATTCCATGGTTAAAATGGAAATCACCGAAATTAGACTAGAAAGATCACCCCGCCAATGGTTTTTCAAGAAAGTCAACTTGGAGAATGAGGAGTGGTGTCTAGGGGTTTATGATGAGATAGTAAACTTTTTTACGACCAATATTATCACTGCTTACGTAGAGAATGTATGGGAAGCTTTCAAGGCCATATTTCGAGGGTATGTCATAACCAAAGAAATACTGCTGTAAAGAGAGACATTCTCAAAAAGGCAGGAATTGGAAGCGGTGTTAGATCATCCCTGCACTGCACTGTTATATACTAGAAATACTGCAGCCAAGCAATTGTTTAACCAAGCTAAAACAGACATGCAAGAATGTTATTACATGCCGGGCACTACTGCAAATATTGCCTATCTGCAAAAGGTTTATGAAGAAAGTAAATATACGGGTAGATTTCTGGAGTGTCAGGCCAGAGAACATCAAATAAGAAAGAAGATTTTACCCTTGGTAGACACTGAAACTAAGGTACAGTTAACTGAATCATTAGCTATTCAGAAGGCCTTTTTACAACATTATGCGTTAATCTATAATTCGCATTAACAGAGTGCTGCTGACCGTCTCACGCTGTTCATAGATAAACTTCCTATCCCACGCCTATCAAACGAACAAGGCCAGATGATAGTCACTAAATTCTCACTTCAAGAAATAGAGCGAGTAGTAAATTCGCTATCTAATGGTAAATCAGCAGGCGTAGACGGCTTCCTGGCAGAATTATATAAGAAATTCGCACCAATCTAAATACAGAACTTTTACAGCTTGCTAATTATATACTGGAAGGGGGTGAACGCTGCAATATTTTCGCATTGCAGTGGTGGTCAGTTTTTTAAAGAAAGATAAGACAAAGGAGAATATGAACTCCTATAGGCCAGTTAGCCTATTGAACATGGACTACAAACTTTTTACCAAGCTTTTAGAAAATATAATGAATACAATTATGAAATCAATCATTCATCCAGACCAAAGTGGGTTTAGGCAGGTATACAGCTTTTTACTAACACTAACTTTTTAATAGAAGTCTTCAACTAGATGACAAGGAATAAAATTCCAGTACATGTAATGTTGTAGACGCTGAAAAGGCTTTCTATTTGGTGTTGTGGGGAAACCTCTTCATGATTCTTGCGAGATTCGGGTTCCCGAAAAGTTTTATATGAATGATAACCTGCTTATAGAAGAGTGATATGGCGCAAATAATTATTAATTCCAGAAATATAGGTACATGTCGGGTAAACAGAGGCACTCATCAGGGATGTCTCCTGTCGCCTATACTCTTTGTCCTGTTTATAGAGCCGTTATAGATTACCATCAGGGAAAAAGCTATTTCGGCAGCACCATTGGAAGGGATGTGTATTATAAAATTGTTGCAGATGATATTGTTCTGTTTCTTAAACCTGAACAAAATATTCAGAAGGAAATCTTTGCGATTTTTAGGGAATTTCAAGAAGTAGGTGGATACAAGATAAGTAAGGCTAAACCCGAAATTCTATTATGCAGCTGTACACAGGATACCTTACTACCTGAATTTCAGACTCTAATCAATACAAGACCAAATCGATACATGGGAATATACGTTTCTGAAATTGTGAATGATCTCTATATTTTAAACTATGTCTATTTAATACAAAATATTAAGTCGCTATTCACCAAGTGGTCTCAAATGCCTCTCTCAAAAATAGTAATGAGTAAATGTGCCAACAAGGGGATTTTTTTTACTTTCTCTAGTTTTTGATGTTGTTCTCATATATTTTTAAAGTTCTAAATAGTCACTTCCGACAAACAATTATTTTAATTAAACTTATCTTATCAACCTGAATAAATCGCAAAACAAAAAAACAAAAAACAAGACAAGCGTATACTTTTTCCCAAAAAATATAAATTTATGTAGAAAAATTCATTGAGGGTACATAAAATGTAAATCACAAGTATACAAAAGTGAAATGAGTTCAGTTTTCTTTCTGCACTAATCAATCTCTCAAAACTTTTGTCAACACCTATCCCCAGTTTTAGACAACATGGATAACGTTGTTCGAAATACCATGAGTATTATTATACAATTTATTTGTATATGGAATTAGATAAGCTTGTCGACGTTTGGATCTATTTGTTCTTATCTTTTAGCCCATCTTCGAGATGAAATTTTTATTTTGTAAACTGAAGACCCCTAAATTGAACGAATAATCAAATAAATTATGTGTACAAATTAAGTGTTGATTAATAAAAAGAGTTAGACACTTGTGTGAACAAAGAGAATGAATAGAGTGGTTTTCATATTTTGATTTAAATGATAAAGATAAACTAAAATTAGGTAAATTGACCAAGATTTAAGTAAAAAAATTGATTCTATAAATCAAAAAGAGAGGTATTCACCAACTTGTATGTAAAGCTGAAAGTTGTATAGTGAAGGGCTGATCAAGAACCTTATATCCGAAGCAATTACTTCACTTACTATTTTATTTCCACAAATCTAATCTGATGATTTGAAAGCATCAGGCTGAATATTTGTTTGGAAACTAATGGAGAAAGAACCAAGATTGCCTTTACTTAATATCCAAGATAATTAAATTGGAGCCTTTACCAAAAAGAGGGGCATGTTAGGGCAGTATAAACAATAAATCCCCTTATATTACCTGAATGTATGTCACAGACTCACATGGATTTCTTTGGGAAGAATTAAAATGAACCGCATTATCATATGCTATTGTAAAGTGGGCCATTTTTCAAAGACTCGGTTACGCAGTATATATTATGCTGGTGGAGTGAGAGGGCAGGAAACCCGAAAGGCCGCGCGTTGCACCATATAACGCGGCATACAGCGGAGATTACAGCCCTCCCCCTTGTACATCTGGTGGGACACCTGTTATGCGGGCTAGGATGGCTGGCCGAGGTCCTAGAGGAGTGGCTGCTGGAAAGTTGGATAAATTTGCATACAATAAAGATCAGGTCTAAAAACAGCAATTGAACACGGCCCAAATAGAGGCTCCCGTGCCACAAGGAGATCTGAACCCTGACGTCCCGGCCAGTCACCATGCCAAGATGGCGCCTGGAGAGCGGCGAGACCGCAGCCTGTACATCGGAGCCGCGGTACGCTGAGGCCTGGATACACTCCGCTCCTGCACGCCGAGATTCGTGTATGCATTCCACCGCGTACGTTGCTGCTGGCAGCCCGGGCGATCGTCAGCAACGTCTCACTCCAGGAGGTCTGTGACGCCCGATATCAGAAAATTGAAGTGGTGAGGAGGATGGGGGGCTGCTGTTCGGGCGGAGTGTCGGGCAGCTGGCTGCTCCCCCTGCCTGTGCGCTTATCCGTTGCGACCGGACCTGCTCGTTGCAGGCCATCTCAGCTCCTCGCGCCCTCCCGACCTTTGATTACCCCAGTCTACAGTCCCGCTACCGGATCCGGTTGGCTGGACTACAGGAGTGAGCCCCTACAAGAAATTCTGGGCCCCCGCAGTATAACACCTCCACCAATGTGCTGAACATCCCCAACTGCACTGAGCACTAATTGTGGTGTCAACATTGCCCTGTGCTGCACAAACTACTGGTTGTCTTCCCTGCCCGCGAGCTTGATTGCTTCGTCCCGTGCCTGCGCGCTGCCGGCCGCCTTGGCCCCTCGCACCTTTCCTGGCTCGGGGCTTCCTGTATGGCCACATAATTAGCAGGTCTGGCCGGCTGCTTGGGATGCCGAAACTCCTGCTGACACTTGTGAACTTTTGCACCCTAACTAGCCCCGCTGCACGATGCTGGGTGCACGGCAAGGGGTGTGGCCTGCGGTGCCAGTCCTGCTCTGCTCGTCTCGTCTCTACGTCCTTTCTTCCTCCTATCCCTTTACCCTATCCCCTTACCCTTCCTTGCTCCATTAACCTTGTCCCCTATGTTCTTTAAATGCTTATCTTAATACTTATGTTACTTGTCACTGATGTAAAATTGTAACATTACTGTTCCTCATGTAAAACGCTCGCCTAGCCCCCTGTCCTTTGTGCCCTTTGACTAAGCACTCCTTCTCCCCTTGTTGGGGAAAGATCCAATATTTATACTCTGGAGTCTCAGCGAACCAGCTGAGAGAGTCCACAGCGCCATGGGAGCCACTCACAACTGAGGTATGGTATGGCCCCCCTTGCCAAAGCACTCCCTCTCCCCTTTTTGGGGAAGGATCCAGTATGTAGGCCTTGGAGTCTCAGAGACCCCTCTGAGAGAGTCCACTGCATAAAGGGAGCCTCTCGCAACAGAGATGGGGAAATGATACCACTTCCCCTGGGATCACAGCTTACTGGACGTTGGACGCAGCTTTGACTCGTCTACCGGTTTGAGTCCCCATCGCCCTCCACCCCCTCTTTCCACGCTGTGTCTCTCCCCCTTCCCCTCCTCTTTCCCTCCTTCATTCTCTGTCTACTTCCCCTGCTCCTAACCCCCTCCACTGAATCTCTCCCCTTGCCTGCTTTTTCCCTTACATATATGTGCTTATTGTTTATCTCGACCTTACAAGTAACTATGTTGCCATTCTCTAATAACTGTATAACCTTTGTAACATGTAACCTGCAACTATGATATTATACTCATGTAAAGCGCTCTGATACCTCCAGGTCTAGCCAGCGCTATATACAACCTTTAAAATAAATAAATAAATAAAATATATATACGTAATTATTATCTTAATTCAAAGTGTATACTTCATTTTGAGAAAGAAGAGTGCAGGAGTGAAGCGGGATTTAAAATTGTTTAGCGCTCGAGGTACATGCTGATGGTGCACTGACTCACCAATTCCTTGAATGTGTCAATCAGGTGGCCGCATTGGAAATTTCACACACTCGGTAGCAGGGTCGATCAATGTACCCCTCTGGTGAAGACAGAGAAACGCTTATTTCAGAGAAACATTCTGGCATGGTGCCGTGATTACAGAAAAAACGAAAGTTACCGTTGGACTATAATTTAAAATAGATAGTCTGCGGAGTCCTTCGAATATTTACACTTTCTTGCTCATTTCGTTGGCATCTAACGAAACAGAAGAGTGTAGTGATTCTATCCTACTATTTTTCAATAATTGAGTCGATAGTAAACAAATCGCATATGTTTTTTATAATGTAAAGGAGGTTCGATCCAACTATAAGCATGTTAGTTTTGGTTGTGCTCAGTTAAAATCAAAAGCAAAAACGGCAGCCATCTTAGAAGTGCGAAAAACAAAGTTGCAGGAATATGGGCATTAAGGAACATTTATAATTTGATGTATGGATATATCTATTCAATTGATTGGTTTCTTCTACTAGTAAACATACTACTTTCCTTGATTGCTCAGTTTGATTCACAAGAAACTCCTCTTTTTTTATATATATTTAATAATCAATCAGCATTTTAGACGAAATACAAAACATCACATAAATAACATTGTGAAAATGATAAACCTAGCAGAAGGCACATAAATGTGTACGCGTATTCAAATAGAAGCTTGATTTCTAAGCAAAAATACAAATACAATTGAAGAGTCTCCGTGGCAAAATCACTACATGAGGTTTGCTGAACAGATAAAGGGCATTGTGTTATACATAACTATTAGCAAGTATTTAAATATATATATATATGTATTTATGAGAATCAGTATGTGGATAAGGCAACCAACCTTTTCACATAGGGATGTATTTCTATGCTGCCAATCCCTGATTTCCCATCTCCAACAGATTCAGGCATGTGTATGTAACATCAACTGTTTCTTCAATAAACAATTCAGTATTTCTATACATGCCACTGAATGCTAAAATCTTGTTGATCTAATAAAACACATGCCTTTCTTCTACAAAGATTACCTCTTACATGATGATACTAATGTTGACCATTCTACCGCCACATTTAGCCCTCTCAATATGCTATCAGTGCGACAAATCCAACGATTTTCTTTGATGGTCACGATTTGTTCTACATTTGGTTTTCTTTTACAAGGTTTGACCACCTCAAGGATCCACCATCGCATGTTTTTTCTCAGAGTGGTACATTTTGCTATAGTGTTCGACCAAAGGTGCGTTCTCTACTTTGCATCGTATCCTGGACTGATGCTGAAGGATTTGTTTTTTCACCTGTTGTGTTGTTTTACCAATGTAGTAGAGCCCACCAGGGCATCTAGTACAATAAACTATGTTACTGGTATTGCAACTCGAAAATTGCTTCAGTGTAATGTTTTGGTCATTGATAGTACATGTTTTTGTGGTGTTGGTGGTATTGCATGCCACACACATGTTGCACCTATAATGTCCTATTATAGTTGCCAGCTGTACCATATTGTCAACAGTTGTGATTTTCGATGGTGCATAAGCTCGTACTAGACGATCTTTTAGGCTTGGTCCTCTCAAAATGCAAAGAGTAGTGTTTGTTTGAATTCCGGTAAGCTCTTTAACAATGACCAATGTTTGTTTATTATCTTTTTGATCTTGTTTGATTGAGTGCTGAATGTTGACACACATACTAGTTGTGGTTCAGTCGGTTGCCTTCCTGTCTCAAGGAGCGCATCCCAATTGTTGAACTAGGCCTGTTTGAGCAATTATTACAACAATCTTGCTGGAGAGCCATGGGACTGTAGTTTCTACTTACGTTTATTTGCTTCAGTAAAGTAATCCTTTTTTTTGGAGAAGTTTCTCCAACATCGTAGAAACTGCCCAAGGGGCAAGCCATCTTTTAGTGTTTGTGCATTATAACTTTTATAGTGAAGCAAGGTGTTCCTTGCTGTGGGCTTTGTAAACAGTGTGGTATACAGTTGATTGTCATTGTCTACTTTCACTGTTATGTCCAGAAAATTCATTGCATGTTGGTCATATTCAATAGTGAATCTAAGATTTGGATTTGGGGAATTTATCCATTGGTGAAAGGCATTTAGGCTCTCCTCATTGCCCTTCCAAATTATAAAAACATCATCAATATATCTAAGCCACCTAATGATGTGTGAGTTAAATGGATTAGATATACTTTCTATGTGCTTTTTCTGAAAACTTGCGACATAGATGTTCGCAATACCAGGGGTGTAAACTGCACCCATGGCAACTTCCTTTAGCTGCTGATAGAATTAATTTTCAAATAAGAACAAATTGTTACACAACAATGACGCAACACATGTCATAACAAATAATGTGGGTACGTTATGAGGTCTGGGTCTTATTTCTAACAGGTCTGACAAAATTTTGAGTACTTCCTCTTGGAGTCTGTTGGTATACAGACTCTCAATGTCCATAGCTACTAACCAATCATGTTTAGGATTAAATGGATGTCTCTCTACTATATTAATCACTGCAGTAGTGTCTCTAATGTAAGTTGGATTCTCAGCGGCAAATGGTCGTATAAAGAAGCCTGCATATTGCGCTGAGGGTTTTAATGTTGAATTACACCCTGATATGATTGGGCACCCAGGTGGCATCCTTATGGATCTTTCGAAGGACATATATTAACGGGATCGTCGGTGTCTTATTAACTAAAAAAGCTGCTTTTTTTTCACTAAGCCAGCCTCCATCAAGACCTTCCTTACTTAGTTCGAAAATGTTTTTGCTAGTGCAGGTGTAGGGTTCTTAGATAACTTTTTATAATGGTGCCCTACTGAAAGTTGCTGTAATACTTCAGTCTTGTATGAGTCTTTCTCCCAACGGACGATTCCCCTTCCCTTATCCGGAGGCTTTATGATTGTATTATCTAATGCTTGCAGATTTTGTAGTGCTTTATGTTCTTCTTTGGTAAAGTTATATTTCACAAAGTGTGATTCCTTAAATAGAGTATCAATTTCTGTCATTGTTGCATTTTAAAATGTGGCACTTTCCTTTGATATCATGGAATTTGAAGTAAAAAAAATAGATGAATTGTGTAATCCTGTAGTGTTAGTGTATTGTGTAGTCTCACAAGGAGCAAAGGAATTTTTAAGTTTCAATGTGCGAAAGAATTTGAATAGTTCCACTTTAGTTTGTAAATGTCATTTCTATAGGTTGTAACAAAAGAGAGTCCTGATGAAAGGACTGAGATTTCTGTTTCCGATAGAACATGTTGAGAGAGGTTAAAAATGGGGATTGTCTGTGAGACATCTACCATTCGTAGTACTGGTTCCTTGCCTGTCGGTACACTGGTGTATATTGGTTGCGGAACCATCCCCGTTTCGTGACCCGTTGTCTCCTTGGGGGCCCCGACCCCCTCCGGTTCTATCCTAAAAAAGCCTGGTTGGAAGTGGAAGGCTGATTATCAAAATGACATTGGTATGAGTTATCTGACTGATGGTTACTGTCAGTGTCTGAGTTAGTGTCTGAGAAAGTGGTTCTCTTGTAGTGGTTTTTTGCAGGACCCAGAGGTAGATAAAAATCTTTCCTCAAGTGGATAGGTCAAATCTTTTGATGTCTTTTTGTAACTTTTCAGTTTTCTTATGCGCATTAAATTGTTCAAACTCTTTGATCGTTGCACCAACTTTTTTTAGAAGGATTTTCAAATTACTCATATTACAGTCACTTTTAATCTTATTTTCCAGGGTTTCAGTTTCTTTGGTTAGTAGTTTTATATGTTTCAACGCTGTCTCAATGCTGAGAACCATCCAGGTTCGGGTGCATTTATTTGCAGAGAAACTAAAGCCTATTTTGAAATTCTTAATCTCATGTGAAGATGATGGGTATGTTTCTAATCTGTAGACCTGTGGGAATGATGTTTGCATTCAAAGAGTCGGTTAGGAATTTAGCATGTAGTTCTGTTCTGTCTAGTTTTTTCTTTAGTCTTTCAAGTTGTAGTAGATCTGATTCATACGGTAGCTGTGTAGAGGGCCCTCTGTTTCCCAATAGGGGTGGGCCACTTGCTATTTTAAGAATGTATTCATCCCTATATGACAAGGTTTCAGCCTCAGGCATGGAAGAAAATACGATTTGGTACACAATTAAAAAAACAAGGGGCATAACATCAAAGGACTTATCACCGCGTTAGCGTCACTTTGTGGTGATAAAGCGGCGATAATTTTATCGCCCTATCAACAATACGTCGCTAACCCCCTTTAGCGCTAGTTTCCCGGCGAAAGCAACCATAAAATGTATCGCCTTGCACGTCAGCGATATTCAATGCCAATGAGATGCAAAGTAGGCGTCCTGACTAAAATTTCACGTAAAAAGTCGCTAACACAGCTTCTCACTATTAACAATGATATCGCTGACCCGCTTAGCTACAAAAAAAGTCGCGCTAACTCCCGTTAGCTCCAGTTAATAACACCTGATAAAAACATGAATTACACTGGAGATAAGTGGGTGTATATAAGGGAGACTAGGCCAGAGCTCCCTCAGAACAGCCACAGAAGCCATGGAGGTAGTCATCATGCAGATTGGAGTCCCACCAAGGCAACAACAACAACCACCGCAAATGCCATCACCCCCAGGACCACCACCACCGATGCAGCGTCGAAGAAGACAGCGGGCACTGTGCAGATGTGTCTGCCTTGCAGACTTAACGCCAGAGGAAGTCATAGCCCACTACAGGCTCAAAAGGACATCCATTCAGCATATCCTGACCCTGATTGCGCACAGGCTGACGCCACCAACACAGCGGAGAACCAACATCCCTCCACAGACAAAACTGCTCACTGTGCTGCACTTCTTGGCCTCTGGGACATTTCAACCAACAACAGCCAGAGTTGGTGGAGTTTCACAGGCAGCCTTCTCAACCTTCCTCCCCACTGTCTTGGATGGCATACCCCCAGCACCTTCACTTCCCCAAAACCGTGCAGGAGCAGATTGCCATCAAGCAAGGATTCTATGCCCTCACTGGCTTCCCGCAGGTGGTGGGTGCAATTGACTGTGCACATGTATCATTTGTGCCCTCTGCGGACAGCGCACACATATACCGCAACAGGAAGCACACCTATTCAATGAATGTGCAGGCAATAGTGGACCACCGTGGGCTGTTCACAAATGTAATTGCCAAATTTCCAGGGAGTGTGCATGATGCATTTATTTTCCGACACTGAATCATAAACCAGCGCTTCCAGAATCGCACATATGGAAATTCATTGCTTTTCAGTAAGTACCAACTGAACACACCACATGCCCAAAATACACAATCCTGTTGACCCATGAAGAGGAAGGATGTAAATATGTTGCCTAGGTACCGAGGGTGGGGGGGGCCGCCAAAGGCATGGGCACATCACTTTGTGTCACATGCTGTTGTATTGTGTACGAGGATGAGGTCTACAGGCCCCACTGTGTAGAGTAACCCCCAGCTCCTGAACATCCATGTAGCAAATCAAATTTATCCTCACTGGTATCCCAGTCGGGTGTGTGGTCGTATTGTCGACGAAGTTGATCATGTATCTGTCCTTGTTGCTGGTGACCTATTAGGGTTGACCCAATGTCGCATAAGTACTCACACATGTCAAATCAGTGTGTTAAGTCAGAGCTTTGTTGTGACCAAGGTTGCAACAATGTACGTTGAATGTAGGAGTTGCATAGTTATGCAAATGTGCATGCGTAGGCTGAAAAATCTGTCATGAAATCACCATCTAGCGCCATTGTTTTTGACTGCAGTGTTGTGGGTGCTGCTGTTGATGGTGGTGTGTAGCATCTCGTCTCTGACTCAGCTACACATATTCCTCATTGTCCCATATGTGATATTGTGTGTTTTGTGGTTGTCCAATGAGTGAGTGGATGTGTATTTGGTCACTACTTGTGTGTTGAAATTGATGTGTCAAATGCATCTCTATTACAAATGCCAAGAAGTGTGCAAAGGTGAGCCCTCCATGTGTATCAGTGTGGTGAAGTGTGAGGACAGTCTGATCTTGTCAAATTATCCACATAGTGTAATTGATTTAGAGAAGTTGTGTTATGTGAGTTTGATGCTCTGCTCATGAAAGAGGACGCAGCCCAGGAAGTTTAGGTTGTGACATGTGATGTTGTTAATGGTGTGTGCAAACCGTTACTATCCCCAGTGGGCCCTGCAGGTGAGGTGGCTGCTGTCTGTTGCTTTGTTTTAGCTCTGGACATACAATTGCATCACTTGTGTGGTGTCACAGGTGTGCCGTCAGCATGAGACACATATCTGAATGTGAGCTGCATCAGGCGTGGCCTATGTCATTTGAACATTCACATTGGGTTGACTGCGAGGAGTGTGGATCATTGCCATCGCTAGATGGTAGGAGAGCCAGTATGCCTGTTGTTGTCTGTGTTTATTGTGCAGGTCTCATTCACATTTTGTACAGTTGTATTGACACTGATGCAACCGTGCAGCACACACTAGCAATATGGCTGTTTGGAGGATCAACACTGAGGCAATGTACTCAGCATTGATGCCACTAAATAGCCAGAAGCAACACATGTCTAACCTAAGTCTAAAAATAGCAAAAATCACAATACACAAAACTGTCAACACTGCCAACATAGTATGCCTAATGAATCATGGACCCATCTTCCTATTACATGTCGCAGGTGATCAAGGATATGCTCTCTGCCCGTGGATGATGACACCCATACGAAACCCCACCACCCAGGCACAGAGGCAGTACAATGCTGCACATAGACGCACACGTTGTATCGTGGAGCGCACATTTGGCGTGCTGAAGTCACGTTTCCGTTGCTTGGACATCACAGGTGGCAAACTGCTGCACAGCCCAGAAATGGTAAATAAAATAATACTAGCATGTTGTGTATTGCACAGCATTTGTGTGTGCACAAATGCCCCCTGGATCCAAGTGCCTGCAGTACCGGACGATGAGCAGGATTATGAGGAAGATCAGCGAGCTGGACCCCACCCCACAGCCACTGCAGCAGGAGTTGCCCAAAGGGACAGTATAATAAGCAATTACTTTCCGTGAGCACATCACATTGTGAAGGACGAAAATAAAGATAGGTCTGTGGAAAATTACCACAAAAACTGTTTGTGACAATAAACAAACTCAACACACATACCCTGTCTGCAAGTTACTCTCCTGCATAAGTAGATCACTATGAAATGTTAACATTGTACAATAATTGCAAGTAAGATCTCAAAAGTAAAATCATGGTGTTTATGTCTCCTTATTAAAGAGATGCCATAGTGTGTCAATCGTGCACAACTTGACTGTACAACGAGTAAAATGTGGCACCCAAATCATCAATTTTTGTATTAAATAGTATGTAAATCATGATTTACAGGGTGTACTTGGTATGAAAACTTGAAATGTAGGGGTTTGTAATCTGGTAAATAATGACTTTGAATGTTTAGTAGGTGTCAAATTTCACTGTTAAGGATGTGAAAAGGGGGCCAAATCTAAAAATTGGGTGTGAAATGGGGGTAAAATCTGAAAAGTGGGTGAGAAATGTGGGTCCAATCAGAAAAGTGGGTGTGAAATTGGGGGTCAAATCTTAAAAATGGGTCAGAAATAGCGGCCAATTCTGAAAAGTGGGTGTGAAATGGGGGTCAAATCTGAAAAGTGGGTGTAAAATGTGGGTCTAAGCTGAAAACTGGGTGTGAAATGGGGGTCAAATTGGAAAAATGGGTGTGGAATGGGTGCCAAATCTGAAAAGTGGGTGTGAAATGGGGGTCTAAGCTGAAAACTGGGTGTGAAATAGGGGGTCAAATTGGAAAAATGGGTCAGAAATTGCGGCCAAATATGAAAAGTGGGTGTGGAATGGGGTCAAATCTGGAAAATGGGTGAGAAATGGGGGTCTAAGCAAAAACTGGGTGTGAAATGGGGGGTCAAATTGGAAAAATGGGTCAGAAATTGCAACCAAAGATGAAAAGTGGGTGTGAAATGGGGGTCAAGTCTGAAAAATGTCTCCACATGCATCCAAGACTTTGAATGAGCCACCAGCAGAGCTCACATGCACACCATCCCTGAACACCTTCATGAAGACCGTCAAGACCTGTCTCTACGTTGAACAAATCTGCTTATCGGCAGTATGACCCAACAGACAAGACAAACTATCTGACCATCTCCCTCTACCCTGTGGTGGACAAAGTCCCCGAGAGACTCATAAACACCCAGCTGACTGCCTTCATTGAAGAGAACTCCATCATGGACCACTCCCAGTCTGGGTTTGGCAGCAAGCACAGCACCAAGAAAAAACACACTTTGCCACCAAGAATGATCTACGCATGCCACTTTACCTGGGTCACATTGCGTCTCACATCCTACTACACCTCTACCCAGCCTTCAACACCGTCTCACACCGCACTCCATACGCCACACTCCACAACCTAGGGATACGAGGAACTGCCCTCTCCTGGATCCACTCCTTCATCTCCGCAATAACCCAAATGATCAGACCCCCCTCTCCATCTACGAACCCACAAAGACCAACTGCAGAGTACCCCAGGGACCGTCACTAAGCCCCACAATTCTCAATATCTACATGGCCACTCTCACCGCTATTGTCAGCCAGCACAGGCTTAGCATATCATCCCACACAGAGGACACACAGCTCATCCTCTCCCTCATGAAGAAAGACAGAGACACAAAACCATGCTCCCAGGAATGAATGTCGGAACTTGCAGATTGGATGAAAAACAACTGCCTAAAGCTCAACTCAGAGAAGACTGACCTCCTCATCCTCGGGCCATCCATATACGCATGGGACATGCCCTGGTGGATCTCTGCCCTCAGTGACAGGCCACGCATGCAACCTCTGCATCATCCTCGACTCCACCATCATCATGACCTGCCGGATCAACTACATTGCCTGCAACAGCTACAACTGCCTACTGATCCAATGCAATGTATATCTATGGGTAACCCCAGAATGCATCACAAATATCAACAACGCACTTATCACCAGCAGACTGGACTATGGCAATGCCCTCAACACAGGGATCAACAAAACACCACTACACAAGCTCCAAAACATACAGAAGGCTGCAGACAGACCCGTCATCAGAACCCCACGTCACAAACACATTAGCCAACACATACAAAACCTCCACTGGCTCACCGTCAAGAATAAAATACCCATCAAACTACTCACACATGCCTACAAATAACTCCACATCATCGGACACAGAGACATCCACGAGAGAGTCACCCCAACATCCCCAAGAGGAACTGCTGCTTCGCCAACCTTGCCCTCGCAGTCTCCCTGGATCCCCAAATCCAGAGCGGGAGAAAGAGCTTTCACCTATGTCACTGGCAAAGCCATGAACGAGGTGACAGTCAACATCAAACGCTCCACCACCATGCATGCTTACAGGCGGAACAACAAGGCATGGCTATTTGACTGAGACGGAGCTGCACTCTCACTCCCCCACAGCGACTTGTGAGCCTTACGGGTGAGTATCACACATCATGCCCACACTTATTGTCTGATTGATCTGCGCACATACTCATCACCTACATTCCATAACAGGTGAGTGGTGCCCTTACAATTCACATCATTTTTTTGAATAAATGTTTGTGAAAATTGCTATTGAGGTGGTGATGATTCATGTCACATGCTATTTAGGCTGTCAACTGTCATGAAATATAAAATGTAGGCTATCTTCCTTGTGCAAAACAATCCTTTCATTGTATTATTTTGCTTTGATCTTAAATTTGCTCTGACTGTTTATCTGTTTATGAAATTTGTTTTAGCGTTAATTCTTCAGGCACACGCGATGTATTGACATCCACGCAATGGAAAAAACATCGCTGTACAATACTGTATCAGCATTGGGACTTTAGTGGCCTATTTGCGTGCAGATTTTTATCGCATTCAACAAAACGGGCCGCATACACATCACAGTATCAGACTAAGGACATTTGCGGCATATTTGCATGCAGATTTTTATCGCATTCCAAAAAAATAGCCGTAAACACACAGGAAGTGATGTATGCATGCTTCCTGTCTCACAGGGGAGTGGTCTTCACTTTCACTTTTGAGCACATTGCTGGTGAATGTTCTGAGTGAAGGAGGTGTCTGGTGCTTTGTGGTGTTGACCTGAGAGTTAGAGAGTGTTGCAGTGTCCTGTGTCCTGTCCAAAGTGTCTTTTAAATCATTCTTTATTGTCTTAAAGTGTCTAACTTTCTACTGTCCTCAGTCTTGTTGTGTTTGTGTAGGGGTATTTAATTTCAGTTATTTTAGAGGGTTATTATTTGTTAGGCTGGAGTGGTTACTGGGGTGCAGGGAGATGCCGGCTGTGGGTAGGTCAGGAAAGATGACTGAGGGGGCATTGGGGGACTTCCTTTGGATGGTCCGATTTTACCTTCCATTGATGTTGGAGAGGGGAGGACGTATCCTACAAGGGTACAATGTGTCAGTGTGGAGAACATGGCGGCCGTGAGCTGAGCCTGTTGCTTGCCGATACCGGTAGCACTCCTGCTCTGCCTTCATGCAGTATGCTGCAATCTGTATGCGGAGCTTTAGTTAGCTTTTCTATCGTTTTCTTATAGATTTATTATAATGTTATAAGTACTTTACCCGTGGATTTTACTCGGGGATTTTACTCGGACCTCCTGAGCTGTTATTTGGGTGCCCTGCAATTGAGGAGGGTCGGAGGATTGGCTCTTGCGGTCTTCTTCAAGGCGGTCTCTCCCGAAGTGTATCCGGGAGGGTTGCTGGCAGAGACAGCACAGGCAAAGCAGCTGCTGCCGACGCATCCGTGCTGGAGAGGGAGGCTGAAGCCGAGGGAACGAGGAGAGCTACAGGAGAGGAATCCACCGTGGAGAGTAGCAGATTGAGCCCGATAGAGAACAGCGAGGATCGGGAGGACTGTGACGTATTGGGGTCCCAGGTAAACAGGGACGAGGGTAACCGGGAGATCCCTAAATCTGGTAAGCCCTCTCCACCTTATTGTCTGAGACAAACAAGCCATAAGGGGGACTCCCTAGCCAACAATCCAGCGCAGCCTAATAAAAATACACAGGAGAACAAGTTTAAAGAAATGGATAAAACTCCTAAAACTCCTAAAACACCTAAAAACAAGTTAGTAAAAAAAAGCAGGAAACATGGGGCAGCATGAGAGCCTTAGGTACAGGAGACTAGAGTAGGGAAACCCTTTAAAGACACCAACAAGGTGCCCCTAGATAATAAAGAAACATCAGTTAAAAGGCCAGAGGGCAGTATTGAAGAAAGCTCCACTCCCTACCGGGAGTACAAAGGAAAGGGCGCAAAAACTATTAGAAAGAGGGGCTTTCCTGCAGACACTAAAGTAAGAGTTACCCCCTCGTTGGGATCGTATTTTAAAGTCCTCCCACAGGTTTTAGATGTGGTAAAACAGGGAGAAGTTCTCAGGGAAGACTCTGGGCAGGCAAGGTCAGTAAGATGGTCTCCTTTCCACTTGGTCATGGATTCAGGAATCCCCTCGTCCTTGCTTAACTCCAGCTTTGCCCCTGTGCCCACACTGGTTGCATCCTCAAACCCCTCCAAATTAGCTGAGCAACCAGAGGATAGCGTGGTATGAGCTCAGGGGCGCCAGTGAAGCACACTGGGGAAGTTAATTCTGTGGTAGAGGATACAGGAGATGTTGGTAGTGAGAATCATAAAGATAAGAACAACATGGAAATGGGGGAATCCCGGAGGGAGAATCCCCTTTGGGGGGCTCTTTAGAGATGATATTTCTCACAATGGCATCCGATATCAAAAAAGGGTTTGCAATCTCGGAGTCGAATCAGGGAGAGATTAGACTCTTCTGTGAATGACTTGAGAAAAAACTTGACATCTTAAGCTCAAGGACGGTGGTTTTAGAGAATTCTGTGGAAGAACTTAAAGAAGATCTGGGAGCAGTCAAAGCGGATATCTCTACACTTAAGAAGGATAAGGCTGTGCTCCGCGACAGATTAGAATCGTTGGAGAATAACTCTAGACGTAATAACTTGCACCTCTTAAATGTACCCGAAGGTAAAGAGGGTGAGGATCTTAAATCTTTCATTGTGACCCTCATCAAAGACGCGGTTCAGATCGAGGAATCAGAAGAAGATCTGAAGAGGGACATACAAAGAATCCATAGAGACACCTTCAGGAGACACCCCAACCGAACAAAACCGAGGAAAATTGAATCCATTTCTTGACCTTTTCCTTAAAAGAGAGAATACTAACAGCTGCCCTCAAAAAGAAATCACTGAAACCAAGAGACTTTGCCTTTGCGATCAGGTCGGATCTCTCACATGTTACTTTGGATTGACAATGGGAGTCGGGGAAAGAAATGGAGGACTTCAAGAAATTAGGGGCTGTCATCCAACTTAAATTCCCAGCGCAACTGAAAATCATGTTTAACAACAAAATGTATAATGTGAGAACGGTGCAGGAAGCGGATGAGCTCCTGGAAAATCTAAAATAATTTTTCTTTCTACTCCCTTTAAGATAGAAAATATAGGATTCTTCATACCAACGAGAGTTTGAGGCACAGAAACCCGGTTGTGATGAGAAACTTTATAAGTTTACACACATAGCATATACTAGGATGCACTAAGCTATGCTAGGAATAAATATGCTGACTAAGGCCTTAAATGGTACAAATCTACACACACAGCACTAGTAATAGCAAAAGGCAAGAGTGGGGCAGAGTAGGGTATACCGGCAGCCAGAATCTGGACCTGTCCAGGTAAATGGGGGTAGGGTTCTCCAGGGAGGAGTGGGAGGGGATCACGGGTAGAGGAGCAGAGGGTTAAAAAAGAAAAAAAAGGAAAATCTCATTAGTCTTCTAACTTAGTTGCTTTTTATTCGCCATTGTTTTTGGTTCGATATTCTGTAGGATGGAGGAGAGTCAGAGATCGGCTATTTAAATACTCCATGACAACATTACAATGTTTATCTTGGAACGTTAATGGCCTCCATGTTAAAAGTAGGGGGGAATTTTTTTTCCCAATATTTGAAAGATTCACCCGCACACATAATCATCTTGCAGGAAACACACCTCCTGAGAGAAGAAATTAGTGGGATTTGTGGGAAGCTCAGGTGGGTGGAACATTGTGTTTGCTCCTGCCAAACTGTCAATGTTAGGGGTGTTGCTATTTTAATAAAAAAACAAGCAAATGCTGGCCTCCTGAATGTCATGACAGATGCAAACGGTAGGTGGGTCATAGCCAAGTTATACGTTGAAAGTTCACTCATCACAGTAGTTGGGTATTATGGCCCTAATCAGGATGATCCCTCAACACTAAAAACTATTTTTATAAATCTTCTGGGGTTGCCCGATACGATAATCTTAGCCAGGGACTTCAATATAGTATTGAACCCAAAATTACCTAAAGACGATGATGAGGCAAAATGCGTTATTTGATATTTGGAGGGAAAGAATTGGCACTCAATTGGTGGTGTCTTTCTATAATAAAACATATAGACACAAATCAAGGATCGATTATATCCTGATTAGTAATGACTTAAGAGGTAACATCAAAGATATAGGCTATCTGACCCCCCATCTTTCGGACCATGCGGCCGTATGGATAGAACAGGGAAAGAACAGCAGAGGACATTTGACATTCAATCGCACACTCCTGCTAGATGAAGTTGAAACTGGCTACTTATTCCAAGAGACAATATCCTTTTTAAATATCAATATAGGATCAGTAGAACCTTTGGTAGTATGGGATGCCCTGAAGTCATTTTTGAGAGGCTTAGTTACAAACAGGACATCTTACAAAAACAGGCAGTACAGGGAGGAAATTGCATCTACTGCACGCAAAATGAAGGAGGTGGAGAAGAAGATTAATAATGAAATCGATCAAGATCTTCGTCAGACACTAGTTGCGAAACTGGAATCCTTGAAAGTCCTATTGGGTAAAACAATTCAGACCAGGATTTCCAATAGGTGGGAGGTGAGCAAGCTTGCTCACATCTAATATGGTGAGGGGGCTGCGAGATTATTAGCCTGGAAGGCCAAAACTGATAGAGTGCGGAATCTTATAAAACAAATAGATAACGCACACACTGACACATCAACAATCAAGGAAGAAGAGATAGGAGAAGCCTTCCACACTTTTTTCAAGGATTTATATGATGAGGATAGTGATATAGATAGAACATCTGCACGGGAATGGCTAAATCTGATTCATATGTTCATCACACTGCTTTGGAATCCACCCAACGAGAAAATCTAGAAGCTGAAATATCACAACAGGCGGTCAGGAAGGCACTTCTTGATTGTAAGGCAGGTAAGTCTTCAGGGCCTGATGGCCCTCTGGCAGAATTATATAAAGATTTGGGAGAGGAGATAATCTCATTTATGACAACTATATTCAATTAAATTTTAGTTGAAGGGGTTAAACCTCCTACCTCGTAGGGTGCAGCTAACATTACATTGATTTTAAAAACAGGCAAACCCTCTATAAAATGTGGGTCATATAGACCTATTTCACTTTTAAATTTGGATTATAAGGTATTTACCAGGATATTGGCTGATAGGTTGGGCGCAGTAGCAGGGGACTTGCTGCATACCGATCAAAAGGGTTTTTTAAAAGGTAGAAATCTTTTTGACCTCACACACGATTTTATAATTTTTCACTCCCTTTGGCAGCAATGACGCAATGATGCAACTAAAGCATTCGACAGGGTCAACTGGAACTATCTTGCTGCCGTTCTTGAGAAGTTTAATTTTGGGCCAACATTCCGCTGAACCATTAGTCTCATTTATAGTGATCCTTCAGCAAGGCTGTTGGTTAATGGAAAACTGACTAGACCCTTCAAAATTAAGAGAGGAACTAGACAGGGCTGCCCCCTCTCCCCCCTCCTTTTCGACTTGTATATAGAGCCATTTGCTCAGTGTCTTAGGGAGGAGGCAGCTATCTTACCATTTAAGAGTGGAACATGGGAGAGGAAGGTAGCCCTGTATGCTGACGATATTCTTATTCTTTTGTTAGATCTAGAGTAATCTTTTCCTCAGGTCATCAGTTTAGCGAGGGATTTCGGTCGAGTCTCTGGATTCGAGGATAATGCAGAAAAGACCGAAATCATGACTTGGAACCTGCCGGATTGCCGATACCAAACCAAAGACGAGATGCAGTATTTGAGATAAAAATCGTTCCGAATATGGATATGATAGCCAAGGTCAATCTTTTGAATATTCTAAGAGAGAGCCAAAAACTAATGAAATCCTTGGCTCACCTTCCCCTGAATATCTTGGGTAGAGTTAATTTGATAAAGATGTCCATAATACCAAAAGCAACATTCCTTTTCAACACTATCCCATTACATTTTGAGAAACAAATAATTGATACATTTCTGCAATCTATCAGTTCATTTGTGTGGGCCTATAAAGCAATTAGGATATCTTGGAAAAAGCTAAGACAGAGAAGGGAAAAAGGCGGTCTCACACTCCCAGATATTCAATATTTTGCTTGGGCTTTCCAGCTAACACATTCAAGAATGTTGTTAAAATCTCCAGATTTATCAGGAAGAGGGAAAATGTTTTCGGCCATGTTGGAACAAGCGGGGCTTCCACATGAAGGCTTTCTTTTTAAATTTGGAGACAAAAAATTCTTCAAGAAAGTAAGGCTGAAAGTCTTATGGAGTGCAGCTCAAATATGGGCCAGAATAAAAAAACTAATGGGTCTAGAATACCATTCAAGGTTGGCTCTATTATGAGATAGCCCGGGGGCACCAAGCTGCCTGAAAGATATGCTGTCCGTCCCTTTAAAAACAGCAGGGTTATTGATATGGGGAGACTTAGCTGTAGAAGGCTCTCTCTTGCCTTGGACATCACTTAATGAGAAACTGAAGGAGGGCAAGTCCAGATTTAAATATTTACAATTAAAGAGCTGGTCCCAGAACTTTAAGAAACCAATAGGTCTGGGGAACACTCTGGAAGAACATTTAGTAAAGAAGCTAGCAGGGAAGAAAGAGGTATCATTCTTTCATTGGGCTATTGAAGAGGCCATAGATGGGGATTTTAGATTAGCCGGTGAGTTGTGGGAAGAATGCATTCCGGAGACAGATTGGGTAGATCTGTGGCAAATTTCTTATAGCACCTTGTTTTCAGTCGTAAAGCCAGCTTGGCTGAGAAGAAACCATTACTTCACCACACATAGAGCTTATCTATCCCTGGCGAGACTTTCTAAAATGACCAATGGTCCACCTGCTAGATGTAAAAAATGCGACATGGAAAATGCCCCTGATATACATATGTTCTGGGCTTGCCCAACCATTTCTGAATTCTGGGAAAAAGTCGGGAACTCCTCAACGACTATCTTGCGATACTCAGTACAAATTTCCCTCAGGCTTATCATTTTTGGCATATTAAGTGAAATCACAGGCCCCAAGAGAGGTTTTCTATTTATTGCCATATTGCTGGTCAGATGGGAAATATGCAAGAGGTGGGCTGAGGCCTTACCTACCACACACTCGGACTGGCTACCCTCCTTGTATAAAACATCTAAAGACCGATTTGGCCAGATTGAAAAACAGTAAGAAGAAGCCATTTGGGATTGCCTGTTAAATTAGACTTTATTTAGATAGCCATTACTGGTATGTTTTGATAAGACCATCCATATAACCCCTCTTATCCTATGATTAAGCCTCATGGGAAGCTCTCAGACTGTGCTGGGTCTACATCCTCTTGGGCCCCAGTTTCGATCTAAGGTGGGCCTTCAGCAACAGTCTCCGGTTTTAAGTAATCAGTAGAGAGCGCGACCACCCTCTCATTGACAACGAGAGGTCAGCAACAGGAAGGAAGTTGGTTTGCTACTGAGAGGAGGGGTGCTACCACAAAGGCGTACTTCTCTTAAGTGAGTAACAGTGGCAACCTCCTGATCTCCAAGTTAGCTGGGGTTGGAGGCAAATGAGGAAAAAAAATAAAAAGAAGAAAAAAAATGTGTCAGTGCGGAAGCTGCGGTGGGAGCGTCTGCATGCGCAGATGCTTCGGTGCTTTACAGTGGACCGGACAGTGCGCCAGTGGAAGCACCGCTGGCAGGACGTGCTGGCACGTGAGGCCGACCTCCTCGATTTCACTGGAGTAATGCCTGGCCTACAGGGTGGTAAGTACAAAGCCTATTTTTGTCCATGACTAATGTTACGTACATAAATAAGTGATGTGTGTGACAAGAAGGTATGACCTCATAATGCTGTCTCAACACCGTAACACTGTGACCACGTAGTCAAGACAATGCAATTCACCAAAAACACTTGCGCATGATGCACGAGACTTTGGATTGGTAGGACTTAGTCTTCCTACAACAGTGTGTGTAACAGAAGGGAAGGTGTTTGAATAGTCAATCCTAATATCCCTTATTGCACCATCCAGTGCAAGTTGTAGTGACTAGTAGCGTTGTAACGATCGCGTAGAATAAGTCTTGCGCTGTAAAGACCACATTGAAACGGAGGTCTCCCGTGTGACCCATCCAAAAAATCACATGCTTATCGTGAGCGTCTATTTAGCAGTAAGGGTCGCAAGGTGCGGGGGGGTGCTTTGCATGTTGAAGTACATCAAAGGGGGTATCTGTGGAAGAGATATGTCCAGAGGTTATCATTGTTGATGGTGAGCAATGTTGTATGTCAGAGGTGGTGCGAAATGTCGTTACAGGCTATGTCTGCGAGGTAGGAAAAAGAGCAGACTCACGATCTGATCACTCTGTTGCGGGGGAACATGGCGTAGGATAGATGGTCTGATCGTAGGGTCCTTTGGTGTGTGTGGAAAGTGAGTCGGACGTTAAGGTATGCTGGCCCAGTGTTGCTGAGGGCTGTGTGAGCTTGGGTGAACATCTTGAAGGTGACTCTAGCTCCGATGTGGAGACAGTGGAGTGTGCGCAGGTGGTGGGAGATGTGTCTTTGTCCTGGCAGTGTGAGGATCAGTCCTGCGGTGGCATTTGGGATGCCCTGTAGCTTGCGGATGTGACTTGTGTTAATTCCGGCATGGAGATTGGTGCTGTAGTTGGGTGAGCTGTTGCCCGGGGCATGAGTGACTGTCTATGTGTTTTTGAGTGGAATTCATTTGATGATCTAACATAGGAGGCAAAGGGTGTGGAAGCAGGAGTAAGAGATGGGGTAGATCTTGTTGTTCATTTGGACATCTGAGTCCATGATGATTCACAGGTTGCGAGCCTTGTCCGTGGGGGTGTGTGGGTTTCAAAGGGTGTGGGATCTTCAGGTGAAAATCCATGCGTCGCTGTTTTGGAGCATGAGGGGAACTGACGTTTTGCTGTTGTTTAGTAGTAGGCAGCTGTTTGCCATCCATTTTGGGAGGGCTACCATGCCTTCTCAATAGTTGTATATGGCAGAGTTATGTCATTTGGATGTGAAGAGGAGGAGTTGTTTGTCGTCTGCGTATGATACAATGTTGAGTGTTTCCTTTGTCCAGTAGGGTGGGGATGTCATCCCTTGCGGCGAGGATGGCGTCCATAGACTGTGGTTTTACATGATGCTGGAATGTGAGGAGTGGAGGATGTTGTGCTGTCTGATGAAGGTTGCAAGTTGGCTGTTGATGGTTTTCTCAATGAGTTTTGTTGGGATAGGTAGCAGGGAGATGGCTCTGTAGTTTGGGATGTTTGTGGGGTCTGCCTAGGGTTCCATCATGAGTGGCTTGATCTCGGCATGTTTCCAGTCGTTGGGCAACAATGCATTTGCCAGAGAGCGTTTGATGGTGTGGCAGAGTATGGGTGCAATGTATATTGCTGACAAGTAGAAAATGTGGGTGCGGCAGGGGTCCGTTCGGCACCTGGAGTTGATTGATTTCATTGCCTTCAGTGTGTCTTTGTTGGTGATGGGTGTCTAGTTGGTGATCTCTGGTTTCCGGGTGGTGGTGGTGATTGGTGAGGGTTCAATGTGTTGGTTGTCTTTGTCAGAGTTGTCCTACATGCACATGGTTTAGTGTTAGATAAAATGCTGAGTATGTTGCAGATGTCTAGTGAGCGAGGGATGTCGGTGAACTCGCTGGTGTGTCGGGCCAACTCCATGGATGATGTAGAATATTCCTTTGATGATGTGCACATGAGTGGAGATCCTGTCAACAGTGTTTTTCTAATGTTTGTCATGATGAGTTGGTGTTGGCCATTGGTGGCGGGTCGGAAGTTGAGGTGGTCTTTTGTTGAATGTTGTTCCTTCATGCCTTTTTTTATGCGGCGGCAAGTGCGTCTGGACTTGCAAAGTTTGTTTGAAAACCATCTTGCTTCTGGGGGGGGGTGGTTGTACAGTTTCTTCTGGGGGGCTAGGGTGTTGTCGCTGTTTGAGATGCATCTGTGCATGTTTCGTGATGTGTTGTGGTTATAGTCTTCCACAATGGTTGGGTTGGAGTTGCTGTGTGATGAGTTTGGATGTTGAGCAGTGAATCTGGTGCAGTTTGTTTGTGGGAGTAGGTGCTGGTTCCTGTGGATGGTGACTGTCTTGAAGGTGAAGTGGACACATCAATGGTCAGTCAATGGAATTTTGGTGGCGTGGCTGAAGTTGATTGAGTTTCCTGTTGTGAAGAGTGGCGCAAGGGTGGGTCCTGATGAGTGCGTGGAGTCAGTCACGATCTGGCAGAGTACAATGTTGCGTCGGTTGTCCAGGAGGAATGCAGTGTTGGGGTACAGTTGTTTATCGACGTGGAAGTGGCGGTTCCCCAGCGGGTTGTAGTTGGTGGATGCAATGGCATGTGGGAAGATGGTATCGGTGATGGATTTGGCAAGAGGCCCGTGGGGCAGCATCGGTGGCCAACAAACATGCGTGAAGGGAGGAAAAGAAGCCGGAAAGGACAAAAAGAGTGAGTATCAGAAGGCCTGACATTGAATACCAATAGTTAATGGATGAGGGTGAAAACAAATGATTTAACTTTTTTTAATGATTGAAAAATGGAGCGGTAAGCCGGAGATAGAGATCCACTGGAACACCAGGGATAAGGCGCAGGTGAACCTGCGGATGGAGGAGGCCGATGGAGGAAGCCTCCAAACACTCACACTAGAGAGTGCATGGGCTTGTGGGAGCACACATTCAATGGTGGATCTGCGAGGGGGGAGAGAAATTTCAGTGACAAATAGTCAGTGGTCTTACTCGTCTGTCCCCACAGAGGACATCATTAAGTAGTGGGCCGATTGCTAAAGATTCGCAGAGTGAGGTGTGAGGTGCAATGTGTCCACGCATGATGTGGTCACATCAGACACACAACACTGCATCATTTTGACAAGCGTAGGGGGCTATTATGGGTGACCCGCTGCGCTGGATCAACGCTTAGCAATGTGGTGCCAAAGCTGGAACAGTTGTGCAAAGACTGTGTGAAGGATGACGTATATTTGTGTACAGTAAGGGTGACTTTACATGTACAATCCATACCATTGTGTATGTGAGATATGTGCGGGACAGAATCTAGTGTAAAAATAGCAGTCCTGCATAAAAAGTTGAACCGTAGCCACGCTGCCCCTGTACATAGTTAATGTGTGGTAATGATTTTGGGAGGTCAAAAGACAAAAAGGAAATAGGATAGCTCCAGAGTGTCATACACCACAAACCTCTGTGTAAATGCCTTTTTCAAACTGCAGAGATGACATCATTCACAGAACAAGTTTTATCTCATGCCTGTGTAGAAATGGTGCCCTGAGATTGCGTGACACAACTCATATGTGCATGTCTTTAAGCAGTGATGTTTTGTGTGGGCCGCCACTGCATTCACTGGTTGTGTGTGAATGGCAGTCAAAGTAGACACAGTCATGTGACCAACATGTAAGTCAACACCACAGTGATGTTGCTTTTTCAGTGACTGTAATGTATTTCATTAAGAATATGTCACGTTTGTTTACGTCTGGTAACAACACATGTTCACATTTGTTCACTCACAGATGGACGTCAACCTATCACACAGAGGGACATGGACAGATTCCGGGACCCACACGTCACTGGTGAGTATGGACAATAAATATTGGCATGTTGCGGTGTCATGAATGTCTGTGCCAAATGCTACACATTGTTAATTAGCAGTATGTGTGTGTATCACATGTCCCTTGCCTACAATGTGAAGATGTATTTGGTATTTCAAATTTGTGTACAAATTGGTAGGTGAAGATGGGGCAATGCATCTTATTCACAGTTGTGACTTTGCCCATCAACAGACAGTGCTACACCTTTCAATTCAAGTGCCTAATTTCAAGCACCTACTCCTGCAAACTAGTCATTTTCACTGAAGTTGTGTTGGCAATAGGCTCCTTGGATTTCTGCCAATGTTGAGTGGCGCTGCCTAGTCAATAAGGCACACTTTCATGCTGTGTATATCGTCCAAGGGATGTGCAGTGGGTGTTGCGTCGTGCACAAGGAAGCAGGGCTTTTCAGGCCGCGCAAGCCCTGACATGTTGGCACAGTGATTTATAAGGTATGCTGCATAGCAGCTTCACAGAAGTGGCAGTGTGTAGCTTAGAGGCAAACTTATCAATGGCATGTTACACACACACATTAAAAAGATGTGCATATTAATTGCAATTGCATCTTTGTGCACTGCAAAGGTGTTGTCAGGCTGGGTCCGTGGGGACATTCCATGCTTGACTGCAAATCATGTGTACAAACTCCTCTGTCACAATTGGTGGCATTACTCTACAGGCATTTTCAATGCATGCTTTCCCTCTGCATCATCTGATGTCACATCGATTTCACAATGCAGGGCTTTACGACACTATCTGTGAGTAGGCATTAGCCATCATAAGTACACAACCCTCATGACCCCAGGGTGCCATTTCAATGTGGAATCCATTGTAACAGTTTGCGTTGTTGATGCATATGTGTTCTCATCCCCTACGGAGTGAGATTAGCAGTTACAAGACATGCAGGAGTGGCAGTTTTGGTTAAATGATGTCCCCCCCTCGCAGTGGGAAAATGTCAGATATTGTATAGTAATGGTGGAGTGAGTAACAGCACATCATGCAATAGTCAGCGTTCAAACAACAAACATGTTTCCATGTGTGATTGTAAGTGTGGGTAGGGCTGTCCCAGTCTTGTTCCTGTGCATGTAGGGTGAGCGTATAATAGGTTGACAATCACACCTGCACACAGCCACCCTCGCACTCTTGTGCAAGAGTGCCAGTCTTGGCATTGGCTTGGTAAACTGCACACAGTTGTTGGGGGACACACAGGGCTGCACATGTGCATTGTACATAAGTTGCAGCAGTGTGTAACAGGATCGGATGAGGGTGGTGCTGTGCATGGAGGGCTAATGCCTCCCTACTCAAGTCAATTGTATATGTCACCCACATTCAGGGTGTACAATGGTGCCATGTTTTGACTGTGTCATTAGCATTTTTTGTGTCAGTACATGTCCCATGCCATCCACTGTCATGTCAGTCTCCACAGCCTGTAGTGAATGATCCATGACTTGATATTTGTTTGAACAGGTCAGTTTGTGACTTAACAGAGTTACGCTGGTGTGTTGCCTCCCATGTTGTTTTGAACTTGGAATATAGATTTCATGTTGGACCTTGACATAGTGTGAGGGACTGAAAATTGACATTGAGCATTTTTTACAGACAACATGACACCTGCTGAGCAACATCAATTCCAGGTGGCCAAGGACCGCTACCTACATGTAAAAAAGGTCTACAAAGGCTATCGACAGAAGGCGAGGAGGCATCGTGATGAGAAGAAATCTGGGACCTGAAAGGCGTTTCCGGAGTACGACCAGACCAGCAGGCAGCCCATCCCCTCAACCTCTGGTGCCAGTGTGGGCTCTCAGACCGTGAATCCAGCTCCAACCACACCCCTCTTCTCCCTTCCCACAATGTTAATGTTTACATGTAATGTGGTGTTAGTGATGTTTTGTCTGTTTTAGGTAGAGTAGTTTTAGCGTAGACATAGTTGTAAATTTTGACTCTTTTTTTGTGATAGAATTTGATAGTATTTTGGGGTAAGTTTCATTTTGCTTTGGGTGGGGGGTTGATGTCCGATTTCTTTTGTTGTGTTTGTGATTAGTTAGGGTAGCGAGTTTAGGAAATTAAAATTATTTGTAGTTAGTTTAGATTTAGTGGTAGTATTGTATTGTTAGTGTAGGGAATTCTAACAGTTCAGATTGTCAAATCAATCTTGTTATTTTTTGATTTCTGCTTGCACTGATGTCAGGGACGATGCTGGGTGTGGGGCTTGCTCCATTGTATGCAACTCATACCATCATTGGACTAATCCTTGTATGTGTAACTATGGTTGTGACCTGTTACTTAGCAGGATGGATCGTGTCCGGATACCTTAGATGTGAGCACAGTGAACTTGCATGGTTAACAGATTTGCAAGTATAGTTTACGGCCTAGTCTAAGGACAGTTTATTGTGACGTCCAATATCTTAAGTGTGATGCACAGAGTTTTAATGCACATTGTTGCACATTTACAACTCAACGTAGGTACATGGCATTGTGAGTCTATCAAAGTTGCTACAGGTATCCATCATGGAGATGTATGTATGCCCCGGCTACCACATATAGCGTCCAATAAATTCATATCAGATGCTCCAGGGTCTGAGTCCATCTCCATTGCACAGACCTTGGCACACTTGATGTGTGGTGCCAGTGCATCAGCTTGATTTGCCTAACATGTTCCTGTGCTTGGATGACCAATCTCCTTTACATGCATGATGTAGGTCAACTGTGTGTCCATTGGTAACGTCACATGGCACAACAGTGTTTGTGACTCACATGAGTAATGTGGGACTGAGTTATGACTTTGGAATTGAGGTCCTTCACTGATATAATTTAGGATTTGCACTGTTAGGTATACTGACTTAACTTCTGCTATCTTCCTTTTGTGACACCCTTAATAAGTTCAGTTATACTTTAGTCACTGATGACGTTTTGTTGCAGACACACTGTTCTGCTGCACACAAGTGGTGACATGTTGCATTGCTCCCTGTACCGACAGTGTCATAGCCACTCATCCCAGCTGTTACTTTTGGCATTTGCTCATAGTGATGACACAATTGAAATGTTGCCACTGAATCAGGCTATATGCTAGTTGCAGTTCAACAGACATCCATGGACACATTGACCAATATGATCACAGTGGGCACAGCATGAGAGGGATCTGAATTTGTTTGGCATAGTTTGTGCACAGGTAGGGGCTGACTGACGCTTTGCACTTTTGCTACAGTCACTATTGTAGACTCAACTACAGTGTTGCTGACTTTGTAGTTCCATATATATATGTTAGACATGTGCCCTTAGGTCCCCTCATCAATGTGAATCTGGTGTGCAACATCTAGGGATGTGATATGCAATGCGCAACGTCACAAAAATCTTTCTCCACCACGTCCAGTGTAAGTAGATATGCCAGGAGATTATGTTTTGCTATCCTTCAGGGTGACACTACGTGTGTCCTGCAACAGACTTGTACATGTTATCACACATGCATATTTCATCAATGGACGTGGGTCAAAGTTGGTACATTGCTAGATTGTGCTATCTGATCAATGTGTGCACAGCATTTTAGCCCGTGTAATATCATTTTACCCCCTATGCCCCTTCTTCACTGTCTTCCATCTGTTTTTTCTTCTGTACCTTCGTTGCCAGTGTAATTTTGTTTTGCCCACTGTGCCCCCTTCTGCTTGATTTGGTAGTATTGCTCCTTTTCCATTTTTAGCCTGTATTGTGTCCGGCTTTTTTCTGCACTTCTCCGCCATCACTTCCCGCAGCAGCATCCCCTGCTGCCACGTCTCCCCGCACGACCATTCGTCCCGCTCCCCCTCCCAGCTGCTCCTCCCTCCCACCTCCCATTCTTATGGCAGCCGCTGGCACGCCGAAGGCGCACATAAGGCAAGCCCATCTGCGCCCGTCCGTGCCTGGACCACGCACAGCGCCAGGACGCCTGGCCCCTGCACATGACAAAACACCCGATGCCGCTACGATGCCAGCAACCTCCATGCCCTCAACATCAGACGATCACACATCTGCTTCCTGGACGCACCGAGACACACACAAGGACCCTTCTCATGCCAGAAATAAAGCTCCACCAGCATCCGATCCGCAAATCCACCCACCGGGAAAGAACCCAACTACCTCAGATGCATTCTTCTCAACACACGCTCCGGCCGCAAACACGCCGTTGAACTCTGGGACCTACTCAACTCAACATCCACAAATGTTGCCTTCCTGACGGAGACCTGACTGAACCCCTCCTCGGCACACAATATCGCCATAGCCATCCTGGACGGCTACAAGATCACCCGCACGGACCGCAACAACGGAGTGGGAGGAGGAATTGCCATCGTCCACAGGAACACTCTCAGAGTCTCGACTAACACCGACGACATCCTCAGCAACACCGCACACCTGCTGTCAGGAAAATCCTAGCTGTAGTCTCCCTCCCTAGGCCTAGGATCAGTGTTTGGCATAAGGTTCGGAGTTACCCACGCTGGAGGCGACAGTTGCCCTACCTCCGATCCTTCCTGGCGCTCCTTTTGAAGACTTTCTCTATAAGAAGAAGTGCGGAAATTCCAAGATGGCGGCTACGTCGGCGAGAGAGGTCAGCGGTCTATGCTTCCTCTCACCCTGACGTTTGTTGATAGCTTGACCGGCGCTCGAGCGCTGCTTTGCGCACTTCAACTGAATTCCCTCAGCGTTTAGCAGGCTTTCTTAGTGATGGAAAATTTTGGTTACAGGAACTCATTAACTCCTTGACAGCCCTCAGTTTTCAGTCTCGCCTACTGGTGAGCTTTTTTGGTGTGCACACCAAGAGGTTTTCTCCTCTTGCCACAATTATTTTTTGACATTTTTGGGGCAAGTAGTAGACCTTCAGAAGTTTCTTCTGTAACCCTACTTTCAGCATTGTGTTTCCTGAATATTTACTCCAGTTGACATTTGCCTTCCGTGAGACTAACTCTGCAGAGCTATCATCCGAACTTCGAAGTAAGGTCTTGTTATTATCTCCTCACGAATCTTCTCAGCATTTAACGCACAGAGACTGGCTTAATTTCTACAATTCATTTCACGAGAGAGAATCATTAATCCTACTTTGTTAAGACATTTAACCGAGAGAGTAGCAATTGTCTCAGTATTAAAAGGTACCCTAGAACTAGACATAATATACATATGTATATCGCATGTTCAATAGGAGAATTTGCATATGTTGAGTTTGCTTGTGTCGCCCTCTACAGGTATTAACCAAACTCCATCACCCCAAGATAGGAAGACCCCTAAAGGCTCCTGTGAGGTGTATGAAGAACAGACCAGAATCGAGGCAGCCTCTCTCTTCTCTCTCTTCCCATATTCCCCTTCCCCCCGTGGTCTGCAGGCAGGCGTAACTTCCTGGTCGGCAGATTGCAGGGGGATTTGGAAAATACTCTTCTGCTTCTGTGGAATCAACTGGCACAAGGTTAGTCTGACAGATTGAAGTGCCAATTTTAATTTCCACCCGAGCAGAATGGCTGAAGTTTTAGACGCTAAGGAACTGGTAGCCATTTTAGATACTATGCAAAGACAGTTAAATCAAACCATAGAAGATAACAAAAATCTCAGAGCCATGGTCGAGGAGCTCTCAACTAGTACCTCTGGGTTTTCAAAGGAAAATAAATCTGGTAATCCTGTAGTATCTGCTCCTGAATTATCCACCCTAATAATCCACGCAGTATCACCCATAGTTCCTTTAGCTCCTCCCGAACGCTTTAATGGAGACCCTTACAAAGCGCACATTTTTCTGACCCCAATGCTCCCTGCACTTTCTTTGTAGACCAGTAATTTTTACAGAAAACCACTCGAAAGTTGCCTTTGAACTGTCTTATTTGACTGGTGATGCCGCAGCCTGGTCCATGCCTTTGGTTACACAGAATAATCCCATCCTGTATGACTATGAAGGATTTAAAACTGAATTCCTCCGCATCTTTGACAGAAGAGCAGTGACTCAAGCCTCTGACGAACTTCTAGAGTTGCGCCAGGGGAGCAAAGACTTAATTTCATATCTAGCCCAATTTAATAAACTTGTGGCTGAGACTAAGTGGCACAAATCAAAGAGAGCTGCAATCTTCTACAGAGGTTTGAAAGAAGAATTAAAAGACGCACTGGCACAAATCCCTAATAGGCCTACTGAGATCTCCGGACTCATAGACCTGGTTCTACAAATGGATCAAAGATTGAATGAGAGAAAATCTGAAAAAAGAAAGGATTTCCGTCCTCTTCCCCCACGATTTGATAGAATGAAATTGGAAGCTTCCAAACCAATGAAATCCCATGGGAGCGAAGAGCCAATGCAAATTGGCAGCATAAGAGGACCTTTGTCGAAAGAAGAGACAGATAAGCGACGGTTGGGAAATCTTTGCATGTACTGTGGGAATGCAGGTAATTATGTGAAGGAGTGTCCAAAGAAACCCAAGTCAAATCATCCGTTAAAAGAGAGACCCCATCAGTAAAAGGAGTTGCTCTGATGGGTGTGAAAGAACAAAAGACAACTCCAGATCCACAGCAAATAGCCAATACACTACAAACTGAAGCTCCTCATCTCACAGCCTCTTTTTCTGCACGATTCAATGGAGGAAAAGTGCTCGAAGTATCAGTTATGATCGATTCCGGAGCCACCGGCAATTTTTGCAATATCAATTACGCCAGAGAGATGGGGATTCGATCTGTCAAAAAGAAAATTGTTGAGACAGTACGAGCAGTGGATGGAACAAGTTTATCCTCGGGTCCCATTACAGAGGAAACAGAAGTAATTGAACTTGTAGGTTTGAATGACCATCGTGAAGAGATTTCATTCAACCTTATTGACGCACCCCAGTTCCAACTTATCCTGGGTCTACCGAGCATAACCCTACTATAGATTGGGAGAAAAGAACGATTAAAATGAATTCAAGATTCTGTCAAGAAAATTGTTTCCATATAACTCAAAAGTTGCGGCAAGATTCTTCTTCTAGTATGTTAATCCAATTTGCTCAAGACATCAATTCTATCATTACCACAGAAATTCCAAGTGTCTATAAGGAGTTCGAAGATGTCTTTAATGAGACAGCTGCAGACAAGCTTCCGCCCCACAGACCCTACGACTGCAAGATTGAATTAGAACCCGGAGCTGTATTGCCTTGTAGTCGTATTTATGCTCTAACAGAAGCAGAAA
This sequence comes from Triturus cristatus, assembly GCF_964204655.1. Classification (NCBI taxonomy): domain Eukaryota; kingdom Metazoa; phylum Chordata; class Amphibia; order Caudata; family Salamandridae; genus Triturus; species Triturus cristatus. The sequence goes on along the minus strand of NC_140583.1, from coordinate 534,289,404 downwards.
ACAAATATTTGAAAGAATATCTGGATCAATTTCTTGCTAATCGATTTATCCGTCCGTCTCAGTCTCCTGTATCTTCTCCCTTGTTCTTCGTCCCTAAGAAGAGCGGTGAGCTTCGGGCCTGTATAGATTACAGGGCATTAAATCAGGTTACCATCAAGAATCGATATCCCCTCCCACTAATTTTGGTGTTATTGGACCAGGTTAAGAGCGCCAAGATCTTCACGAAGTTGGATCTTCGTGGTGCCTATCACCTGATTCGAGTGGCTGAGGGAGACGAGTGGAAGACCGCGTTTCGTACTCGTTTCGGGCTTTTTGAATACCAAGTAATGCCCTACGGGTTATGTAATGCCCCCGCGGCTTTTCAACACTTCGCTAATGATGTCCTAAAAGAATTTTGGATAGGGTGGCAGTTGTGTACATTGATGACATCTTGATATTTTCGGACAGCGAAGCGGATCATGTGCACCACGTCAAGGCCATCCTTCAAAGACTGAGAGAAAACCAGTTATTTGTGAAACTGGAAAAATGTGCTTCCCATTTAAAAGAAGTGGAATTCTTGGGAACCGTGCTCTCTCCCAATGGAATTTCAATGGACTTATCTAAGATCCAAGCAATCCAAAATTGGCCATCGCCTAGGTCGGTGAAAGAAGTGCAGAGTTTTATCGGCTTTGCCAACTTTTACCGACGCTTCATCCTTGATTTCTCCCAGAAGGTGGTACCTTTAACTCGTCTCCTAAAGAAAGGAGTGAATTTTCTTTGGAGTCCGGAGGCTGAGGAGGCCTTTGTCTTTTTGAAGAAGGCCTTCACTTCAGCCCCAATTTTGTTACACCCCGACCCAGAGGAGCCTTTTTACGTTGAGGCTGATGCTGATGCGTCGGATCACGCCATTGGTGGAATCTTGTCCCAACGACACAAAGTTACTGGCCAACTACATCCAGTTGCTTATCGTTCTCGGAGGTTAACAATTCCAGAACTCAATTATCCAATCGCAGACAAGGAGTTATTAGCGGTAAAGGACGCCTTCCAAGAATGGAGACACTACCTTTTGGGGGCCAAACACGTGGTAACAGTGTTCCCCGACCATAAGAATCTGCAATACTTGAAATCAGCTAAGACTCTAACTCCCAGACAATTGAGATGGTCATTATATTTCGCAGACTTCAATTTTGTTATTACTTATCGTCCCGGTTCTTCTAATGGGAAGGCTGATGCCCTTTCCAGAATAAGCTCAGCAAATTTGGAAAAATCTGAAATCTCTTCCATCACCCCAGAAGAAAGATTTATTGGAGCCACTGAGTATTCCAGGTTCGAAATTGGAATCCAAGAATCTCTTCCAATTGGAGCTATAAGAGAATGGGCAGAGGAAAACTCAGAAAGACAAATTAAGAATAACCTCCCGTACTTTAAAGATGCCCTATACCTACCAACCATCAAACTCCAAGAACTAGCCCTGAAAACCTTTCATGATGACCTCTTAGCGGGTCATAAAGGTGTCAAGAAAACCACAGAGTTGATCAAAAGGTATTTTTGGTGGCCAGAAATGAACCATCAGATAAGACAGTACATCCAAAATTGTGAAAAGTGTGTTAAGGGAAAGGCCACTAGAAAAGCTCCACAAGGTCTATAATGCCCATTACCTACACCCCCTTACCCGTGGCACACAGTCTCGATGGATCTCATTGTAGACCTTCCCTCAAGCAAAGGTTTTAGCACAATTGTGGTGTTCGTGGACACCTTTTCTAAGATGGCCCATTTCATTCCTTTAAAGAGCATTCCCCGAGCACCAGATTTGGCCCAATTGTTTGCTTAACATGTAGTTCGTCTTCATGGGGATCCCTCAGTGGTTATCTCAGATAGAGGTTCCCAATTTGTGTCCCGTTTCTGGAAGTCCTTCCTGACTCACTTGGGTGTTGACCCTAGATTTTCCACCAGTTATCATCCCGAGACGGATGGTCAGACCGAGAGGGTAAACCAAGAACTTAAGGAATACCTGCGTTTGTACTTACAAGATCAAGAAGGGGAGTGGCCGGATTTGGTTTGGACTGCAGAGTTTGCATATAATTCCGCAGTCCACTCATCCACTGGCTTTTCTCCATTCTATTTAAATTACGGAAAGAACCTGAATGTGTTTGTAGGAAAGAAGGATGATTCAGTTCCCGCAGTAGAAAATTTGACCGAAAGATTACATGCAGCCTATAATACAGCTAAGGAAAATCTGAGTCACGTGTAAATAGCCTATAAGAAACAAGCTGACAAAAGGAGAAAAAGAAATCCACAGTACAGAGAGGGGGATAAGGTTTGGCTTTCCACATGCCATTTACGCCTGAAGGTAAATAGGAAGTTTCAACCCAGATTTCTTGGGCCCTTTGAGGTGATCAGGATGGTAAATCCGGTAGCAGTAAAACTAAAAATGCCCCCATCGATAAAAATTCACCCTGTGTTCCATGTGTCCTTAATTAAAAGAAATCCACCACAACTGCATGTCAAAGAACCAATCCCTAGAATTCAAGTAGGTTCAGATTTGGAATTTGAGGTGAACAGAATTCTAGATTCTAAATTGGTGAAAGGTCGTCTGTCATATTTGATAGATTGGAAAGGGTTTGGTCCTGAGAAAAGATCTTGGGAACCCGCTTCCAATGTCCATGCTCCTAGACTAGTTACAGAAATTCACAAGACATTTCCAGACAAGCCAAGGTTGGGGGGACCCTCTTTGGAAGGGGGTACTGTCAGGAAAATCCTAGCTGTAGTCTCCCTCCCTAGGCCTAGGATCAGTGTTTGGTATAAGGTTCGGAGTTACCCACGCTGGAGACGACAGTTGCCCTACCTCCGATCCTTCCTGGCGCTCCTTTTGAAGACTTTCTCTATAAGAAGAAGTGCGGAAATTCCAAGATGGCGGCTATGTCGGCGAGAGAGGTCAGCGGTCTATGCTTCCTCTCACCCTGACGTTTGTTGATAGCTTCACCGGCGCTCGAGCGCTGCTTTGCGCAATTCAACTGAATTCCCTCAGCGTTTAGCAGGCTTTCTTAGTGATGGATAATTTTGGTTACAGGAACTCATTAACTCCTTGACAGCCCTCAGTTTTCAGTCTCGCCTACTGGTGAGCTTTTTTGGTGTGCACACCAAGAGGTTTTCTCCTCTTGCCACAATTATTTTTTGACATTTTTGGGGCAAGTAGTAGACCTTCAGAAGTTTCTTCTGTAACCCGACTTTCAGCATTGTGTTTCCTGAATATTGACTCCAGTTGACATTTGCCTTCCGTGAGACTAACTCTGCAGAGCTATCATCCGAACTTCGAAGTAAGGTCTTGGTATTATCTCCTCACGAAACTTCTCAGCATTTAACGCACAGAGACTGGCTTAATTTCTACAATTCATTTCACGAGAGAGAATCATTATTTCTACTTTGTTAAGACATTTAACCGAGAGAGTAGCAATTGTCTCAGTATTAAAAGGTACCCTAGAACTAGACATAATATACATATGTATATCGCATGTTCAATAGGAGAATTTGCATATGTTGAGTTTGCTTGTGTCGCCCTATACAGGTATTAACCAAACTCCATCACCCCAAGATAGGAAGACCCCTAAAGGCTCCTGTGAGGTGTATGAAGAACAGACCAGAATTGAGGCAGCCTCTCTCTTCTCTCTCTTCCCATATTCTCCTTCCCCCCGTGGTCTGCAGGCAGGCGTAACTTCCTGGTCGGCAGATTGCAGGGGGATTTGGAAAATACTCTTCTGCTTCTGTGTAATCAACTGGCACAAGGTTAGTCTGACACCTGCACTTCCCGATCCACACCGATCCCAACACTACCCTCAGAGGGACGATCGACTGCAGCACCCCCAGACCCTGACCACAGTTCAGCGACTCCATCGCCTAATTCGTCAGTACACACGCCCTCGCCTCCACAGACTACATCCTTCTTGGGGGCTTGGACTTCCGCCTCGGGAACAACAGTGACACCAACTCCACTGCCCTGATTGACAGTCTCGCCAACCTCGGACTCAGACAACTCGTCACAACACCCACCCACTCTGCCGGCAACACGCTTGACCACACCTTCTCTGCAAGCTCACGCATCTCCTTCAACTACACCACCAAACTCCACTGGACCGACCATCTATGCATCCACTTCACCTGCCAGAACCCCGCCACGCACCACCACACCCAACATATCCCCCACCACTGCTGGAGCACAGTCACCAAAGACCAGCTAACCACCACCACCACCCTCGCCCGTAGACCACCCACCAACCACACCAACCACACCGACACCAACACCACCGCTAGTAACCTCAGACAATGGCCCAACAACTGCACAAACACACTCTCCCCGATCGCAAAACACTCAAACAGACACACCATCAAGAAAGTCATCTGGTTCACTGAAGACCTCCAGGACTCCAAGCAAACCTGCCAAAAGCTAGAGAAGGAATGGCACCGTGAACAGACACCGGACAGCTACGCAGCCCACTAAAACGCAACCCGCAGACACCATCACTTCATCAAATCCACCAAAGGACCTCCTTGAAAGACCGCCTAGGCAACAATGCACACAACAGCAAAGAGCTCTTCAACATCATGAAGGAACTCTCCAACACCAACGACATCCCACCTTTGCAAGACCTGTGCGACTCCCTTGCCACCTTCTTCCATCGCAAGATCACAGACATCCACGACAGCTTCAACGTCACGGCCGGACCAACAACCACTGAGACCTCCGTCCCCACGGACACCATCCGCATCGACCCCCTGCTCTCCTGGACCAACATAAACGAGGCCGTCGCCATCAAAATCATGAACACCATCCACTCCGGATCTCCGTCAGACCCATTCCCACACCACATCTTCTACAAAGCCAGCACCACCATCGCACTCCATCTCCAGAAATCCATCAACATCTCCTTCGAAACAGCAACCTTCCCAGAGAGCTGGATGCACACCAAGATCAATGCCTTACTCCAAAAACCCAAGGATGACCCCAAGGACCTCAAGAACTTCCGGCCCATCTCCCTGGTCCCGTTCCGGGAGTAAGTCATCGAGAAGACCGTCAACAGACAACTGACCCACTACCTCGAGGATAACAGCATCATGGACCCGTCCCAGTCCAGGTTCCACAGCAACTACAGCACCAAAACTGCCCTCATCGCCACCAACGATGACATCAGGGCCCTGCTGGTCAATGGAGAAACAGCGGCCCTGATCCTCCTGGACCTGTCAGCCGCCTTCGACACTGTTTGCCACCGCACCCTACGCACATGCCTCCACCACGCGGAGATCCGGGCCAAGGCTCTGGATTGGACCACCTCCTTCCTCTCCGGCAGAACCCAGAGCATCCGCCTCCCCCCTTTCCACTCCGAATCCACCAAAATCATGTGCGGCATACCCCAGGGCTCATCCCTCAGCACGACATTGTTCAACATCTACATGTCACCGCTCGCCCATGTTGCCTGAGTGCACAACCTCAACATCATCTCCTATGCCGACGACATCCAGCTGATCCTCTCCCTCACCAAAGACCCCCTCACTGCCACAATCAACCTCCATGAAGGAATCGCAGAGTGGATGAAGAACAGCCGACTGAAGCTAAACTCGGACAAGATGGAAGTCCTCATCCTCGTGTCAACCCCCTCAGCCTGGGACAACTCCTGGTGTGCGGCCGCACTGGGAACAGCTGCAACCCCCACCAACCACGCACACAACCTGTGGTTCATCCTCGACTCTACTCTCTCCATGACGAAGCAGTTCAACGCCATTTGGTTCTCTGGCTTCAACACCCTCCGCATGCTCCGCAAGATCTACAGGTGGATCCCCACCGACACAAGGAGAACGGTCACCCAGGCCTTCATCAGCAGCAGGTTAGACTACAAAAACGCCCTTTACGCAGGAGCCTCGGCCAAACTCCTGAAACGACTTCAACGCATTCAAAACGCCTCTGTATGCCTGATCCTCAACATCCCTTGCCGCAGCCACATGACACCCCACCTGAGAGACCTGCACTGACTCCCCATCATCAAGAGGATCACCTTCAAGCTCCTCACCCCACACACAAGGCACTCCACAACACCGCCCCAGCATGCCTCAAATGACGACTCAGCTTCTACAACCCGAACCTGACAGCTCTGCTCCGCTCCGCAAACCTCACCCTCGCCACAGTCCCCCACATCCGAAGAGCAATCTCCGGTGGCAGATCGTTCTCCCACCTCACCGCCCAGACCTGGAACACTCTCCCCATCCTCCTATGGCAGACACAGGACCTGCTAACCTTCACGGGTAGGTATTGTGCTTTACTGATGTGCTCATTGATTAATTGATTGATGTTGCACATACACGGTCATCTCACTGCCTATCCATTTCAGGTGACACATGTACATTGATTGTATTGCCCTTGTTGGCCCTTCTTGTGGATTCACAGCACATGTGCATTGCCCATAAAGTGATGTCCTTTAGGGCACCTCCGATTTTAAGAACCATCCTCACCCCATACCTCCTAAAAGAACATTACGCTCGGAAAAGAAACGCCTCGCAGAAGTCCCGAGAGTCAATCGAGTGCAGAGTGGTGGACGGATGTTCTCCATCATTTCGACGAAGAGCTGGAATCAACTTCCAGATCTTATTCGGCTCGAGACCAATCATCTCTCTTTCCGTAAATCTCTGAAGACCCTGCTGTTCCCCTGATGCTCCTTTTGTCGGTACTTGACTTTGTCTTTAGCGCTGGGAGGCCTTTGGTAGCCATGCGCTTTACATGTACTTATTCATTCATTCATTACTTATTGACTTTGTTAAATACTTGATTGGTCATGTAAACACGCATCTATGTGAATTAGATACATTTATTTACAGTACAAGGGGTAGACTGGACCAGTACTAGCCCATACAGCCCAACATTGGATGGATGCCCGTTAGAGTGGCAGACAGAGTCCATTGGGAGTGACAGAGCCATGGGAAGAGGGGTAGTTTGCAGTGCCATTGTCAAGAAAAAGAAGAATTGTGGAAGTCCATGTGTGGGTCCAAGGTGAGTGTTGGGTAACGTTAGAAGACAGTGGAAGAGGAAGATCAGTGGAATGCTGGTAAGAAAAATACAAAGGTGAGACAGGCCTTTAGACCACAAGGTTTGCTGTACTTTCGCCTTACCAGTGTGGCACATTCATCCTCATCTTCGTCCTCTGATGTGTCTCACATGTGGGTGGTGGTATGGTGGGTGCAGCACTGTGAGGCACAGACACATCAGGGTGCGGAGCTGAGGATATGGATGCTCCAGCAGCAGCAACTATTGGCGCCAGACCGTGAGGCGGCACTGATATGACGTGCAGATGCAGGGCCTGGAATATCCCAGCAACATTGCGCTGCTTTTCCATCTGTTCTTCTTCCCTCCACTCCCTGCGCTCCATTATCCATGCAAGTCATGACAATTCTGCACAGACACTACTGGAGCCACCCTGCTGGGACAGTGTGTCAGCTCTCTGGATCATGACTCCAGCAATGTCATCCAGGGAGCATTGGATAGCATTGAGGGTGATGTGGATGTCTGCCATCCTCTCCATGTGGTCCTGGATGTGACTCAGACCCCCACGTAAGTCATCCATTTTGGCTTCCAGGCTCTCCAACCCTACCTTCACCTGGTCACGTGTCTCCCGCTGGACCTCAAGCACACAGCGGTGAAAGGCCTGATATGGGTCATCAAGGTTCTATGAGGCAGTGGAAGGTGCTTGCTGCTGGGTGGTTTGTGCAGGGGGAGGGCTTGGCGCAATGCTGCTGGGTGGCCCTGCTCCTGGAGGTGGTGTGCCAAGGGAGTCCAGGATCTGTTGAAATTCATCCTGGTTGATGGTGGGGCAATCGTACAAGTCATCGCTGAGGAGCGGGTTGTTCTGCTGTCCAGAAGGTGTTGTCTCTCCCTCTACAATTTGTATGGGAGATACAGTTTAACAGTGTGTTACATGTGTGAGCATGCATTATTTGACTTTACAAGCAGACTGTGGGAGACTGTACATTCTGACTTTTTTGTACAAGAGGCATGGTATTTCCTGGATGGTGATTTTTTCAGGGACATCACGGATGTGAGGGTGTACTTGTACATTGTAAAATCACAATATACCTATGTGAGAAATGTGTCTTGACAATGTCTACACACAAACTCTACCTGTTGTGTCCTCTGTTGTGTTGTGTGACTAATGCAGTCCGTAACACCTAGTGGGCAATGTTGATGTACTCAGATTTGCATGTGTGTGCACTGCATTGAGTGATAGTGGCCCTGCTGATTTTGTTTAGCTGCCCCTTGTCCCTTTCATGAAATGAGCCTTTGACTTCTGTGAATGTACAATGCTGACATGTTGAAAGCTGTGGGGATTATGTGTCTTGGTCATTGTTGTGACACTTGTGCATAGTAGGTCATCAAGTGTCTTGTTCACATCAGGGGTTGTGAGTACAGAAGGTTGTGTCAGAGTGTGAACTGCTCCTTTAAGGATGTGTTCCACACTCTGCCACATCAGTGAGGTGTCCTGCACCATGTCAATATGTTTGTCCTGCAGGCATGCTATTCATCATGCCCTATCACTTGCCTTGTCAGAGTGGCTCACAGACCTGCATCTTTGCAGGGTCTTGCACATGTGCATGTGTCCGACTAGTTATGTGTGAGGAAGGCCCACTTTTGGCAAATTAGCAATGAGGGCCTACTTGCTTTTTCTACGGAGCTGCACTATGTAGGACACATGTGCCTCTATGTAGCTTTGGCTACTTGTGATTTGTCTTGTGTGCATTGCGTCTGTCATGTTTAATCTTGCATGTATTGCTTACTGCACTTCTGTTGGATTACCCTTTCTGAGTATGGTGCAGCATGTATTGCAATTTGTGTTGCTGTCTGAGCAGACAGTGTCCACACCCATTACCCGCTACTTTGGGCCCACATGTGGAGTGTGTGTGGCAGTGGCGGACCATTTTGTGCGTCTTGCCAGGCGGTGCCCTTCTGTACTCTGCAGCAGCAATTTGATTTAAGAGGGGGGGACTTCCGACTCCATGCAGCGGTCACTGCGGATATTCGTGCCCATTGGAAAGAGGACCAAGCAGAACCTAAGGTTTCTTTAGTGTGCCAATACATAGTGACAGCAGCGGAGATGTTTGAGGCAGTCACATGCCTGCACAAGCGCATGACTCTTGAGAAGCTGCCCCCTTTGGACAGACTTAAGCATATATGGGAGGTAGATGTAGGGAGGGAGATACCGAAAAGGGCTTGGGCTGATATTGTAGAGCGAGCGTGTAAGAGCACCAGGAACGCCGGCTTTCAATTGCTTCATTTTTATGTTTTACATCGCGCTTACCTCACGCCGGCGATAATCAAAGCATATTTCCACATTGACTCAGATGAATGCCCAAGGTGTCGGGGAGAGGGGTCAAACTTCCCTCACATGGTTTGGGAGTGCCCACTTTTGGCTAGTTATTGGACCAAGTCACCCTTGATGGCCATGCACAACCTTGCACACAAGTCAGACACATGTGCAATGTTGTGGGTGTGCCGAGCTTGTTGTTGGCATGCTTACACGTGCACGTGTTCAGTCACATTCACACTGCATACTCATTTGGGCATCTGGGAGATGCGGCCTTGTGAAGATGATTTGGATATGGGTTGTGATGGTGCAAGGGGTGCATTTTGGCAGCCTGCAGCATCTCTAGGTGATGTGGCACTTTGCTATTTGATGTTGCACTTATTTTGTGGTCCGATGTTGTACCTGGACTGTGTTTGGCTGACTTTTCAGGGCACATTTCAATGTCAATGTGTCCGGCAATATGTGTCTTGCAATGTTTTGGTTGGATCAGGGGATGTGTGTTCATGCCACCATGCACAGGGCTATCTGGGACTTGACCCACAGTAATTGTGGGTATGCACTGCTAATTATTGTACATGTGTGCCATTGTGCCCATCCACCCCGTCCACCCACTCCATAGTTTGTACTCACCCTGTGGTTGTGTCTGCTCACATTCAGCAGTATCCCGACCCGGCACTCCGACCACCGTTTCCTCTATGATGACTTGGGCCACCATTTCCTCCTGCTCATCCAGCTCCAGCAGGGGCACTGGACTCCCACCTCCAGTTGCCATAGCTGCCTTCCGGTTGGCTGCTATTTTCTCCTTTGTATTTTTCTTGCTGTCATCGCAGCACTTCTTAACCTCGTCCACTGTCCTCCTCTTCCTCTCTCCAACGGCATTGACCTTAGCAGTGGTGTCCTCCCATATCTCTTTCTTTCTGGACAATGGCACTGTGCATTTTATGAAAAGCTCCTGCTGATGTTCAGCCACCAGGGCATACAGGACCTGATTTTCCTGGTGGCTGAACCTGGGGTTCTTCTTCCTCTTGGCCTTCTCCTGGGTGTCTGTCTGCTCCTCCTGGCTATCTGGGGGATTGGTTGTTGGCGCAGTACTGGTCCCAGCTTCCTCCATGTCTCTCCTGCTTTCTGCTGTGTTCTCCATTTTTGTTTCCATAGTTGGAGGCCTTTTATGGTGCATTTTCCCGCTTGCAGCGTGCAAAATGCAGGGCTGATACCAATTATTGGGCCACTTTTGGCGATAATTGTCCCATCGCGACTTTTCTCGCATTAGCGTGTGTTTTTTTATCGCCGGTGCTCAGGATTTATCGCCATCCATTGGCGCCGGAAATGGTAGCTATCGCCGGGTAGCGGTGCGCTGTTAATGCGTCGCTAACACAGCGATAAAAATAGGACTCCGCCGGCGATAAAAAAAAACGTGCTAAGAGTGCTGCGCGATAATTATTGCAAATTGTTGACGATATGCCCGCCAGTAAATCACTTACAAAAAAGCCCTTTGAAAAGTGACCCAAAACAGACAATCGTTTGTGCATCAATTATTATAAAAAAAAGTTGGGCAATAATAATTAGGGCTCCCGGTTTTATGATATTTAGTTTTTTTGCTATTTCCATCGATATTTATCCATATTTATTTTTGCTAAAGTTATCTGTATTTATCCATATATATTTTAGGTTTCGGGAAAAAATGAAATTGAAACTAGTATATTTCCACATTTATGTAACCGATATATATGCTTCTCTGTCTGTATTTATCTGTAAAAATCAGTAAAAATGGAAAACAGGGTGCCTTAATAACAATATATTAATAATAGGGCACGTGGCGTTAAGCCGTATGCCGATATTACCCCTCTGCAATTTTTATTCTCATCAGTTCCTCTTGCATTACAAATTACATTCTTTAAAGAAACTGTAGGTTTATTTTTTATCTTTTATATGAGCAAATTAAACACCCAGATTGGCACTAGTGACTTTATACAAACCAACCAGTGAACTTAAGGGAATAATACAATGCAAATTTTGCACATAATGCCTATGGATTTACTGGTAGCTCCAGCTCTTCCAAGATAGATAACTTTTTTATGACAACATTTTTAAAATAATATAACATTTTAGACCTATTTAGACTTGAAAAAAAAAAGTACCCATAAAAGTACTCCAAAGGCTGTTAAAACATAAGGAACAAAGGTTTAAACATTATAACTAGGGGCGTGGCTTGAGCACCGGCGAAGATGGCGGCTCACTAACACTGCTCCGAGCCGAGGTCGGTGGAGTCCGTGATTTTCAATCAATGGAGTGACCTGACAGCAAGTCTTTTATACAGAATTTACCTGCGGAACATATACCGCATAGGAAGACGTGGTTTTTTCACCGCAGTAAGCCCGCGTTTCTTCAAAAGCCACTCATTACTAGGCGGCGCGCTCCGTAATCGGAATGGACTGCGACCGCCATTTTGTGGTTTCTCCAGCATTTCTTGCTCCGCGCAGCGATCTCCCCACACTCGATTACTACTGCAAATGAGCAACCCACTACGGTGAAGGACATCCCTGCTTATACAGCGGTAAGCCCACTTTCCCTCCTGGAATGTATCCTGACATGTGGCACGCTTTGTGAATAGAATGCAATTACTAAGGTTATTCTCTTCTCAGCGTTTTTGCCTCATATAAAAGGCTGCTAGGAATGAAATCATTCTGTTTTGAGAAACACTCCTCATTTTTGCACTAATGCTCCCATAGTACTGCTCAAACTTCGTTTTTCATATGTGAGGTGCTCTGCAACCAGGCTGCGACCACCATTTTATGACCTCCTGAGTGTTTGTCTCACACAACGGTTTCCTCTACAGCAAAATGCACTTTTCTGTGGGAATTCTTTTTGTTTGACGTCCTGGACGAGGTTTTTTCCTCCTATTTATTTATTCAAAGAATAATAATCTGAACTCTTCTTTATGCATCTTATCTTGTAGTGGCAAATATTTTCTTCAACGCCTACTATATTTCAAGTGTTGGACATTATTTCATAGTTTAGCTACTAACTTTGATATGGTGCTACTATTTCCACTATACTCATTTTGATATATCTACGCTTTTCATCGTGAGTTCTTGGCATTATATCCCGTAATTCCTTGACTGTATTTTTCTCTCATGCCTATGGGGAGAACCAGAGGTCGACGAGGCAACACTTTATCTAACTCGTCTATTTCTCATCCGAAACCTACCATAATGTCTACCTCTAACCCCTTTTCTGTCCTGCAAGACGACATGGAAGACCCTACACCTACTATCTGTCCTCCGCCTACATCAATAGAACTTCTCCTAGACGAAATACTGGCTCTTAAGCCGTATATGGAGGAAACAAACACTCATTTAGAAAGCCTGGAGGACAATTGGTTTTCCATTCAAAGTAAAATCACTTCTGTGGAAAATCAAGTTGAATCACTGGAAAATCTTAGTAGGCGTAACATTTTGCGTATTCATGGTCTATCCGAAGGATTGGAAGAATCCAACCCTTTAGACTTCTTTCAGTCTTTTCTCCCTCAATTGCTTGATATTCCTATTTCTCCTCCATTGGTCATGCAAAAAGCTCACAGATTAGGTTGTCCTCCCTCTACTTATTCATCTCAACTCAGACCAAGAGGTGTAATACTCTATTTCTTGGAATATACTGACTTATTAAAAGTTTTGCAGGCAGCCAAAATAAAATGTTATATTTCCTGGCAAGGTTCACAGCTATTTTTCTCGCAAGATTATGCCAAAACCACAGCAGATAAAAGGAAGAGCTTTCTTGCAATGCGACCAGCACTACAATATTTGAATGCCAGATTTGGTTTGATACATCCTTGTCTCTTTAAAGTGGCTTATAAAGACAAAACAACTACATATGATGATCCAGCTTTGCTACGTTTTCTTGAGAACTGCAGAGAAGAGTCTATGGACTTTGCAAGAGCATCCTCTTCCTGAGAACAACATTATTTGTTTATGTTCTAAATATTGTAGTCATGTATTTCTCTCATGTTTGCCTTACTCATGTTTTTCCTGAGAATGTTATTATTGAGCTTGTCATATTTGTAGTCATGTATTTATTTCATGTTTTCATGTCCATGACAAATGAATTAATTTTCTCTCTTTTCCCATGTCTTCCCTTTCAGGTGTTATCTCCTTCCTGTTTTTACTCTCCATTGTTTAACATCATCTAGAACATTCCCCTCCTCAAGATCTCCCCCAGGAGTGTTATGCTGGTTCGTCTTCTTGTCCTGTTGTTTCAACACCCTCCAACCATGTTTGAGTGTATGGTATGTTTTGATGTTCTTTTTCTATCTTTCTTCTATAATTCCTTCTTCTATTCTTCCTTTTCTTCCTTCCTTGTTCTCCTTTCCTTTTCCCTTTATTTATCTCGATTTCAACACCGCTCTCTTTTCCTCTTTTATATTCCAATTCACTCTTTATTTCAACATCATGTTCTTTTCTACTTTTCTACTCCAATTCAAGAACTGGTTATAATCCATTTCCATCTAGTTATTACGGATTGTTTTTTGCATTTATATTTTTGCTGTAATATAGTAAAAGCTCTATTTTATATGGTACATTAATGACTTTGCGTGTTATCTCTTGGAACACTAAAGGTTTGGGTACACCTATTAAAAGACAGCGGGTGATCTCCCACCTATCTAATCTTAAGTCAGATATTGTGTTCTTACAAGAATCCCATTTAATAGCCTCAGAAGTTATTAAGCTTAAGAGACAATGGGTTGGGCATGTTTTTTCTTATCCAGGCACTAGTAAAAGAAATGGTACCGTAATTCTTATTCATAAAAAACTTAAAGTTTATTTTGTTTCTCAAGACTTAGATGATGATGGTCGATGGCTAATTGTTTATCTTAAAATTAATGATGTACCTATTGCTTTATTTAACATATGCGCACCTGCTAAACCTGAAAATACTTTCTGGCCACATATCTCCTCTCTTTTGATGTCTATTGATACACCATATATTATTTTCGGTGGAGATTGTAATCTAATCGTTGACCCTTACATTGTTCGTACATCTAAAAACACCTTTTATCCCCTCTCCAATGCACCAACAATTCACCAATCTCATTTCTCACAGATCCCTCGTTGACTCTTGGAGACTCTGTCACCCACAACTTCGTGAATATACTTTCTTTCCCCCACTCACCATTCACAATCACACATTGATTATTTATTCTGGAAGAAGGCCTGTATCAGACCCATCTTGAAAACGCCAGCTCTTGACCCATTAGAGGTCAAGAACTATCGCCCTATCTCATGCCTACTGATTGCAGACAAAATCCTTGAGAGGGCAGTTAATCAAGAGTTGACATCTTATCTAGTCAGAAACAACCTGCTCGATTGTAGTCAGCATAGCTTTCGATCAGGGCATTCGACCGAGACGGCGCTAGTTTGGCAACGGAGAAGATTCGGAGACAAATGGATGGGGGGAGAGCGATCCTCATACTCCTTGACCTATCAGCTGCATTCGACACCGTGAATCACACGGTGTTGGTGCAGAGGCTGAAGGCAGTGGGGATTGGGGAGGTGGCTCTGTCCCTCCTCTCCTCTTTTTTAGAGGATAGGGAGCAAACCTTACACTGCAGTGTGGAGTCCCACAGGGTTCGGCACTGTCACCGACGCTCTTCAATATCTATGTGACCCCCTCTCGCCAGTCTCATTAGACAGTATGGGTTCTCATTTGTGTCGTATGCCGACGATACCCAAATCATCATCCCAGTATCAAAACAGTCGGAACAGGTAGCCGCGAGATTCCATGCATGTCTGAGTCACATCATGAGCTGGATGAGTAATAATTATCCTAAGATCTACACGGATAAGACAGAGGTCATGGAGTTTGGTGGTGGACCGTCCTTGTGGGATCACACATGGTGGCCGGCAGAGGCGATGTGTGCCCAATACCATCTAAAAAAGTAAAAAACCTGGGGATCATCTTTGATGATCAACTGGGTTTTTCTGCGCAGATTAACCATGTAACTTCCACCTGTTTTTATATCTTGAAGCTACTGCGGAAGGTGTTCCCTTTTATTTTGTAGGAGCTACGAAAAACTGTGGTGGTGGCTTTCGTTCAATCCTGATTAGATTATTGCAATGCTCTTTTCGTGGGCAGTGATAAGGCTCAGAAGACCAAATTGCAGTCCATACAGAATGCGGCCACACGAATACTCCTAAATATTCCAAAAGGTCACCCCACTTCTGCAGCTATCAAATCATTACATTGGCTTCCCATACAGCAATGTATGGAATTTAAGGCCCTGTGCCTTGTGCATAGGACTCTATATGGTGAAGGGGAGACCGATCTGCGAAGAATCTTTCAGTGGTATATTCCCACCAGAAGTCTTAGGTCGGCAAACTCCGGCCTTATTTGTACCACTAAAGTTCACAGAGCTAGGTGGGGGGGGGGGGAAAGCTTGTCACTGTGTGCAGCTAGGCTGTGGAACCTACTGCCCATGACACTCAGACTTCAACCAAGTATGACAGTTTTTAGGAAGCAATTAAAAACTTGGCTATTTCCGGCGTCCTAACTGTCTAATTTTTTGACACACTGAGATCTCTTCTCTCACTCTAGCACCAAGACGCCTCAGCATTCGAACGCTGTATAAACTTAAATCCTATCCTATCCATTTGTTTCAAAGGAACTCACACAATCTATTTTACATGCTGCCATTGATTCCATTCTGATCTCTGATCACGCCCCTGTAATATTAGACCTAGAACTACCCCCGTCACTAATTCAAAAATAAAGATGGCGCTTTAATGCTTCCTTATTAGCTGACCAATTTTTCACTGCCTCTTTTGAAGATTTCATTACTGAATTTTTTTTACATAATTTATCTTCTGTTTCAGCCTTTACTATTGTTTGGGACTCTTTTAAAGCTTCAGCCAGAGACTTTATATTTTCTTATGTTGCTAAAAAGAAACGTTGAAATTCCCATAAAGCAAATTAACTTCTTAAATCCGTTAAATATTAGAATCCCTTTATACTTTAACTAACTCTGCAGCTGATATTAATAATCTAATCAAAGAAAAATTTAAATGTAATAAATTATCCACCAATAATGCTTTTGCCTATCTTCTTAGAGGTAGTGCTTGTTATTATGGTGGCCAAAAAAAGCGGGCAAACTTTTTGCTTCATACCCCAAATTTAAAAAAGACTGCTCTAATATTGATTATGTATTAAACTCTGCCTCTGCCCCAGTCACTAAGCATCTTGAGATCTTAGATGAATTCAAAAAATATTATTCCTCTTTATATACTCTTCCATTCAAAAACAATTTTCCACAGATTCTATTCCCATTTCTCCATAACTCTTCTTCCTTATCTCCTCTCATTCTTTACACCTTATTTCTTCTAATGCTTCATTCTGCACTATTCAGGATGCTCTCATTTGCTTAATCCCTAAAGAAGGGAAAGACCCTCATCTCTGTAAAAATTACTCACTGATATCATTAGTCAATTCTGATTATAAAATATTTGCTAAAATCCTTGCTCTCTGATTGGAACCTGTCTTACAATCTATTATTTGTAAAGAACAATCTGGCTTTATTAAAGGATGACATATCTCTGATAATACCCGGACTTTCTTTAATATATTACATAAATCTAACAAATATCCCCACTCTCTTGCAGCCATCTCTTTAGGTGCAGAGAAAGACTTTGACCGTATGGATTGGTCTTTTATTTTTCATACTTTATCTTGGTTCAGTTTTGGTCCCAAATTCATTTCTTATATTTCTTTATTATACACCTCTCCCAAAGCCACTATTTTTACTAACGGTTCTTTTTCTAATTCCTTTATATTAAAGAGAGGTATTCACCAAGGCTGTCCCATTTCCCCTCTCCTTTTCATTCTAGCTTTAGAACGTTTCTAGACAAAAATCAAATAAAACTCTAAAATACATGGTTTCCGGCATGATAAACTTCATGTTAAAATGAGTGTTTATGCAGATGACATGCTCTTATTTTTATCTAAACCAGAACTCTCCATTACAGCCTTTATGGCGGAAGTCAATACTTTCTCTTTACTTTGTGGTTATAAACTAAACCACGATAAATGTGAAATACTACCCTTGAATATTCTTTGTTTTAAACAGGATTTTCTTTCTACTCATTTTTCATGGAATCCTCAACAAATTGAATATTTAGGTCTCTTGTTTGCTCCCTCTATTAAACAAACACTTTCCCTAAATATGACCCGTCTCTTCTCTACTCTATCTACTTCTACTTCTAATTGGCATCCTTTATACTTATCCTGGTGGGCAGACTTGATACCATTAAAATAATGCTTGCTCCTATCATTTTTTTCATGATCTCAGCTATTCCTCTCAATCTTCCTGCTTACTTTTTCAAAAAAATTAATTCTATTCTATCCATATTTTTATGGAACAAGAAAAAAACATGCATGTCTTTAATTAAATTAAAGCGCCCTAAATTACAAGGTGGAGTTAATTTTCCAGACTTTCAACTTTATCAGAATGCCCCCCTTCTTAAGCAAGTCTCTAAATCATTAAAGGACTCCACTCCTAATCCCTCACCATTATGGAAAGATTTAGAACATTCCTTTTTACCCCTTTTTCCATTGATGAATCGCTCACTTTCACTCACAAATCACGTGTTCTATCTTCACTACACTACTCACAAACTAGTTCACTCTTTTATGCTATCACACCTCTCAGCTAAGGACCGATTTCTTAACTCATCTATTTGGCATAACAAACTTCTTAAAATTAAAAATAAACCCATTTGTTTGGAAGACTTGGCGACACAAAGGGTTACTTTGGATCCATCAATTATACTCTTACCTTTTCTGATGAACAATCACTTTATCAACTTCCAAAATCTTTTTCTGTTAAATTTAATTTCCTGGTCAAACATATAACCAATTCTCTACTTTTTATATCCTCTATAACACCTTCCTCATTACCTCAATGCAACATTCTTCCCATTTTAAGTGCCCAAGCTAGTGCCTCATCCATTTACAAATTTCTTAGTACACCCATTAAACTCAGACCTAAAACTCACACTGAACTTCAATGGAAATCTGAATTCCACTCTTCTTGGCCTACTATACTTTGGGATAAATTATGGGTGAAACTCAGCAAGACTTCAAGGTCAGCCAGCACGACTCAGACATTTTTTCTTTATATACAATCGACTTATGTTTACACCATTATCCTTGCATAAATTTCAACCCACACTCTCTTCAAATTGCTGGTCTTGCAATGATTCTCATGCAGACTTATTTCATATGCTTTTTTCTAGTCCCTTTACATATCAGTTTTGGTTGAAAGTATGGTCTCAAATTAATACCATTTGCCATACCCGCTTCCCTTTCTCCCCTGAAGCTATATTTCTAGGCACAATATCTGATCATTGGCAATCCCTCTCTCATAACATGGAAATTGTGGATTTATTGCTTGCAATTGCTTTCCAGCAAATAACGAAATATTGGAAACAATCCACACAACTCTCCTTTCAATCTTGGTGGTACAGTGTATGTTATAACCATCGACTAGATCGTGCCTATGTCTCCCCTATGTCTCTACTCCTGAAAAGAGAACGCATATGGTCTCCTGTAACTACTTTCTTAGGGGCATATCAGCAACACCCGGCGATAATTATCGGATTTTTATTGCTGAGATAGCGTGCTATTAGCAACGCTTATCTCCTCAGCGATAAAAATCCTCACGCTAACTGCCTAACGTGAGATTATCGCTGGAAACCCCGCGATAATCTCATGCAATGTGGCATTGGCTAGTTGATAGGGACTCACAAACTTAGCCATGATATTCACCTTCCATAGGATATTATGGCTAAGTCAGTCCTGAAGCATGCGTAAGGAAAGTAGCGATAACAGGGGTTATCGCTACTTTTCCTGACACTATGCTTCATAGCGTGGGGCTTGATGATAGGAGAAATGTCGCTTAGCGACATTTCTCCTGTCATGTTAGGTCAGGAACGCCCACTTTGCATCTCATTAGAGATGCAAAGCTGGGCGTTAGGAATCCCCACGCTAAAGCAAGGTTTCACGCGTTAGCGTGGCCTTGCTAATTAGGCGATAAAATTATCACCGCTTTTCGGCCGAAGACGGCCGCAAAAGCGGCGATAATTTATTATCGCCAGCTTGTAAATATGCCCCTTAGACACTTCTGCACAAAGATCTACCTGTCATCACCCTTCGTCGGAAGAAGTCCCCAAACCACCATGAATTGTTTATAATGATATATTGTTGATTTATATTTGTAATTATATATTTTCTTTCTTTGGTTTTAATTGTCATTATACTTTGATGTACATCAATTCCTTTTTATATTGTTTGATACTTTTGATAGTATATTATGCCTTTTTACTTACATATGTATTTACTCAATAATTGTTATTAGTGTTTCCCTTACCCATGTTTTTCCTCCCCCCCTTTTTTCTTCCCTCCATATATCTTATAACAAAAGTTCTATATGCAACTATTTCTGATTTGTTATTCCTTGTTTCCACATTGCATAAGTTTTAGTTCACTCAATGTTTTTAATTGTCTTCTGACATTTATGTGATTGCTTGTACTTGGTTGCATTTTTTCAAAATAAAATCTATGTTTAAACAAAAAAAAACATTATAACTAGGGCTCCCAGTTTTATGGTAATTATTTTTTGGCCATTTTCTTCTGTATTTATCCATACTTATTTGTTTGCCATTTTATCTGTATTTATCCATATTTAATTTGTGTTTTGCGTATAAATGAAGTTGTAAAACTGTACGTTTCCATATCTATTTAATTGATAGACGTGCACTCATACTTTGATGTCTGTTGTGTTTTAGCTATTAATGCTGACAAATATTACATAACAATACATCCACTGGAAAATACTAGCATTATACCATAAATGTATGTTCACTTATGCCGTTATTTAAAGATAGTTCATCCTGTCATTTTAATTTCTCATGCTGTGCATCTGCTTAGCTGTTGGCCTATAATTCATGAAAGATAGAATAGAGAGTCACTTAAAAGAAGCACAATAATCTGTATTTATCCACTTTTAAAAATAAATACAGAAAGAAAACACATTGTTTTCTGTCTGTATTTATCTGTAAAAATCCGTAAAAACTGAAAACAGGGAGCCCTAATTATAACCTACCACTGATAAATGGATCTACACGTTTATTTGATCTATATATGTATAGAATAGTGCAGAGTTTGGTTGAACTTAATATCTCAACTAAATGGGAAAGGAATAGCTATTCCAAGGTGGTTGAATTTATCAATGCTGATGCTTGGAAAATTTGAAACGAGATTGAATGCGGCCTTAGCTGTTACAAAGACATACTTCAATGGTCATTCCTTCAGATTAGAAATTTTCAGAAAAATATAGATCCCACCTTACTCTCCGCAAAGCTGGACCTCACCTAGGGGTAGTTTGAATTAACTAAACGTAGATCTATCAGTGGTTAGATATCCATTCTTAGAGAAGATACCAATAATAAAACATTTGAAAAAGTCTCAGATTAAATGGCAAACTAAATAACGCCTTCAATTATCAATAGGTGCTTGGAATATGATCAACAAGTTTAACGCCAGACCATTAAGAGTAGCCAATTTTAGAAAAATGCAATTCTACAACAAATGGCTACTATACAGGAGCCCAGCCTTTCTACATAGTATAAACCCCCAGGTACAAGATATATGCTTTCGATGCACAATGGGAGCCGGAGGTAGCTGGTCTCATATTGTATGGGATTGCCCAAAGATTACACAATTCTGGGACGATATTGAGAAATACTGTAAGCATAATTAAGAAAGGGCGACAGCCATAGACAAGCATATTATAATTCTAAGATACACATCAAACACTATAACTAGTTCACTACAGGAGAAATGTTTATTTATCACTGCCTTAGTTGCTAGATCATTAATATTACAGAATTGGCAAAGTGAAAATATTCCAACTTTTCAGCAATGGCTGAATAAAATGAGTTGAGTTTGAAAACTAGAAAGAAGATGTTCTTTAAGGCCCGGTTCCTATGCCAAGTTGGCAATCTCTGTGAAACATCTGCGGGGGATAAAGGAGACTAAATGAGAAAGGGTTGTCTTCAAAAACTGGAAGATCTTTCGGTAATGTGCCATAATTTATTTTGTTGTTTAATTGGTAATATTCTTTTTATTAATTTACAAAGAACGTATCAATTTCACCATCTTTTTATGCTTTTTTATATTGTTATGAACATTGTTAACCTCGGCAAGATTGTATGTGTGTCATCCTTTTAATGAACTCCCAGAAATGAAAATATTTAACAAAACTAAAAAAAATCATCAGCCATTTTTTTTAAATCAATCAATCAATCAAATAAACTTTATTCGGTTTTTATTTGGAAAACCATAAAAGTTACACAAATACAAGTACATAAAAACAGTTACATATTAAAACATGATTTGAGAAATTGTCCTGTACCGCAAGACAAATCAGCTAAATTAATAAACATGCCTAAATGAACAGACTTTACACATCCATACAGGTCCTAGATTTCACAGAAGCTTTTAAAAACCCTACTATAAAAAAGATACAATCCTCTTTCAACAGTTGAAGATACACAAGGGCCGGTCGAACCTGTCTAAAATTCATCTTTTTTAAAATAGGAACCAGAAAATGCCTATGGGGAATTTCATACAGTTGCATAAAAACAAAAAGTGCAGCAAATCCTGCAGAGTCTGTCCGTCGCAGCCGCAGGGAGCTAGCACTTGACCTCTGCTAAAACCCTTAGTTCTGGCTAACAAAAGGTGGAAGAGGTTCAACTGAAACCTGGTTAACAAAAACTTCTCATGTGTTGACAGAAACCCCATAAGATAAGGTTCCGTCAACGGAGTTGTTTTGAGCGTTAGATACATCCGAACACTAGGTTTCAGCACCTCCTCAGCTTCCCTGTCCGCTTTTCTTCGAGTCAGAAAGGCTATCTTAGTTAATTCCACATCCTTCTTGACAATATCATCAGGTTTGGAAAATAGATCACCCCGCCCAATCCCTTCAAAATTTCTTTTGATATACTTAAGCCAGGGGATACGGGCCGAATTATCAAGGGACATACACTCTCTTAAAATCAGATGGTTGAGAGTTAGATCTTTATTCAGCCAGCACTTTAGCCAGAAAATCAGGGGTCGCAGAGCAAGAGCGTCACTTAGGTAGGGGACCCCCAGTTCCTCATGGACAGCTAAATTAAAGGATCCACGTGGAACACATAGAAAGTGTTTCAAAAAATCATTCTCCACTACCTGGAGGGAATCTGCTGCAATATATCCCCAAATGTCACTACCATAGGTGGCTATGGCCATGCTTTTAGCTTGATACACTTACAGCATAGCTCCTGTTGGTTTCTTCCCTATTTTAGAGGCAAAGTTAAAAATTGCTTCATTGACCCGAGCTAGGTCCCCTTTTTTCCTCAGAATAGGGGACCCTATTTAAGTTGGTCATCAAAAAGGACCCCTAAGTAGGAAAATACATTTGTACGGGGGATCTTAGCAGGGCCAACACAAAAATGAAAACTCTTTTTCGATTGTTGCCCCACTTTCATGACGTAGGACTTAGATTTATTAATTGCCAGGTTCCGATCAGTCATGAATCTAGAAAATGTGGTTAAACGGGATTGCAAACCCATTTCGGTCCTGGATGAAAGGACGGCATCATCCGCATACAGCAGGGCGGGGATGCCACGCCGTCCTACACAGGGGTAATCAACTCCAGTTGCCCTTAATACACTATCCAGTTCATTTATATAACAATTACATTAAAAAGGCGCCAGAATGCATCCTTGCCGGACTCCCCTCTTGATCTCAAAGTCCCTAGTGACCTGCAAATCCTGTGAAGACCTAACATTAGCTTTAGTTGAAATGTGCAAGTCCTCGAGAAAATTAACAATACTGTTCTCCACCCCCATTGCCCTCATTGACTGCCACAGTTTGTCCCTATTTACACTGTCAAACGCGGATGACAAGTCCATGAAGGCAAGATGGATAGGTCCGGGGCGAGCAACAGTATATTTGCTCAGTATCATAGATGAATTAAGACACTGAGCAATGATAGAGCATCATGGCCGGAATCCATAGTGGACATCCGACATGATCTTATGCTCCTCTCGCCCAAGTTGATAATCTCTGTAAAAGAATACGTCCTACCACTTTAACCACTGAATCAAATAGTGAAATCCATCTGTAACAGAGGGTACTATTTCTATTGCCCTTCTTGAAAACAGGGACTATAGTGGAAGAAACCCAAGACTGGGGACAGCCATTCTTTGCCGCTGCATTAAATACTGTCTCCAGTATCGGGGCCCAGAACGGGGGTCCGACATAAATAAGTCTGGAGGGATCCCATCTGGTTCTGGTGCTTTATTAATAGATATTCCTGTAATGCCATCCAGGATCTCACCGCTTTCAAAAGTTATTACAGGGTCCTTCGTATCCCGGCTTTCTTGGGGATTAGGCTCAAGAGGGCAATCGAACATAGATTTAAAGTGGAGTACTCACTCCTCCTCTGTGGTGTGTGAATCTAAGGCCCCCCCTTCCTGATCAAAAAGGGGCTGATTCACAACACTCCAGAACCTCGAGCTGTTCCTGGGAGTGCTTCAGTCAATCAGCTCCCTCCAAGCTTCTTCCTTCAAGGCACCCTTCCGTTTGGCCAGGGCTGACTTATATTCCTTTCGACAAGCACATACCTGAGATTGAGTTCTTGGTTTGGCTGACAGAGTTTCCCTCAACCTCTTTGCTGCTTTGGAGCAATGGGAGTCAAACCATCTGGGACCATGTGAGGCATTTCTACTAGTTGGAACATTTAAACTTTCGCCCACTTTTCGCGCTATCGACTCGTATGCAGCAAGAATCTCATTAGGGGGGGAACTCTCAGTTGTACATAATGTTAGTTAATGAGCACAGGATATTTTTACTTTGATTATAAAATTTATCTGGGGACATCTGGGACCATTTTAATCTGCCCTTACCATTCGTCGGTCTCAATGCACCCCTAGTTGAAACATCCCCAATCTTTACTGTTAATGGGCCCGTCATATAAACAGTTAATGGATTACGGTCACTAAATTCACTCTCCGCAATGTTAAAACCATGAAAAAAAATTGCAAAGAGGAAGAAATTAAAATGAAGTCAAAAAATGACCCCCTACCGTACCCTTTAAAAGTTGGCACAGGAAACTTAGTATGTGGGTCAGTTAAAGACATCAAGGCCACCATATCCATTTCATTTATCATATTGTTCAGCAGTTCCTCCTGACCATGATGTTCAAAATGAAAATTGTGGGGGTTTTAAATTCCATAACAAATATTTACACTTCTAATATCTACTCAAAGTTGTAGGGGCAACGAAAAGTAATAGAGGGCACACAAAATATATATGCCATATTTTAAAGAAGTCTCAGGGAAGGTGATGTATATTTACTGAAGCCCAAATCTAGTAGGTTGACCATATAAGGTGGAAGTCTGGGAGTTTAAAATTCCTCCTCTGCTGGGAGACCCCACAAACTTTATATCACTAGAGAGAGTAAGAGAAGCAGTACAGTTGCAATCTCCCAAATATATATATTTTCACAAAAGGCAACTGCTGATATCTATTTCCAAAGGTTGTTCAATAGATCCCCGGAATCAATTTTTGAATTAGTCCTGATAGTCCTATGTAACAGATGTTATCCTGAAACATAACCATTCTAAATGTTTGGATATCCACAGATATTGGCGAAGATGCCTCACTCACTTGGTAGTGACATGCTTCATCATAGGCGTCTTTCCACACTCGGGTAAGATGGTACTACCTGGGCGGACTCAACCAAAAGATGTTATGGGAGTTCTTATATAAAAATATTTCTGGTTATGCAGGGAACCAGTTTGGTAAGAAATTTAAAAATACCTTCATGTATACCCCAATGCTTTGCTTTATTCGTGGGGTACCTGGGGTATCAGATTAAAAAAACGTATGTTTTGATGGGGTTATTTTGAACTGTTTGGTTCAAATATACCCTTTTTCGATGCCAACATGTTTCGGCCCGCACCAAGAGTCCTTACGGGTCTGGGGCCTTCTTCAGGGCTATACTATTTAATCTATGGTTTCCCTGACTGTTGTTTAGCAGTGTACTTCGTGTAACCAACGGCTAAAATGAGGCCTATTGCACTCACCTATTTATTGAAATCCAGTAGATTATCTGGAAGGAGAAAAAACAAAAAACAAAAGTATTCACATATTAATAATCTGTGTTGAACTCCACCATTAGTGACATCTATGAATATCTAGGCTAATATGATCTATTCCATTGTACCAAGGGTTAAACATGATAACGTGTCCACCCCTGCATGGTGTGTCTGTGTATCTTATTACACCCGTGTTGGTATAATGTAACTCAATTTCTCATTTATGCTTCCAAACAGTCTTATCTTATCTATATGTAGATTGTTACATTCAATCTTTTGTCAACATGATTAATTGCTGTGGGCACCCCGATGTCAACTATTTGATAAGGGGTTCCATGTGGTGTGCTATAGGTGGCATGCTCAGTGATATTAAATTACACACCCCTTTTATGTACATGCTCCTATATCTAATCCAATTAAAAGAGTTGGTGATCCTTAGATACGCTAGCCTCACCTACTGGTCAGTGCTATTTTGCGCCATGCTGGTCACGTGACTCAGGGTGCCGTCTTGTAGTCACACACTGGAAAAAATCAAAAAATGAATATAAACATAGGCATCGGTGGAAACCATATGCTCTTCTCCTGTCTATTTGGTCTGATCTTTATATAAATTCAAAGTATAGTTGGTAGTTTTGCTTTTTGATGTGATAGAGAAGTCACCTAAATTCTAGGCTATGCGTTCTTTTTCTCTTTCGCGATAGTTGGAATATTTCCCTTGTGTCTGGTAGCAAGGAGCAATACTTCTTATGAAGTAGTATTTCGATTGTACGATACTCAAGAACATGCAAACACTCTACTCATCATTGCTTGTTACTTTTCCTGGCCTCCGGTACCTACTAGTTTTATCAGTGTCCTTTAGTTTGTTTAAAAAAAGAGAAGAAGTTGCATCGCAATAATTCTATGTCCCATACAAACCATATCGGGTACATCTAGGTTGTTGTATGCATCCCGACTATGGATTTTTACCTCGTTCTACCGAACTCTCTCAATCCTGCATGGCAGTTCTTAAAGATCTCATCCCTGCTGCTCTACACATTCGTGTTCGTCAATTAAAACCACACAATCCCACTCTACTTTTTTGGGGGGGATTCGGACTGAAACTTGCACTGAGAATTGTACAGACATCAGCACTTCTTGCTCTATACCATTCATCCTGCGAGACCGACCACCCAGTGACACTGAAAGACCAGGGTCGAACACCCAATCCTCAGAGCAAGAGTCAATTACCCTAACCACTAGAACAGAATGACTCATTTCCCAACCAGAGAAGCAGAGAGAGTAGCCACCCGGGAAACGAAAGCACACCCCGCCAGCTGCCCCAAAGGAGACAGCAGGGCCCAAATCACAGAGCCCGCCAAAGCAGGGCATAAAGCCAAAAAAATGGAGGGGTGCAGGTAGCCCAAAAAGACTGCCCAGAGCCCGCCAGAGGCAGAGCTGTGAAACCGGACAGAGCACGGGCCAGAAGGCGGGGGAACCCGAGTGTGAGCCCGCTGGAGCAGGGCCTCCCCCCAGGGCACCGGGACCCGCTGGAGCAGGACCTCAGCCCAACTTACCTGATCAGACGCTCTGGAGAATCTGCAGCGCAGAACAAAAAAAACAGGCTGTTGGGTTGGGCCGGCCCGCCTTTTATAGAGGTCATGGGTGTACTGGGTCGGCCATATTGGGGAGGGATGGGAGGCATGGGAGGCTGACTTTTTTTGCTTTGGAGGGTTCTGGTGTGGAGCTGAAGCTCACTTTGTTAGTCATGTGGCGAGGAAGACTAACGAGGAGGTAATGTATACATTGCTGTAATCGTCACTTCGTGGTTCACTGCCTACAACATGAATCAAGCCCCATTTTAAGAGTGCCTGTTTGCAATCATTGATGTTATTGCAGTGTTTTTGAATATTGAATCATGTGATTCACCTTTCTGTTCACGAATTTTAACAATTATATACCCTACTTTAAAGTCTCATTATCAGATGACTTTAATTTCTTAATAGTCTCTAAATGTTTCTGGTTTGTGCGCAACAGAATTACAGCATTAATTACTAAGTTCGTACATGTAGCAATGCAATACAAGTCAGTCTGTATGAAGGAAGACATAAAATCGGAAGATGAGACCTTGCTTTAGTGTAAACAAATACAAAGGAATAAAACACTGACAACCAAAGGATACTGGGGTGGTATAGAGAACTACATGAATTGGCATTAGCTCTGTTACCATAGCAAAGAGTGATTGGACCTGCTCTCCTTATGTAGGGGTTGGCTGCATGAATTGCCTTAATGGGTTCAACAGTTTCATAAGGAGCAAATGCATTGTTTGTAAGGTCTTTGAGCCGGGCTCCGTGAAAAAAGCACTGAGAGGTAGAACCAATAGGAATCAAAACACTTGTTTCGCAATAATACACACACGTGTGCTCTGCACCCTGACCCAGGGCATCGCGCGCTGTCATTTCAAAATCTGAAGAAGCCATTTCTGTAAGGTGGGGACATTTTGTTTCATGCTTGCTAATGTTGTATGTGGCTATTAATAATAGGAAAGCAGGGGTGTACATGTCAGGGATTCAGCTAGACTGCATGTGTGTATTCAGTTCGGCAGCGTCCTGGACCCACCCAATGAGACCCGAAGGGGTCAACCGACCGCACCGCTGGGGTCCACCTGAACAGTAACTCGTTGGAGCACACCACGATTTGGGCAGAGAGGGGTGGCAAAAAAAGGATTAGGAATGAAAATGAGCATCAGACAGGCTATGGAAATTGACAAGGAGAAAAGATTTAGGGGCAGATTTATGTTTGACTTGCGCCTCATTTACGCCGCCGTTGCGTCACTTTTGTGACGCAGCAGCGGCGCAAATCCTGCGCCATGGTGCGGGGTATTTACAACGTGACGCATCTGGGAGATGCGTCACGTTGAAAAGCCCTGCGCCACATGTAGGCGTTCCAGGGCAGGTGGGGGCGTTCCGGCGCAGGAACGCCTCCTAAAAGTGGCTGAGTGAAATCTACAAGATTTCACTCAGTCACTTTTGAGCCCATGATGCGTCAAAACCCTGCGCCTGCTTGAAGCAGGCGTAAGGATTGACGCAGCATTGTGCAGATAGGGCCCCCCAGAGCATTGCTGAAGCTGCGTCGCGCTTGCGATGCAACTCCAGCAATGCGCCACTTTTACGTTTTTGCCCCATGGTGCGCCGCATTATAAATGTGGCGCATCCATGATGGCGGAGCTGGGGCGCAAAATAACTGGCGCATCCCTGCTGATATGCAGGGATGCGTCAGTTATTATAAATATGCCCCTTAGTAGGGAAATACAAGTCAGGACATGAACAGCAGCAGGTACTGACCGAGATGCTTTGGAAGAAGTGGGAGTGGAAGCAAGAGCCTGGGCAGTGACTGAATTTGACTCAGGAGTGAGTGCTTGAACTACATGGGACATGGCCTCAGGATGGAGACCCAAAAGGGCAAACGTAAGGACTGAGCAGCTGACATCGCCATCACTTTACCCCATGTTTTCACTTCTTGCCCTCCATATTTATTCCCAGTATAGTACAATGTTTACAATGCGTAGAACCCGTAGTGGGCTACTAGCTTACATTTTACTCCCTGCCTCATTTACTCTTCCTCACGTCTCTTATCTCAAAGTCTCCCTCCCAGTCCCTTGCCCCTTCACATTCATGAGCTACGCAAACTCTTTTAACACTGTATGATATACCTTTATTCCTCCTAACCATCTGATTCCATTGCTAGTTTATATTTGCACATTTGCACTCCATCACTGATACTTACACGGCCTGATCCCATGTACCCTATCCCTCAACTCATTGCTGAGTCTTCATTTTGTTATACTTTGCCCCTCATTACACTTCCTGCCTCTCTCCAAAACCCATAGGTCCTCATTCCTTTCCATGAAACATCTTAACTCTTTATAGTTCCTCCTCTTCCTTCATATGTGACCTTAACGCTGTATGAATCGGGCCGGATTTACTAAGGACTTGCGTTGTTGTTGCCTGATGCAGATCATCACAAGGCAATGCAAGTTTAACGGCATTTACAGAGCCATACAAGGAGAGATTTGTGTCGCTTTCTGTAACTTTGTAAAAAAAATGTATTACAACAGAGCAGAGTGTGCTGCTTTGTGTTCCGTTTCATTGTGGCAGACATTCCAAGGGTGGAGCATGACCGTTCCATGCATCCTCCCATGTAATTTGACACGGTCCAGATTCACCAAAAGCGGTGTAATGAGAAAACATATCTTTATTTCTCATTGCTATTTCCTCTTTCCACGCATCCTGCATTTTCAGCACACATGGAAAGTAGAATAAGCCTCTAAGAAATGTTTTTGTGCAGGAAGGCAGCCCTTACAGCACAAAAACGATCCTGCCCATAGTGCAGGCACAAGGGGACCTGCCCTGGTGCAGGCACAAGGGGGCCTGCTGGTGCAGGCACAGGGGGGCCTGCTAGTGCAGGCACAAGGGGACCTGCCCTGGTGCAGGCACAAGGGGGCCTGATGGTGCAGGCACAAGGGGGCCTGCTAGTGCAGGCACAAGGGGGCCTGCCCTGGTGCAGGCACAAGGGGGCCTGCTGGTGCAGGCACAGGGGGGCCTGCTAGTGCAGGCACAAGGGGACCTGCCCTGGTGCAGGCACAAGGGGGCCTGATGGTGCAGGCACAAGGGGGCCTGCTAGTGCAGGCACAAGGGGGCCTGGATGGTGCCAGGCAGCACACGGTGTGCCAGCTCTAGGAGGTACCCAAAGTGTACAGTATTCTTAGTAGATATGGCGCTGTTCTGCTCTCTCCAGTTCACGCAAGGCAGGGCAGCAATTTCCCTTGCTGCGTTGCTTTGCCTGAAAAGTTAGTAAATCTGGCTCCCAGTGGTTATGGTCCATATTCAGTTTTTATACTCCGTATTCCATATTTACATGCCATTGCCCATCGTTACACAAAGGCCTTAATAATGGTTCGATACTTCCAATCGGGTCAATAACGGAAGCTAGTGCCCCGTCTACATTACATTTTTTTTATTAGCATTTCTCAGTTTATTTTATCTTTCATGCTTCATTAAAACCAGTGAGGAGAGCAAAGCTAAAACTGCCTCTTTGCTTCGCCTGATTCCTAGACGATTAGACACCGGTTCCAGGAGCCTTGTGCACGCGGACTCAGAGGCTTAACAGGCACATCCTATATGTGGCAGTGGTTCTGTCTCAGATGTAACCTAATAACCGACAGAAACGAATCTCAGTCTAATAAGCTTGTCCGTCCGGTTTGGAGTTCAAGGGAGACTTACAGACAATAGTCGAGGAAGCACGCCTTTCTTTTCTATCACCAGAAACTGATATTCGTTTAGTCTGCTTCCTGGCTAGAAGTTGAGGTTGTAGGGAGGGAAGCTCTGCTTTCCAGGGGTCGTTAAACTGTACATTTTAAGTGCTGTATCTAGATAACACTCCCATGGATTATCATACAGCTGTTGGACTTCATTGATTTGCAGCCATAATAAAGATGTTAAGGGGCAGCTGGCGCGGCTCCTCGCTCTAGGCAGCGTGTCACAAAGAGCGCTCGTGTATTCTAAGTGGGTTACACACATTACATTCTAACCTAACCGGGCGTGTGTAGTGCTAAAAGGCCAACCAAGACTGGACGCTCGGCACTGATGTGTGTCTGGGAACGGAGCCAGTGGCCATTAAACGTACGTCGCCCTACCAAAATGCAATGTAAGCATTAGCTCTCTTTAATATGGGAACTAGCGAGGGGCCCATATAGGTGTGTACTCGGATGCAGGATAGCGGCGTTTAAAGCTAAGGCTTTTGATTTTAGGGTGACAGAATGAGCTTTTACTCCCCCTCTTTCCCCAAAACCAGATATCTAGGTATATGCATGCTATCCTGAGTTCTAAACTCCCATTCACAATGCTCCTTGCATGATAGTTTTCTTACTGAATGTAAATGCCAGGATCGTTGTTTTTCGTATTTTATTGTGAACTTCTATATTTAACAATTATTTTTCCAGGGTTACAAGTGTTCTATGTAGGCTGACGACAGGTTGGTCCAAAATGACTGTGATCTATGCATATTACAAGAGAGAGAGAGAGAGAGATGTGCTATATATACTTTAAAAAGCATGGGAGCCATTATGCAACCTTATGTGAGCCATGCATTAGTAGACACCTTTTCAGTACAAACGAGGAAAGGGTCCATCTAAAAATTAACCCAATTCTCCATTTGTAAGGAGTATATCATCATTAGGAGTTTATTGATTATTACATCTGGGTGAAATTTAAAGTATGCTGGCATTATTACTGCAAATTCAGGAATTTTTCTGTTACGCTTGTTATGCAAAATTTCTGAAATTATGCCATATCGCCACATCATTTATGACAAATTTAGTGCAGGAGTCTGGTTAAAATGCAAAACTCAGAACACGAACAGGTGTTGTTAATGGCATTTGTGTTTTTATGCATTATTTTTTCAGAGCAAAATATGTCTTGGTGCTGAAAATCCGTGTAAGGATGTATTTATCGCTAAAATAAAGAGCAGCATTTCCCTTTTTTATTTATATTTTTATTAGAGCAGGAGAAACAATAGAAGCAGCTTTTTTACACATCATTTTACATATCACATAACCAGGCCAATAAACAATACAAACATGTTCAAAAACAAGAGGAGAAAAAAAAGGTTTCGTGTTAACATTTTCATACAGCACTGGTAAAGAATCAGCCTCACACCATCCTAATCTTATCTAAGCCAATTAGTTTTAAAAAAAATATATGTTGGATTAGCCACAGATAACCAGTAAAGTGACAAGTGCAATATACACCAATAAAGTGCAAAGTGCCATGTGCAAATCATGTTCAGTCATATTTTACTCATATTTTACGTTATCATGCTTAGGTAGTGTACCGGGGGCAAAGGAACACCAAATAGCTCTGAATCTTACTACCGCTCCTACACGTTTGGCATAAACCTCTTCCAGTTTATAAGTCTTAGTCAGCAACATGATGCATTTGCATTTCACTTAATTACACAGAACTTCACCTAATTTTACCAAAGTTTCTCGCAATTACGCTAAAGCAAATTATGAAAATGTAATTCACCCCTATGTGGGATCCTCCAGCTAGGCTGTTTTATCAACAGCATGTTCCTGTCCACACTGTCAAATGCAGTTCTGAAGTGTATAAATGTATTAGCCATTGTGCGCCATGGCGTGCATGGTTTTATGGCTTAGGGTCGATGGTCAGCCTCTATGCTAGATGATCAGCCTCTGTGCTGCATCCCTGTTGGAGAGCAATTTGACAGAAAGGTATAAGGATTTTAGCCCAGGATTCGAGTCCTTGGCGTAGCAGTCTAGTGTATCATTTGCCTTCAACATCGAATAAAGCTGTAAGGAGATAGCTTGAATGCAGCTGGCCCGGAACATTTCGTACATCGATTGCACATGCTGAAAGCAGGTCATGTATCCAGGTGACATCCTAGGGCAAAATATGTGAGGCTCGGCACAGTAAATCCAACATTAAGTTATCCCTGAAAAACGTGCATCCTCAATAATTTCCTCCCTAGAATTACTGGGACCATCAACAATAGTAATTCAGTGTGTTGAGGGGGTGGGAGCGGATAGCAGCGATTATTCCGTGCCACTTGCAAGGACCCTTCTTTATAAGAACTGCCTCTATTTGCTTTCCACAGCCCATCTTTACACGTCATAGCCCTTACTTCAACTCGTTTTACCATTCTTGACTACAAACTTCACATTACGTTCACCCATCTTTGTTGCTTCTCCCCAACAACTCTGTGCACTCTCTGTTCTCCACTTATATCAATCAATCAACATGGATTTGTAAAGCACGGCTAATCACCCAACAGGGTATACAGGAGCTGGTAGGTCCCGGAAGCTTATTCAAACAACCAGGTCTCGATAGGAAAGCAAGGAGAAGGCAGTGAAAATGAGGGCAGAGAAGGAGAAGGCACCCAAAAACCAGGGAAAAGCAAGGAAAAAGCAGTGAAAAGGAAGGAAAAGTGAGGAGAAGGCACTCAAAAACAGAGGAAAAAGTAAGGAGAAAGCAGGGAAGATGAAGGAAAAGCAAAAAGGCACTAAAAAAACAGGGTGAGAAGCAAGAAGAAAGCAGTGAAAATTAGGGAGAAGCAAGGAGAAGACAGCAGCAAGAGTGATGCAGCAGCATGGGAGAGCTGGGCCTGGGGCCTACTTCTGTACTCTCCATTCTCTACCTTCGGCTCTGACGTCAATCCTTTCTATATCTTTCTTCATCACATTTACTACAATCTCTGTACACATTGCATTCCCTTGTGTCACCTTAGTTACCTGCTTTACCTATTTTGTAATTCGAGGACCACTAGCCAGCAAATTAACAAGGCGAGCCGAGCTAGAGCCAAGCCAAGTGTCTGGCTTGGCTCGTTGAGTCCGTGCACAAGCAGAGCCCTGAACATGTCTGCCATGTAAAACATACAACAAATAGCACTGAAAATATGATGACGTCTCTTCAGAATTAAAAAAAAAATGTTTATTTAACATGTGGAAGCTTTGACATTAATAGGCCACATTATAGCACTGCACTGAGAAGTAAATATGAAAAGGGACAGTTTTTTAGCATGAACTTAGAGCCATTCAGCCCTCAGCCCCATTCTGGCGCTGGGGTCATTAGTGAACTACAGGATGTCACATGAATCATTCAGTGGCCCAGATTCTTTCACATCGAGCAACATTATAGTCCGTTCAACTAAACACAATCGTTTTTTGTACAGCTTAAATATAGAACACGCATATTTGAGGTGCTTTCATATGTGATAGTGAATTAAAAGTATAATCGGTCAAATAAAATATTTGCCGAAGATCACACAATGTGCTTAAACAATGAAGCTGTGATTAAAACAGGTGTTCTGTTTTCATTCAGAATAAATCAACCACTAAATGTGCATCTATTTGTCTCTCCTTTCACCTCAAACGTGAATGCGTTTTTACCTCTTTGTGAATGAGTGTAGAGCCAGGGTGGCAGGCAGACGCCACATGAAAGATCGGCTCGTTATAGTCTCGATGTTCCAACAGGGAGAGGGGGTGAAGCAGAGCCAGGCTTTAGACTCGAGTCTGGCTCGGGCTTTCAGCGGCTCTCCCACCTCTATTTGTAATCCCTTTTGATTCTGTAGCCTTGTGGTGCTTTTCCTAACGCTGATAGCTACATTGTTTGCTATCTTTGCACAGTCGTGCGCGCGCGTGCATACATGCCTCTCTGAATTGAACAGTGTCTCCGTGGACTGCCTTGTCCCAAATTGTATCAAGCCCTCTCTGTGCTGCCTGGCTGCTTCTGATATTACATAGCCCTGTCTCTGGGTTGCAAACCCCTTGTTAAATTCCCTCAGCCCCTTTCTTTATCCGGTCTCCCTTTGCACTCACTCACACCACTTTGTGCTGGCTTGCACATTGTTGTTCTGCGTAACCTATGACTTCCCTTGCCTGCTTGGCCTAGTTCTGCACTCTGTCGCATCGGCGCTTTGTGTAGCCTCTGTCTGCACTCTCTGACGTCTCTTTATAACAGGTACGTGTTTGGAGTCTAGCCTTTACTTCTTTTTCTCACATGCGTGAAGTGGCCCGTGATGCGCCTGCGGTTCGTGGCCCCACTACCACTGGGGACAGGTGGTTTTCATCCAATCCTTTAAATTTCTATTGCCAGTTCTTACCGAGTACACCGAGTGGTGACGTAATATGTTATTGCTCCACCCCCTGGGACTAGTTAAAATGCAAAACATTTAGAGGAGAATTTGCATGCGGCAAAATACAGCGAGGATGGAGGCGTCAAATATGTCAGGGATCATCTGGGCAAACAGAAGCGTGTGTGGGTGCGGGGGTGGAGCAGGAAAAGATATGTGTAGTGTGAAGGAAGTGCAGAAGAGTACAGAATGGACAAAGGACTCACAAAGTGAGATAAAAGACATCTTATAAGAGTGGGGCGTTCAGCAGGCAGACAATGAAGGAGGCAGGGCGTCGGCGAGTGTGGTTGCATGGATGAATGAAGGGCCGAAAGGCTGGCTTATGAGGTACAGAGCGGGGCGTAGGGTAAGGGTGGAATAAAAAAATTCCTTATAGATTGTGTGTGTATGAAGGTGGGTGAATACAACGTTGACAGAATGTGAAGGCGGAGTGGAGAACAAAGTGAGAGGGAGAAGTCAAACATTTGTAGTATGAAACGAACGAGACGCCCAGGGTCCTGGGAGGGGGTATCAGTGGTTCGTAAATTAGACTCGTGCCGTTATCCGCCCAATGCCTTCTCTCCCCCACAAGAGATGGCAGATGCCAGTGATGAATGCAGCGGCGTTGCCATGCTCCAATCCAACCGTCGGTAGGAGTCAGTGGGGAAGGCTGCGTGCACTGCCGGCTTGCCCTCCTTCATGGAAGGCAGACGCCACACTGCTTAACAACACCACAACTCATGTGCACCGACACAGAAAGAAAGGCCAGGCAGCTAACCGGCGGCGTGGGGCACCGAGGGAGAGCTCACTTTGGGCACCTCACAGGTGTGCAGTGAACGCCGCCTCTCTGGTCGGAAGAGGCCGTCTGCGCACCAGGAGAACAGAGGAGAGGTCTGACTGCCCCTCCCTGAAGGCGCCGGCGGGAGGGGCGCCTGGGGGGGGTGGGGTGCCTACTTAGCAGCACCACCGTGCATGTGCACTGACATTTCGAATCTGTTGCCATGGTCGCTCGGGGACTTTTGTTTTGAAGAAGTATTATTCGTGTGTGCTCCTTTCAGGTGACGTCATGGATGTCCATGAATGTGACAGGCCACCTGTGGGCCGGGGCTTTAAAGAGACAGCCTCCGGCTGGAACACTAGCCCTAGCTATTGTCTCTGCCCCCGATATAAAGATGGGGAGCTGTCACTTCACCCCAGCCCCGGAGCTGAACCGATGCCGAGCTGCAGCTTAACCTCGTGAATCCCGCAAACCGAGCTGGGTATTGTCCAGGTCGGCTGCCAGCTGAAACCGTGCCAGCACTTCACATGCCCAAATATGCCTGTTCCTGGAAAGAAGACCTCTGCTGGCAGCTCAGCTAACCAGCCCCCACTCACCAACCAAGCAAGAGTAAGGTAGGGCTGGCTGGCATGTCTTGGGGGCGAGAGGGTGGGGAGGGGGTTGTTCGGCTAGTTTTACATTGTTTTTCATGACCAGAAGTAAAGTTTGTTAGATGTGTCCCACCACTAAAGGACTCGTGCAGAAGCTTTAGAAAGGTTAGAGTGTGCTCGAAATATTAGTACAAATTCTAAAGGGTGGAGCGACCACCCCTCACTCCGCTCTACCTGAGACTGATCGCTGAGTGCTCGTCTATGGCAGAGAGTATTGGTCAACGCGCGCTTTTTAGAATACCCGCGTTATGAAAGCCGTGCAGAGTTTAGGAAATCTTCTGTAGTCACCATGAGCGCCGACAGACAATGGATATAGTTGTATATTTGAATTAAGAGGGGCAATTGTCGCAAAACGAATGGTGACAGTTCTTAAATATGGGCCATCGCGGCACCCACAGACTGACACTCTTAAGTACAGGGGGTCGTGGATCCAGTCAGTGATGGCAAGGATCACTACACCCCCTCTGCACACACACACAAACGCGCATACCAGTCAGCGCGGAAATGCAACATACTACACACACCTCTTATTTCTTTGGCGTTACTTTGACGGGCAAAGTAAAAAAAAAAGTGAAAATCAATTGTTTAATTACTCTTTTTTGTTTATTCTGAGCTTGTCTTTTTTTTTCTCCATAAAACGTGTTCTTCTCTGTCTCTGGGAGGACACACAAATCTTTTTCATTCATTATTAAGACGCCACCGTCACCCCCCTTCTTTCTTGTTGCTAGGTTTCGAGTCTACATTCAACATTGCCATCTTTTAATGTTGACATAGTTTTTTTAAAATCTAATTTGCTTTTAAACAGATTCTCCATGTCTGATGTTTGCAAAGAGAACTATTAATCAGAGCGTGGCCAGCCCCTCCAAGAAGCCAATTACCCCTCTGCCCCACTTGTTGAATGCTAATAATTCGATTCTGGGAGCTCTGATTGAATTATGTGACTGTAATATAATTGTGAGCAGTCCCTTTCTCCCAGCCCTCCCGCTCTCCCATTCTCTTGAATTTATATTACAAGTGTTTTTTTCTTCTCAAATTGAATTGTGGGCTAATCACTCTGTAGCCCAAACGGATATGATTGCAGCGAGTCTCCCCAAATGACGCGGCGGTATTGTGTGGATGCTCAGAAGTGGTCTCCTCTCCGAAGGACCTGATCTCTGGGGTCCCTTGCAGAGCCGCTTGAAGATCCGTCCACACTGAGGAGAGTGCTGAAGGAGTCCCTCCCCCAGTCTCCGGGGCTCTGGGACAGAGCGGCAGCGAGCGCCAGCCCGCGCCTAGATTCACTCGCAAACCAACAGCAGCTCCCGCCCCTTCAGTCTCGGAGGAGCTGCTGGGGCTTTTCACGTGTTCACGCCTCAGACTGTCACGGGTGAGGTCCTGCACGGGTCCCTGTGGAGAAGCACCCCTACAACCGGGTGTCATGTGGCTATGTAGCCGAGCTCTCCCTGGAATTCTTAAATTACCCTCTGTATAGAGCGGGTGTGTACATCATTCACTTTAGAATCACGGAAGTGTTAAAGTAACCGTCAGTGGGGCCACTAAGGGCCAAGTCCGAAGTCCATGAATAAAAAAAATGCGCTATAGTGTGTAACCCTATACATTCACATCTGCAGTATCTTACTGCCCTATATGATTAGTAATGTGCTATATCGGGGTACCCCTTTGTTATCACAGATATCTTCCAACAGGAGTCCTAAAGAGCCATAGAGTGTAATGTCAAATGCCCCATAAGATAGCCAATGCGTTAAATGTTGTATGTTTACTAACACAATACAAGATGAAAGTTATCTAATGTGTCATATTATATTTGTTACGCAGTGTCTTCTGTGGAATCATACCTGTTATATCTAAAACCCATCTTCTCAATAGAATGAAGTGTGTTATACCCGAAGCTCGTATGCAATAATGTATTCGTTATTTAGAATGCACCTGTATAACAGCAGATGCATAGTACATGGTCACTAGATGCTTAAAGATGGGTTAAACTGGAGTCCCAGAGAGTTTAACGCATGTGCTACAGAAAGTCGTATGTTATTACTCGGGTCTCTCTAAAACGACAGATGTGGTGTATGTGGCACCCCACACAATGACGGATATGTGGTGTATGTGGCCCCTATACAATGACAGATGTGGTGTATGTGTCATCCTATACAATGATAGATGTTGTGTATGTGGCACCCTATACAATGATAGATGTGGTGTATGTGGCACCCTATACAATGGCAGATGTGGTGTATGTGGCACCCTACACATTGACGGATGTGGTGTATGTGGCACCCTATACAATGACAGATGTGGTGTATGTAGCCCCCTATGCACTGACAGATGTGGTGTATGTGGCCCCTATACAATGACAGATGTGGTGTATGTGGCACCCTATACAATGACAGATGTGGTGTATGTGGCACCCTACACAATGACGGATGTGGTGTATGAGGCACCCAATACAATGAAAGATGTGGTGTATGTGGCACCCTATACAATGACAGATGTGGTGTATGTTGCCCCCTATACAATGCGGTACAAAAGGGGGTGGTGATGGACTGTTCCCATGAGGCACAGGGTCAGACTGATTTGCATATGGCCATGTCTGATCTGGGGTGGCAGAGTGGGCTAAAGAACGGTGATGGATCAAACCCAGATCTGTTGACTGGGTGTGAGTGTTTGATTGGTTCTGATGCTTCGTCCATCACCACCCCCTTTTGTACCGCTTTGTTCGCCATAATTTGGCAGGGTATGCTCAGATGTGAGTCCCTTGCTCACTTTGCCACTGGATTCAAGCAAGCCTGGCTGAAGACGGCTGAAATGCCAGAAACCGGCCCTAGGAAACTTGTTTCCGGTCCAGGGAAGGCATGGCTTGGCACTTCGGGCTGGACTGTTCCCATGAGGCACAGGGTCAGACTGAGTTGCATATGGCCATGTCTGATCTGGGGTGGCAGAGTGGGCTAAAGAACGGTGATGGATCAAACCCAGATCTGTTGACTGGGTGTGAGTGTTTGATTGGTTCTGATGCTCCGTCCATCACCACCCCCTTTTGTACTGCCCCCTATACAATGACAGGTGTGGTGTATTTGGCACCCTACACAATGACAGGTGTGGTGTATGTGGCACCCTATACACTGACAGATGTGATGTATGTGGCCCCTACACAGCGACAGATTTGGTGTATGTGGCACCCTATACAATGACAGATGTGGTGTATGTTGCTCCCTATACAATGACAGGTGTGGTGTATTTGGCCCCCTACACAATGACAGGTGTGGTGTATGTGGCACCCTATACAGTGACAGATGTGGTGTATGTGGCCCCTACACAATGACAGATGTGGTGTATTTGGCACCCTATGCAATGACAGATGTGGTGTATGTTGGCCCCTATACAATGACAGGTGTGGTGTATTTGGCACCCTACACAATGACAGATGTGGTGTATGTGGCGCCCTATACACTGACAGATGTGGTGTGTGGCCCCTATACAATGACAGATGTGGTGTATGTAGCCCCCTATACAATGACAGCTGTAATGTATGTGGCCCCTATACACTGATAGATGTGGTGTATGTGGCACCCTACACAATCGTTTAAACATCATACATATGCGAGTTGCACACCTCTGATTCCTCCTTCTTCATCATTCAAGATTTGCCATATGCGTGCTCAGTGGTGACGTGCCTATCCCAAACTGCACGTCTGAAACTATTACCACATCTATTTAGGGCGAATATTCACCCCAAACCACTGGCACAGCTGAGACTGCTTCTGCTTTTGTTCATTTTTCATCATTTTCTATTTCACTGCTTATGCTTCCAATAATCACCCTCTCTTTCATTTTGAAACTGTTTAAGTCCTCATGCAAGGTAATGCAATTTTCCATGTTTCTCATGTTCAAGACGTGCCCATCTGGACCTCACTCCAACAACACGTACAAGTGCAAAGTTCATCAGAAAGCAGTTTATTAAAAACCCAATGCATTTCGGGCAACTGGGGCCCTTCATCAGGGGTAACTGCCATCAAGGCAGTTACCCCTGATGAAGGGCCCCACTTGCCCGAAATGCATTGGGTTTTTAATAAACTGCTTTCTGATGAACTTTGCACTTGTACGTGTTGTTGGAGTGAGGTCCCGATGGGCACGTCTTGAACATGAGAAACATGGAAAATTGCATTACCTTGCATGAGGACTTAAACAGTTTCAAAATGAAAGAGAGGGTGATTATTGGAAGCATAAGCAGTGAAATAGAAAATGATGAAAAATGAACAAAAGCAGAAGCAGTCTCAGCTGTGCCAGTGGTTTGGGGTGAATATTCGCCCTAAACAGATGTGGCACCCTACACAATGACAGATGTGGTGGAGCCCAAGTCCCCGTATGGATCCACATCCGTGCTGCATAGACGCAGTCCTCATGCCTCCGTAGAGGTAGAGACACATGGAAATAAAACCGCATGA
Organism: Triturus cristatus; assembly: GCF_964204655.1. Classification (NCBI taxonomy): domain Eukaryota; kingdom Metazoa; phylum Chordata; class Amphibia; order Caudata; family Salamandridae; genus Triturus; species Triturus cristatus. The sequence goes on along the minus strand of NC_140583.1, from coordinate 534,248,367 downwards.
ACTGAGTACGCGGTCCGCGTTATGAGTGTGTCGAGCCCTCCATCGCCAGCTCACCGTCCCCACAGTGACACTGTGCAGCACACTCCATCCACCAGTGCTCAAGCTCACAGTGTGCCTTTGTGTGCAGCAGCTCAGCGCCTCCAGTGCCAGGAGATACTCCACCGTGGGACTCTGTGTGCCACGCACCACCCCCACCGCCCCAGCTCAGCTCACACTGTAACTCTCCACCACAAACCCCAGCTCACGGCGTGGCGTCCTGCAACGTGCCCTGTGCCAGCCGACGGTCCGCGGGTGACTGTGCACCATGCCCCAGCCCCCGCATGCCAAGTCCATATCAATACTCTGTGTGTAACCAGTTCTGTGCCACCACCCGAGGCCAAAGTGTGATTCTCTACAGTGGGCTCCATGCTACACCCCAGCTCACAGTCTTCATGTGAAGCCTGTACAATCCCACAGTGCTTGCTCACAATCCGCAGTGAAACTCCGCTCCGTATTCCCCACCCCACTGGTGACTCCGTGCTTTACACCCCTCCCCCAGCTCACAATGTGGCTTTGTGAAGCGCGCCCCGTTTCAGCTCACAGTGCCGCTGTGCCGCATGCTCCGTGCCGCCAGTCCCACGTTTGTGCGGCATATTCCACCCCTCCCAGCTCATAGTACGACCGTTTGTTTAGCATGTTCCATGCCACATTCTCAGTCTCAACTCACGTGTGTGACTGTGTGAAGTGTGCTCCATTCCCCCAGCGCACCTCTGTGTGCAGCATGTTCTGTGCCTACACCCCCAACTCACAGTGTAATTCTGTGCAGTGTGCTCCCATTATCAGTTGTCAGAATACAGTGTGACTCCATGCGGTGGGGCCGTGGGCCGTATGCCCCACCTCAGTATGCACGCGCACCTGGTCCCAGCTCACAGTGGGACTTCCTGTGCAGTGTGCTATATGCCACAGACACAACACATGGGGTGGATTTTTATGCAGCGCGTTCCATGTCTCCAACCTCTCATCACAGGCTGTGTTGTCCCTCCGTGTGTAGCATGCTCAGTCATGCCACACCACAAAGCCCCGTGCCCCCAGTATCATACCACAGTCAAGTGCCACTCCGTGTGCATCGTGCTCTTGCCACACCACAGCCCCATGTTATGGTGTTACTCTGTGGGCATCGTGCTGCGGGCCCTGGAGCAGATTACAGTTCACACTGCGTTTCTTATGTGGGCTCGCTCCGGGCCTCCATCTACAAGCTCCGAGCCCGCCCGTACACATATATCAGAGTGCTATGATGCCACAGGGAGGTGGGCAACCCACCAAAGCGGGAGCTCTGCGTTGTGCCTCACTTTGATTGACGGGAAGAGGTGTCAGGATACGGGATCCCCAGCGTCATTCGTTTTGCTAAACGTGTCATTAGGTGTCTTTGCTGCAGTGTTGAGCCTCTCGTGAAGTCCTTCTCCTTGTGTCGGGAGAAGCTGGTGACGTCATTAGAAGGAACCGGCCTTCCCTCACCTTACGTCAGTTTATCCAGAATGGCTACTTTTGCCAACTGGATTTAACATGTATGTGCACTTTTAGAAGTGACCTGGTTTAGGTCCTCAAATAATTAAACGGGCATCTCTAACCGCTGAAGTAAAACTGGAAATGGAGACCCATCTAGTGGTTAAGGTATACAGATTGGAACCAGGGAACGTGTGTGATCAACCCCGGCATCCTCCCTTGATCGTATTATGTGATCCTAAATATATACTCGAAATACATCAGTTCAGGGTGTGCGTTCTACAAAATACTTTTTTACGTGGTTTAATGCACTAAAATGTTGCACCCTTTCTAGTAACACCCTAGGCCAAACATAAGGCGCACATGTCACCTGGCTCGCCACTCGTGGTTTGCTCATTTCATCTAATCAGGGCAGAAGGGGGTTGTCCCTAAATTCATTTTAAGAAACTCACTTTTATTAATCGCTTCTCAGTGCTCTGATATAATCTATTGTACTAAAGTGACACACTCCCCCAAGTCATATCCTATGTTTACACAATGTTTGTTGCATGACTTGCAAGTGAAAACATTGCTTGGCTAGTCTCGTGCACGGGCTCTTAAAGCCAAGCCAGACCATTGGCTCGACTGTGGCTCATCTCTATTAATGTGCTAGCTCGCCCACCCCTAATGGCACACACTCCATGCCCCCGCCTCAGAACCACAGCTGACAGCTCACAGCGTGACAAGAGTTGCACGCATCCTCGCTCCCATCAAAAGGAGGCTAGATACGCCGGGCAGCGCCTCGCCAACCTAAAGCTCTTTGTATCTTTGTGTATTTTCACAATGTGTGTTTCACCTTGGCCGTGCTGAGGGCCCTGGCAGCAGTAATGGTGAGCAGTTCGGTTTCCAAGCCACCCACCACGCATGTGACACTCTGTGATAGATAACCGAGAGGGCGGGAGTGGGGATTTACCCGGGCCGAGGTGGGGTAACCAGAGGGTTCTCATAGCGGCACCCGTAGATTTAGCATCTCTTCTAAACTGAGGAACTCGTATTTGCCTATTACACCCACAGAAACAAAGTGCGTGCGGTTTTTTGATCCCCAGCCCTGCTACTTGGAGGGAATCCACGTTCAGCACCGCCCTGCCGGACAGCGCCCCGGCCCGCCGCCTGCACCGGGGCTCCATCACCGAGCAGCACGTTTTACACTACCTTACCCCGACCATTCCCCATCACGAACTATTTCCAACCCAAGTGGGCGGCCAATGACACGCACCTTGCATAAAATCCAGGCTTCTCCCGAGCGAATCCATGATTTTCACATAGTAAAGGAAAGCGATTATTTCCGCAAAAACAAAACCATTTCGGGCTTCATTGCAGTTGATCAAGTGTAAGGAAGGCCCTTCCAACAAGATAATGCAGATTTTTTTCTAAACAAAGGATGAACAGTCTGCAAGCTGTATATAAAGGGCGTCGGCAGGGCTTTAAGTGGGATGAAAAAACTGGAGTGTTTCTCAAAGGGGCGTGGCCGGTGTAATTAAGGGCGTGGTTTATAAACAGGTATGATAAAAATCTGTTCTTAGTGTGTGCCGCCTGACTGGTATTTTGCTGCTTCTGCCATTGCGTCCATTCCAGATATATAATACAACAAGTAACATCGTACCTTCAACAAGCCAGAACTATTGGCTTTGTCAATGGTTGTTAGTTGCATAAGATAAATAAGCAACAACTATGGCTTCGTTGTTTATAATATTGAAAAAGCTTCAGTTCTGATATGATGAGACTGTGAAAGTACTATAGTGAGTCTCTGTGAGAACTTCCATCAAAGCAGAGAGTGAAGGGTCAGGGTGTTACTGCTGCAGAGTTAAGATTATTTTTCACACTGATGATGACTGTAAAAATGCAGAACCCGGTGGGCACACGTCTCGGCACCTACTTTTTCGAACTGCCGCGCCCACTTAAAGCACAGGGCGTCGGATATTTCATGGACACCCACTGGAGGGAGGAGGAGGTCCGTGTTTCCTTCAGTTTGCGTTAGCATTAGGCGGCACACTTCCATGATAATAAATAAAGCGTAACCTGATCCCAGGGATGCATTCGTTACATTTGGAGCATGTCCGTACGCACCTGGTGTGAGAAAAGTCCTTCTGAGGTATGTGAGCTCACGTGCTTGGCCCTGTGGCACTCTGTGTTCCAACGTGTACAAGGCACCGCAGCGGAGTCTACTTTTCGGTCACTGCTCACGGAAAATACGGTATTCAGTTCAGTCCAACTATGAACAAATTTATAAGATAAACTCGAGATGTTTTTTTACACGTTTACACAAACATATAGTACACGTCTTGGCAAGTAGCAATGGAAATACCTGCATTTGGCACCGGGCGCAGCATGGGAGGCGGGACAGGGCCGCCTCTGAAGCGCTTCCCTTCAGGCCACCGATGGCCCTGGAGTCAGGCCACGAGTCGCACACGCGGCCACACAATAGTTCATTGTGTCGCCATTTGGCAGGGAGGCATTTCAGTGTCTATAACCGAGGAAGGCCGGGTCGGACTTCGCAGTAATTTCCCAGTAGCGTTACCACGCGATAGTGTGCGAGAGAGAGCGCGTGCTGGCACGGGCGTGCAATGTGTCTGGTAGTGGCTGATGTCTGGGCCTGTGGCATTATGATGCATGCGGGCTGTTTGTCCATCTGAACTGTCCATCAGCCCGCTCTGCTCTCTCCCTGGCAATTTATCCACACAAAAGGAATCTCAAACAGCCAGACGGATTCTGGCGACAGAGGCAGTGGGGAGCTCGAGGGAGGATGAGAAACCTCACGCACCCTAAATACAAAGAAAAAAAGGGGCAACCGGAGGCCACACATATCTACCGCCTCCTACTCAGGGTTGCAGGCTTCTTGATCAGACCTACCTGGAGCAATATCACCAAGTATTTTTATTTTTTGGAAAAAGAAACAAAATGTGTCAAGAAATGTTTTTTAAAAAAACAAATAAACATTAGACTTACCCCTGACAATGATTTTTTTTCTACATGGTAAAATTATCTCACCACTTTAGAAATAATGTAGGAAATAGAGGCGCATTAGCATATTGTAAGAGAAGCAGAGTATAGTTCAGCATATCATACTACACATAAAGTTGTGATGTGACTCGACATATCATGGTATGGAACCGAAAAGAATTGGATGAAACCCCATAACATACCCTAAGCTAAGAACATAGCATGTCGTGGATTGGAACCTCTCACACGCAGTGTGTGGCTTATGCAGGCAGCTTGTTTTCCAGGCCCAGCTTTAAAAGATGTGCACTGCCAGCGGGGTACAATGTGTGTGTGAGTGGTCTGCGCTTTTAGCGACGATCAACCTGGAAGCATTCACACACGTCCTCAGTAAACTCTGAATGCATTCATGGGACAAGCCATCCTTTTAATTGTAAACATCCACCTCCCTACACGCAATCAGCAAAAGGCATGGTCAAACTGACTGATCATCTACCCAAAGTCAGACCCCATTCACTCACATTGAGACAGGCACCAGTAGAAGTGCTACATGCTTCTTGTGCGTAATTGTGCACCTTAGAATAGTGGTGTTTTATGACAGGTCTTGCCATGTCTGATTGCAATCAGAAAACACAATTTACTACCAGTATACAACACACATCCACTCCTCACTGTTGCCACGCTCTGCAGAGGAGCACATGCTTTAAGAAAGGTAGCACAATATTTTCCAGACCTCAGGCACATCTCAGACAGCATAATGAACGTGGCTGCATAATGAACGTGGCTGAATACAGCAGACTGTTCAAGGAGGTTATGCTGCCCCCGCGCGCTGAGATACACTGAATGCAAATGCCCCAAGCACCACCCAGAGTGTGTTCACCAGCTGTGGTTGGTGTCAGCACAAGACAAGAGAACACTCCCAATACAATGGCAAACAAAGAACCCTTATAAGATCAATGTTTTACAAGATCAAGTCCGTCCACAGCCGAAGGAGTGCATTGGGTATAGGTGGAAACGTTATCATGGTATATCTGTCAAACATATACGTGCCATAAAGATCACAAAGGAAAGAATGCCAAACATGCCAAATATGCAGATGGCAACCAAAGCTATAGACCTCGAAGCATCCCCAGGACTGAAAATAGTTGATAGTTAGTCATTTTTTTTCGTCTACTAAAGGATGCAATTTGGTCTTTTTGACAAAAACCTTTTTAGACCAAGTTCCCATCAGAGGAGTTCCATGGATTCGTTTATTTTACACACATAACAGTGTATCTCTAGAGGATTGAAGGAAGATTTTATCAATATCAATTAACCTATCGAAAGGGACTCAAATTTAAACAATTTGATTAGAACTTTTTTGTACTGAAATAATTTATTAATGTCACATATACAGTTTCCAGATACACTATACTCTTTGTCGTGCTTCCGAAAATACTAGGGTATTGGCGTAGTTAGAGGTTTTATTAGTTCTACATTACAGATGGCTAAATATAGGAACTTGGCAATTTAGAGATTAAATATTCAATTACTCTAATTAGAAATCTTAACATCGCCTTGGGATATAAACACTCAAGAAGAATTTATATCATTACTGTTTGTTTTGATTGTGAGTTGCAGTTTGGTAAATTTAAAACGCAATGGAAAGCAAACATTTAACAGCAACACACACACATATATTTAATGACGTTAAATTCGTGGGGAGCAAAACAATATTTTTACATTTTATCTAAGACGTTTTCCAGAGTTTGTTACCGCATCATGGCTTGGAATACCATGAACTCAAAGAATTTACAATGTGTGTGAACCTGCTATTTAGAATTAGAAATTATGTGACTGTGTTTACTTGTATGTGTCTATTTTTATGGGGAAAACAACTGGGAAGTAAAATAAATTGAATTGGAACTTGGTAGCAATTTGCCAACATACATTTTGCAGTATATTCATCACAAACATAGATGCGTTCTCTTAAAACCTACTCTTTTAAGAGAGTGTTTATTATACAACAGAATTCAAGATATCATATGGTTAAATATTTCAACATATATCATGATAAGGCCTGCACTCAAGGATTATCCAAAAGTTCTCCTAGCGCGTAAAAGGCACAACCAGTTCTTAGAATTGAAGACAGTTCCACGACAATTGTTGACTTATGCTATAAGAACTAGAAGGCTAGAGAAAATATGTACACAAGAAGAAACAACACTGCTTGATGCCACAGTTCACCTAAGACTGCACCTTCTGAACAGCTACTCTGTGAGCTAAAACCATAGACTGCACTGTACCTTGAAAGATGGCAGAGGGAAGGGTGTACAATAGCGTCATAGTTCAAACAGAAGGGCACATGGAAAAGGCGTGGACAGCAATAGGTTTTGAGGTGGTATCTTCATGAACTAAATCTAGCACTCACAAGCGGCTGTGGTTTACTGTGTTGGTGCTTTTAGTCATCACCTTTTATTAGGATGCCAAGTGTAAGAATGGGGTGGCATGGTCTACCTTTTTGTGCCATTGACTTGGTTTAAATATCTTTTAGCATATTTATGTAAGTACCAGAGAAGGCAGTTCTAGAGCATGTGGGTGTGTTCACAGATGCTCTACATGGGTATATGTTGAAAGAGATTCTACTACTGAATATCGACCCCTCGAAAATCATCATATATGAATATCGAAGGCAGAATATTGAGGAACAAACTATCAAAAAGTAGTGCTTATAGGGAAGTATAGATATACTATTCCTAACTCTACATCTACGTATCTTGAAGAGATATGTAACACATAGGTACATATATGTGTACCTTCGTTGACTTTTCCCCCCCAATATTCTGGTTTCAATATTCTGTCCCCTCGATATTCAGGGGTCAATATTCATGGTGCACACCTTTGAAAGAGCTGTGTGAACAAGCTGTCAACAATCCTTTAGGGTATATGCAGAGTGCCCGGTACCCTGTTTTATGAATCCCACCCTTCAAAGGCAAGGAGTCCAGGATGGGGGGTACACTAATAAGCATTCTGTAGATGAGAGCTTCCCAACACTCAATAAGGGCACCCTGGTTGTTGGCAGTATATTATAAATGCAAAATAGTGAATTTAATATATTTGAAAATAAATGTGTTCCTTGTTGAATCTTTTGTATTTAATAAAACAAGGCTTGAGATGTACATGGAGAAAAACACTATTTGCTTTATTACGATGTCGGACAACGCCCGCCCGACACTGTTTTGGTCTCGGGACCGACCGATCTCCGGTCTGCGGTCCCGACACCGCTATTACAATGCGGCTGCATATGGTGCAGTCGCATACTCCTATTTCTCTATGGGAGCTTGTGCTGCAGCCGTAAACAGGCAGTAGCACAAGCTCCCATAAAGAAATGAGAGTTTCTGTTAATCCCAGAGTGTGTGGCAGGCACTTTGTGGTGCCTGCCACACGATGCAGGGATAGCCCCCTCAGCCTCAAACTGGAAGCCGCAAGGAGAAGGGGGCCCAGCTAGGGGCCCACAAAGTTGCTTTACGACATGCCTTCCATGCCAGAAAGCCCAACATGGAAACCATGTCGGAAACTGACATCGTAATCCCAATGGCAGAAACGTGGTCCCTAGGGATTATGGTGAGACCTCTACCTGGCCAAAGGGCTCCTTAAGCCTGTCAGAATCCAGCCAGAATGACTGCCCGGTTTTACTTTCAACCGCCTGCATTGTAATACGGCGCTCGGAAGGGAAATCTAGGATGTGATTCGGAAAGCCTCCAACTGAGCCCTATATATGTCACACAAACTATGAATATTAAGTCAAATGTATTGATAGTGAAAGTGAACCTTGCCTGCCCAATACTAATGCCATCTTAATAATGTAGGCATCCAACATATAATACTCACCAGGTATGTCAATTTTACCTCACTTTTAGGCTACCAGAAAAGACCTGCATTTCAAGACCATCTTAATGTGGCCTTAAAATAAAAGCAGTGGTTGAGCAGACTTTGGTGGGGATACCTTAGGATCATCCAGACCTTCGGTGCTTATCATGAGGGAGTTTATTCATGGCCTTCAGTTGTTGGTCTGCCCTCTGTCAAAGGCAAATGAGGGCATTGCTGATTTTTGTGAACAGATGTGTGCACTATATGCTGGCAAGTGGTGATCCAACCATGTCAAGATGTTAATTGGGAGGCTCACACAATACCATTTGAATATGTATGAGCCAGGAAGTGACATATATTTATGTCTCGCCCGCCAGACAGCACAAGCTGTCTAGTTGCAAAAGACCTATTGTGAAGTTACAGTGGGCTTAGAGTCTGCCCGTTGCTTACCATTGGTTTGCTTCAATGTCCCTCTCATTTGCTTGTTAATTATTCAATGGTTTGCCTTCCTCTTCCAGTTTTGCCCCTTCTTGGAGAATATCCTCTTTGCATTTTTTTTGACTGGCTGACTGTATTCTTTCAATGTTCACATTTATGGAAGTCCATTTTCTTTTTCTTTCAGCACTCCACAAGTGTAGTTCTTTTATAGCTATCGCTTATATGCTGCTCTCTCCCTCTCCCAAGTACCCCCACCCCACCTCTACTGTGTTTCTCCCCATACCTCCCAGGCTGTCTCTAAAAAAACAGCAACAGGAATATTTTAGATGGGTTATTGGCAAAAAGTAGAATTTAAGGGTTGCTTTTGCATTATCTCCTGCATTCCAAATATACATGAAAGCACTAGCTCTGGCACACAAAGGTTTTTATGGTACTGGGGGAAGGACCACCTGCTGAACTCACTCAGCTACCCCCTGAGGCAGAAAGTAAACTTAGTAGGACACTTCTAGAGGCCCATAATTCTGCTTTCTGGATTTCTGCAGAAGTCCAAATGACTGAATTTTGTGCAAAGTAAATTAGGCCTTGGCAAGCATTTCTCTTTACAGTCTGACACTTAGCCAGCGTTACTTTAATAAAAAAGTATTTGAAAAATAAAACATGCCATTTGCAAAGATTGAAAAAGATAAATTCAATGTACGACTTTGAGATACCATAAGATGTGTGTTTGGTTTTCCAGCAGTATTTCGAAATGTATTTTGTTTTACTCTTTTAAAACAATACTTTACAGGCACAAATTGGCAACACCAAAAGCTCTGCACCTTTTCACTGGACCTACTTTTTTGAAAGACAATGGCGGACATTTTCTTCCATCTCTGTTTTCTTTAAATGGTTTGAGTAATAGCATTATGTTTTGCTTAATTATATCCTGTATTCCTTTGTTAGTCTCTTATTTTGTTTGTTCAATGATGCAAATGAAGGTGTTATCTTTAAGTTAATGATGACTTTGCTGTTGAGAATAGTGGCAATGAAGATGAATATTTGGCTGTCAGCTAGGAGAGTTGTTAGAAATGGGTTGGCACAGTGCCGGAGTTACTTCCAAAAAAGAGTTACTTCTAAGTATGCTGCTCGAAGGGGAGGTTGGGGGGGGACGGGGTGCAGTAACAATGTCATCAATAGAGGGCCATGAAATTGCTATTTTGGGGCAGAAGCTTTATTAGTGAGAACATCAAATTATTATTTTTTTATAGGAAGAAATGTTGATTGTCTGTCGCTTTGAACAAGTATTTTGATATGTATTTTATACAAAGCGAGTGAGAATTCTTCTTCTATTCATTTAAATCCAGCAAAGGCTGTAACAAACATCCATGTCTGGATGGCACGCTTTTGGATATTTCAGCAGATTTCTGGCATCAGAAGTCATTGCTCCCACAGTTCCAGATTGTTATAAAACAAGGGCTGCTGTTGTTTCATCTTGTTTGTACTCCATTGCTGGTAGCAGGCATGGTGCACACTTTATCCTTCACACCTCTGAAGAGAAAGCCAGGAGCCATTTGATGTTCTCCTGCCTTTGTTCCCTCCACAGCGAAGAGCATGCTTTGTTTACAAATGGGCAGATAAGGGACCTGCTGATTGTCAGTGGGCCTCTGCATTTTAAACAAATGCTTAATGCGACCAAGCCAGATGTTCGCACCCTGGGAAAGCATTGATCGTCAGCTGTACAGGTTCGTGTTTTCTACTGTAACAAATTTGTATCCTTCAGAGTTTATAAATGTGTGTGTGCAGACAGAATTGTGGAAAATCAAGACAGAAAATAAACCTGCAGCAGGGAGCTATCTTCTTTCTCCAGACGCCCTCCCTCTGGCGCGCCCGCCCGCTCGCGCGCACACACACACACCGCCCCCAAGAACCAGTATGTATTTAAGATGTGTTTTCATAGATGTTTGTGGTTTGAGGCTAACTGGCGTTTGTGCCACTTGGTTATGGTTGCATTATTACTCTACTCGGGGATCTATCAGCTTACAGGGATACATCTGTTACCAGAGTATGGAGTATTCTCTTCCTCTTTACTCTCGTTCATGGCCTGAGGTGATACTCAATCCACCAGTAACAGTTGCATCCATCACATCACTGAGTGATTAATACAGCTAGAAACTAAGGTCCCTGTACTCAATAACAAAGTGAATAATCTCAACCGCAACAGAAAAAACCTGAAGCCAGAAGCAACAGTAAATAGTGCATCTCAGTAATAGAGTACTTAATAATCTGGGAACAGATATGTCCCTGTGATGCGGTGGATCCCCGAAAAAGCATTGTGCCTCAGCAAAGAGTACAACTGCAATGATTTACTTCAAATAGTAGATCTGCTATAGAAGCAGGAGACCCAACACTGAAAATAAGGCAATGTGGTTCTGTGAGGTGGTTGAACAGGTCTACTATCACAGAGACAACAAATTCATTGCAGTGTGTCTGTCTTGTGATTTGATCATTCATCTTGTTGATGGCTGGGTTCAATTCGGGAAAGCATTTTAAGGCTTTATTTCAGTAGACACCTGTAATGAATGGGACAACATGTGGGATTGCGTTCAGACGGCTTAGACTGTGGCTTTCAAGCTCAGAAGTAGACATTGTATACAAGGTGTTACCCTACTTCATTCAGTAGATGATCACTTCATTTCTATCTAAACTTCTGTTTTAGTATAGAGATTTTAGGAAAAAGACTGCCCGATTGAGTGGCAAGTATTAGCTACTACATCCGTGTGAGATTACAGTGATAGTACCGGGTTGAAAGAGATGCCAAGAAATGTTAGTCGGTAATCTAGAAAAATTAGATTGGCATCTGATTCTTACTATTTTGAAGGAAGGCTTCGCTCAGTGGAAGATTCCATTTCTGATGTGAGGAGGATTGCTTTTCTCATACTAAGAATTTGTCTAAATGAGCTATTGTCCAGTCAGGAATACATTTTACATAGACAACCAGTGGCCTGAGGAAATCTCAGTGATATTAATTTGGAAGCAGTCTAATGAAGATGAATGTCCCCTGCCTGCTTTTGGAATGAGCCTCTGTGCATTTAGATGGCATTCACAAGGGGTCTACGTGTCAAACTCAGATCTTTGGATCCTTGTAGCATCCCTTTGCCCTCTCTACCAATTTCACACTAGAGTTCTATCACCACTGTTCTGTCAAGGATCGAGGATTAAGACCATGAGCTCCACAACTCCATTATGTTGCCTTCATTGGCAAATTGGGCCTGCAGTTTCTGACAAAATATGAGTTTAGTTTTGGATGCTGATGTTCCTTCTCTCACTATGACTGATTTATGAACTAAAAATAATGAAAGTGTAGAATGAAAAGTTGTTAATTGTGAAGCACCATTTGCCATCTTGCCATATGTCAGTACTACCAGCATTTTTGTTATTGTGGGATAACATTTCTCTGGTCATTTTTTCTGGTTTGGATGCTATTTTATTCACTTAGATTGAGAGTTTCAACAATCACTCTTAGGTAATTGATCATTTTTGGAAGATTGGGCAACAAATTTGCTTTTGTGAGAAAAGGTCACAGTTACAAAGTAGGCACTTCTTGTAACAAGTGGCCCATCACCATTCATGGTCACTGGATCTCCACTGAACAAACTAAAAATATTCAGTAACAGTCGAGTTCAATAGAATATCACGCTTACATTAGTAACAATAGGTCCAATAGAATATCACACAGGCATTAAGTCCTGCTTACCACCAAATTAATATGTTACAATATACATGTGGCCATTCCTGTCCAAAAATCCCTGTTGAAAGTATCCATACAAAATGCTTTGAAAAACCAGACTATCCCAAAATGCTCAGTGGCATTTGCCCCAAATAGCATTAGAGGAGTGGGGAGGGGGGTGGTTTAAAAAGAAACAAAAAACACACTTATCTGTTGGCCGGCTGTCTGGCCTCCGGCTGCCTCTCCTTGGTCCTCTGTGCCCTCTTGCTTCTTTCTGCTTAACAGTAAGCAGGAACAGGAAGCACCTATCCAGGCTCCCCTGACTAATCACAATGCAGCATTGTGATTGGTCTGAGCACTGCGGTTCGGCACTCAGCCAGGGAATGGAAGTCTGTAGCATGTTCTTCACGCAGGCAGTAATGCAGCATGTATTGGGAACACACAAAGTGCACATGAGTGTTTGGTTGGCCCAAGAGAGCCAGCCAAACATTTATGCCCACTTGGAATGGGCAGAATACTCCTCCCTTGAGCTGCTCTGTGAGCAGAGAAGCCCCACCCCGCCCACAAAGCTTCTGCAGTACGGAAAAATATTTTAAAATGACAATAACAATGCGTTATTATCATTTATTTTCCTTTTTTTGCAGTGCTGAAGGCAGTGGGGTGACACTCCTCCACCTTAGAGGAGGAGCCGCCCTTGAAAATGCTACTGCCAGCAATACTTACGAAACTGCTTTTTCCAGCTTCAAATCAGAAAAAATATCACACAGGGTCACTATTCAAGCCAAAGGGATCTCACACAAGAACATCAGAACAGGCCATTCCTGAAATCGCTAATTACAGTGAAACTCCCCACCACATGCAAAGTCAAATACAGAAACGTCTCAGAGCATATCATATACAGAATATTTTGCTGCAGTTTAAATACATCAGGTGAGACCATCTTCCGGACTGCAACCTTGGTCACCTTAAAAAAGGTCCCAAGGACATTACAATAAGCCTTACAAACACAGCTTGAGACTCACCTGTGTTCAAACAACCGAACAACTCCACAGGAGACACATAATCAAAGAATCTATTGTGGACACAGCATGGTATAGGTATTAGTTGAAAGCACATGCAATACCTGCAGAGCTATAAGAGTACTGGGGTATGTTTGCTTTTCTACTAGCTGTGCGTTATCCTCTATGTGTGGTCATGCCATCACTTAGTGCATTGCAGAAGCTGGCACGCATACTGCAGTCACGGGCCGAGACATTACTGAAAAGACTAGATTCAATTTCAGATATATTATTGAGGGACTCACTTTATGCCAATAGCAGCTCATCTATAGCAATTGGGTAGCAGGGCAATCCATTGCATCTCATTTTCCTGGCTGCCGTTCACTGCCACTTATTTAAAACTAGACTCACTACACATCTACATTTGTCACTCACTTATATAAAACAAGCATTTGCAATGCAATAGGTCTCACATTTAAGAGAGTAGGAGCTATTGGCATTGTAAATGGCAATGCCTTTTATTTATATGTTGTTTTTAAAACACATAAATAAAAAGCATTGACATTTACAATGCCAATCTCTTAAACTCTCGCAAATGCGAGACCTATTGCATTGCAAATGCCAACACCCGTGCTATATAATAAAAAAAGGCAGTAAGAGAGAGCATGCCCTGCAAGGTAGGACAAAGCTATTTGAGAAAATAGTGCTCGGTGGCTAAAGCCTATCAAGTAACAACACACGTAAAAGGGGGTGTCGCTATGGGAGGTTACAAAATGAGACAAGGCGGTACTAAGGAGGGACTACTAACCCCCTTGACCAGAGAGCAGCCACTGTTTACAGTGGACAATGACACAAGCCTATGAAAAATATAGGCGGAAAGTGGGCAGAGATTCAAGTTGCTACCTAAATATAGCATGCCACGCAGAGCAGTGCATGCGCTGCCCAGGCTCGACCTTAAAAAAGGGGCACAACTTCTCTAAGGGGTCTGACCAAACAGTATATTTATGTATATGACTAAACCAGGTAAAACTAAACTGTCTTAATATTTTATAAAATATTAAAACAACACACTAAGCAAGTGCCAGTGGGGTATCAATCAAAGACATTTCTAGAGCGCACTACATACCCGTAGGGTCTCAAGGCGCTGGGGGTAGGAGGGGTGCCGCTACTGCTCGAACAGCCAGGTCTTCAGCTTCTTCCTGAAGGAGAGGTGGTCTTGGGTCAGGCGCAGGTCGGTCGGGAGGGAGTTCCAGGTCTTGGCGGCCAGGTAGGAGAAGGACCTTCCTCCTGTAGTCGCTCTTCGGATGCGGGGGACCGCGGAGAGGGCGTGGTTGGCTGAACGGAGGTGGCGTTTGGGAGCATAGAAGTTGATTCGGCTGTTGAGGTAGCTCGGGCCTTGGTCGTGTAGGGCTTTGTGTGCGTGGGTGAGGAGGCGGAAGGTGATTCTTTTGTTGACGGGGAGCCAGTGTAGGTCTCTCAGATGTCCGGAGATGTGGCTGGTTCGTGGGATGTCGAGGATGAGTCTGGCTGAGGCGTTCTGGATCCACTGGAGTCTCTTCTGGAGCTTGGCGGTGGTACCGGCGTAGAGGGCGTTGCCGTAGTCCAGTCGGCTAGTGACGAGGGCCTGGGTGCTGGTCTCGGTGGGGATCCACCAGAAGATCTTCCGTAGCATGCGTAGGATGTTGAAGCACGCCGAGGAGACGTTGTTGACTTGTCTGGTCATGGAGAGGGAGGAGTCCAGGATGAAGCCCAGGTTGCGTGCATGGTCTGTCGGTTTGGGTGCGGTGCCCAGGGCGGGAGGCCACCAGGAGTCGTCCCAGGCGGAGGGTGAAGAGCCCAGGATGAGGACCTCCGTCTTGTCTGAGTTCAGTTTCAGGCGGCTGGTCATCATCCACTCGGCTACCTCTTTCATCCCTTCGTGCAGGTTGGCTCTTGCGGCGGCGGGGTCGTTGGTCAGGGAGAGGATCAGCTGGGTGTCGTCGGCGTAGGAGATTATGCTGAGGTTGTGTTGGCGTGCGATGGCCGCGAGGGGGCTCATGTAGACGTTGAAGAGGGTGGGGCTCAGCGAGGATCCTTGGGGGACGCCGCAGATGACTTCGGTGGCCTCTGACTTGTACGGTGGTAGGCGGACTCTCTGTGTTCTTCCGTCGAGGAAGGAGATGATCCATTCCAGAGCCTTGTCCTGGATTCCGACGTTGCTGAGGCGCTGTACTAGGGTGCGGTGGCAGACAGTGTCGAATGCCGCGGAGAGGTCTAGGAGGATGAGGGCCGCTGTTTCTCCGTTGTCCATCAGGGCTCGGATGTCATCGGTGGCGGCGATGAGGGCGGTCTCGGTGCTGTGGTTGGCTCGGAAGCCAGACTGTGAGGGGTCGAGGGATCCATTCGTCTCGAGGAAGGCGGCCAGCTGCTTGTTGACGGTCTTCTCGATGACTTTGGCTGGAAACGGGAGGAGCGAGATGGGGCGGTAGTTCTTGAGTTCGGTGGGGTCCGCTGTGGGTTTCTTGAGTAGAGCGCTGAGTTCGGCGTGCTTCCAGCTCTCGGGGAAGGTGGCGGTGTCGAAGGATGTGTTGATGATGTCTCGCAGGTGGGGTGCGATGACAGCGTCGGCCTTGTTGAAGACGTGGTGAGGGCAGGGGTCGGTCGGTGATCCGGAGTGGATGGAGTTCCTCGTGCGGATGGTGTCTTCGGTGCTGATCGGGGTCCAGGCGTGGAGGGTGGTGGTGGGGGGTGGTTGTTCGGTCGTGGTGTGCGTTGGTTGGTTGTTGAAGCTGTTGTGTATGTCCGCGATCTTGTTGTGGAAGTATGAGGCGAGGGAGTTGCAGAGGTCTTGCGATGGGGTGATGTCGTTGTTTCCTGCGCTGGGGTTGGATAGCTCTTTCACGATGTTGAAGAGTTCCTTGCAGTTGTGTGCGTTGTTGTCCAGCCGGTCCTTGAATGCAGTTTTCTTGGCGGCGCGGATCAGCTGGTGGTGCTTCCGGGTGGCAAGCTTGAAGGAGGTCCTGTTGTCCGGTGTAGGTTCCCTTCTCCAGACTTTCTCGAGGGCTCGGCAGTTCTTCTTGGAGTTCTTGAGTTCGTCGGTGAACCATGGGGCTTTCTTGCTGCTGGGTCTGCTGGGCGGGGTCCTCAGCGGGGCGAGCTCGTCCGCGCAGTTGCTGATCCACTTCGTGAGGTTGTCGGCGGCCTGGCTGGGGTTCGCTGAGCTGGCAGGAGGGTGCTGGCTCAGGGAGGTGGCGAGCTGGTCGGCTGTGATCTTGTTCCAGCTTCTGCGGGCAGCCTGTTGCTGGTGGTGGTGGGTCGTCGTTCTTTTGAAGGTGAAGTGGACGCAGCTGTGGTCCGTCCATTGAAGCTCTGTGGCGTGGCTGAAGTCGATGTCTGTGCAGGAAAAGAAGACTGCGTCGAGTGTGTGTCCGGCGAGGTGGGTGGGGGTGGACACCAGCTGCTTGAGTCCAAGATTGGCGAGGTTGTCGAGCAGGGTGCTGGTGTTGCGGTAGTTGTTGTTCTCCAGGTGGAAGTTGAGGTCCCCCAGGAGGATGTAGTCAGCGGAGGGGAGGGCATGCGGGCTGACGAAGTCGGCGATGTCCTCGCTGAATTGGGTGCGTGGTCCCGGAGGTCGGTAGATCAGGGTGCCTCTGAGGGTGGTCTTCGGGTCGGTGTGGATCTGGAAATGCAGGTGTTCGGCAGTGGTCAGGGTGTTGTCGGTGCTGGTCGTGAGACGGATGGTGTTCCTGTGGATGATGGCGATGCCTCCTCCCATCTGGTTGGCGGTGCGATCCCTCCGGGTGATCTTGTAGCCCTCTGGGATGGCGATGGCGATGTCGGGAGCTGAAGAGGCGTTCATCCAAGTCTCCATGAGGAAGGCAACGTCCGGGGCTGTGGCGTCTAGGAGGTTCCAGAGTTCGATGGCGTGTCTGTGGACGGAGCGGGTGTTGAGCAGGATGCACTTGAGGTGGGTGCTGCTGGTGTTCGACTTGGCGGGTGCTGGTGCGAGGCAGGTCCGGATGCAGGTGAACTTGCAGGCGTGGCAGCTGAAGGGTCCGTGGGTGCGTCGTGGTGTGGCTCGGTAGCATCCTGGGAATCGGCCGGTGTTGAGTGCGATGAGGGTGGCGGCGGTGTACGTCAGGCGGGTCGGTCGGGGTCCTCGTGGGCCAGGGGT